>NW_027256892.1:0-477500 GCF_029215685.1 Pituophis catenifer annectens
AACACGTCCATTTTTGGAAACCACATAAAATAATTCCTTTTTTTTTTCTTTTTTTCTTTTTGGCCAGTTGAAACAATAAAACAACACTGTGTTTGTTTGGGTTGTTAAAAGCCAACCGTTTTCTGAGTCCGTATGAAACCGGTAGACTTTGACTGTTCCAAAAATGTCTCATCCCATGAATTGTGCTTTATATACTATTACATATAGTCCTCGACTTAATGACCACGATCAAGACTGGAACGTCCGGCGTTAAGCAACTCGGGTGTGATTCTACACCTTTTTTTTGCCACCGTCGTTAAATGAATCACACGGTTATTAACTGAATCTGACTTCCCATTGACTTGGCCTGTCAGAAGCTGTCTAGGAAGGTTGCAAATGACAATTATGTGATCCCGGAATGTCGCAACCCTTTTAAACGATGTTTGCTAAGCTTCCAAATTTTGACCCACACAACCACAGGTATGAGGACTGATAACGTTTTCCAGCAGTGTCATAACATTCACTAAACAAATGATTGTAAGTCGAGGATTACACATACTTTTTCAAACCACGATAAAAAAGAAACCCCTTAAAATCAGCAGAATGAAGACAACAGTTCTATAAATAAAGGTAAAGGTAAAGGTTCCCCTCGCACATACGTGCTAATCGTTCCCGGCTCTAGGGGACGGTGCTCATCTCCGTTTCAAAGCCAAAGAGCCAGCGCTGTCCGAAGACGCCTCCGTGGTCATGTGGCTGGCATGACTAAATCACGGGCGAAATCTAAAATTTCTGGTTCTGTGGGCGTGGCTTGGTGGTGGGGTAATGTGACTGGGTGGGCGCGGCCAACTTTTTTTTTTTTTAACTTTTAAAAGCATTTTTTCTACAACCTTAAGAGGTTGCAGAAAAAAATGCTTTAAGAAGCCTCTGATGATCAGGCAACTCAGCTGGGATCGCCAGAGGCTTTTAAAAGCATTTTTTTTTTCCTACAACCTCTTCGGCTGAAGAGGTTGCAGAAAAAAATGCTTTGAAAAGCCTCTGATGATCCCAGCTGAGCCGCGCGATCATCAGAGGCTTTTTTTTTTTTTTACTTTTAAAAGCATTTTTTCAGCCGAAGACGTTGTAGAAAAAATGCTTTTAAAAGTAAAAAAAACAGCCTCTGATGATTTTTTTTATTTTATTTTATTTTAATTTGATTTATATGCCGCCCTTCTCCGGAGACTCAGGGTGGCTTACAATGCGTTAAGCAATAGCCTTCATACTTTTGTATATTTATACAAAGTCAGCTTATTGCCCCCACAAACTGGGTCCTCATTTCACCTACCTTAGAAAGGATGGAAGGCTGAGTCGACCTTGAGCCTTGGAGAGATTCGAACCAGCAGAAATTGCAGGCAGCTGTGTTAATAACAGGGTGCTTTAAACCACTGTAGTACCAAGGATCACGCGGCTCAACTGGGCATGGGGGAGGGGGGGGCGCAGGGATTTTTGCTACCAGTTCTCCGAACCACCCGCCGCCATCGCTACCAGATCGGGTGATCCGGTCCGAACCGGGAGCATTTCACCCCTGGACTAAACGCCAAAGACACACGGAACGCTGTTACCTTCCCACCAAAGGTGGTCCCTATTTTTTCTACTTGCATTTTTTATGTGCTTTCGAACTGCTAGGTTGGCAGAAGCTGGGACAAGTCACGGGAGCTCACCCCGTTACGCGGCACTGAGGATTCGAACCGCTGAACTGCCAACCTTTTGATCGACAAGCTCAGCGTCTTAGCCACTGAGCCACCGCGGCCCTTGTTCTACAAATAAAAGACATCTATAATATCTATATACATACAGACACACACAAACACATATTTATATCTCAGCCGAAGGCCAGATTCCATGCAGTTTTGACTCCATGCTGAATGCCTCTGTGAACGTCAGCGGAGCGGGCTTCGGATAGTACATTATCATATTGGGAAAAGGCACCTGGCACGATTTCTCTCGCTTTTCACCGCTGCGTGAAGACACAAAGCGGCATTTTATGTACACCATCTACAGCTCAGTGGCACCGTCTCAAAGCCGCCGCGGAGAGCGTAAAGAATCTCTTCAACAAAGTGTGTTTTGGGAAGGAGAGGTAGCATTGTCAAGGAAGGCTCCCGAGTAAAGTGGCGAGGCCACTTGGAGCCCGCTAAGATAATGAGGGTACTTAAACATTTTGACGCAGCCCCTTGTGTTTTGAAAGTGTCAAGAAGTAGTTAGTCAATTCAGATTGCCCACTTGTGCTCTCGCTGTTCTCATCCCCATATTTAACGACGAGGGAATGTCTATTTTAGCAGGCCTCCTGGCTTTGAAGGCATCTTTATAGGAAAGGAGTTCCCAACCTTTTTACTTATTATCTGCTTAGATAGGATGCTTGGGGCAGAGTTCCTATTCTCCCTGCATTACAGATGTGGATAAATTTATTTATTGATTTATTTATTGATTTATTTATTTATTGGTTCGATTTATATGCCGCCCTTCTCTGGAGACTGAGGGCAGCTTACAATGCATTAAGCAATAGCCTTCATACTTTTGTATATACCTGCTTAATAGGGCTTTTTGCTGCCCCCCCTCCCCCCCTAGCGGTGTTCTTTTTTATACAAAGTCAGCTTATTGCCCCCACAAACTGGGTCCTCAATTTACCTACCTTAGAAAGGATGGAAGGCTGAGTCAACCTTGAGCCTGGTGAGATTTGAACTTGCAGTAATTGCAGGCAGCTGAATGTTAATAACATTCATGTTAATAACATTAATGTGTTAATGTACACATTAACATTAATGTGTACATTACTCCCTGCATTACAGATGTGGATAAATGCTCAAGTAACATCCATACCCTTGTAAAGAAAGAAATACTAAGCAAAATATAGGAAGACACTTTAATGCTGTGAAGCCAGGTACCACCTATTCTATATCCGTGCATTTGGTTTTTCTTGCCTAAGTGTAAAACCTTACATTTCTCATCACCGAATTCCATTCCATACAGGGCCCAGTGTTCAAGTCTGTCAAGATCCTTCTGGATCTTGAACCTATCTTCTAAAGTGTAAAGTAGAATCTTGATCAAAATCTCAAAATCTAAAGATGTTGAGACTCTAGAAAGACTGCAGAGAAGAGCAACCAAGATGATGAGGGGACTGGAGGCTAAAACATAGGAAGAACGGTTGCAGAAACTGGGAATGTCTAGTTTGATGAAAAGAAGGACTAGGGGAGACATGATAGCAGTCTTCCAATATCTCAGGGGCTGCCCCAAAGAAGAGGGAGCCAAGCTATTCTCCAAAGCACCTGAAGGCAGGATAAGAAGCAATGGATGGAAACTAATCAAGGAGAGAAGCAACTTAGAACTAAGGAGAAATTTCCTGACAGTTAGAACAATGAATCAATGGAACAACTTGCCTCCAGAAGTTGTGAATCCTCCAACACTGGAAGTTTTTAAGAAGAGATTGGACAACCATTTGTCTGGAATTGTATAGGGCTTCCTGCCTAAGCAGAGGGTTGGACTAGAAGACCTCCAAGGTCCCTTCCAACTCTGTTATTCTATCCTATTCTAAAATGTTGGCTATTCCCCCCCCCAGCTGGATGTTGACTGCACATTTCATGAGTTCCCCTTCTATCCCCTCATCTAAATCACTTATAAAGATGTTGAAGGAGTTGAAAGACTAAAGCTTAAACATAACAGATGGAAATGTTTTGAGTATGTCTTTAAATTCTTGCCTTCTGGCTGGTTTTAAGTATATTGTACTGGTGGATGTTTCTAAGCAAATTGATGCTTACTGATGCTCTATTTATTGTTGCTAATTGTCACAGACAGAATTATCTGTATATTTGACTGTACTTTTACCCAAAATATACCATATGCCAATGTTAGTAACAATTATAATAATAAAGCAGTAAGCAGTACATTCAAATTTAAAGCAATTGAATAATTTCACTTGATGAAAGTAGAATCGTTAAAATAATGGGGAAAGGTTAATTTGGCTCCAAAATGAATATGATGTCAGCATGACTCTTACAAGAAGGTGCTCTGAAATAGGTGTGCCACTACAGTGAAGGCCTCTATTTAATGCCAGCTTTAATGCACTTCCATAAATAGAATGTGGAAAAGAATCGTCTCCTCTGATTATTTTAATAGCGTGAACTGTGCAGTACTGAGTAGAGTTTTATTCTGGATATTTTGTAATTTAATTTTTGTTTTCTTCTTTCCTTGGTCTGTGCAACTAGGGAAAGATGCCTCTCCTTTCAATAATTGGAGATAACAGACGAGAATTTTCACTCTTATACTTTCCAAAACAGATGCAATTTTGGAAATTTGCATCTGAAGCATATTGCACAGCCCAACTGTTTGGTAGGGAAGCTTTTCCTGATCTCTGGGTCCCAAAGTTTTTACAGATCCAGCAGCCTGAATTTGGTTCAGTAATAAATAGGCAGCCAATGTAGATCGTTCAAAACTGATGTGGTGTGGATATACCTAAGAAAGTCAATTAATTTAGTATTGACTTTAATTAAGTGATTAAATTTAATTTAATGAAACAATTGGAATACTGCACTCAGTTTTGGTCGTCACAATGTAAAAAGGTAGTATTGTGGCCCGCCAGCGGCCTGCGCGGATTGTTGTTGATCCCGACGACGAGGAGGCTGGTGTGGTGTCGCGCCAGCAGCCTGTGCAGCCGGCGCTCGAGTCGGACAGCGAGGAGGCTGAAGAAGATGTGGTGCCAGAGGCAGAGATTCAGCCAGGGCCTTCAGAACCTCCAGAGGCTCCTTCCAGTGGAGAGGATGAAGTGGAGGAGCCTCTTCTCAATGCACGGGCACACAGAGCTGCCAAAAGGCAGGAGTGGTTACTCAGGAGGAGGTCTCTTAGCCTATTTAAGTTTGCACACAGCTTGTAAACGTTGCAGGAAACAATGCATGTTCGCTCGCTGGTCATTGAATGTGGATTGTCTTTGCAAACTTGGCTTCTGGGCTTTCTGCCAACTCTCGTAAGATTTTATCTAATCTGTGGAATTTCTGGCAGGTTGTTTTAATTAACAGCCTGCATTTGCAAAAGACGGTGTTTTTGAAGTAAACTGAGTTTTGTTTGGAGTTTTGTGTGTGCTACATTCCTTGGGATCCGTAGCTGGGGCAGAGCAGGTGTGGAGACTCTAGAAAGAGTGCAGAGAAGAGCAAGAAAGATGATTAGGGGACTGGAGGCTAAAACATATGAAGGACGGCTGCAGCAACTGGGCATGGCTAGTCTTATGAAAAGAAGGACTAGGGCAGGGGTCAGCAACCTGCGGCTCTTTGGGCCCTCTGCTGTGGCTCCCTGTCAGGTGATCCCACCACTGGCTGGCCCCGCCTCTTGCCCTCCCCTCCCGGTCACTCCTCACCTAGCCTGAGAAGGTAAGGGTGATGGCGGGGGATGGAGAAGCGGCCAGGGCAGAGACAGAGAGATAGAGAGAGGGAGAGACAGAGAGAGATACAGAGAGAGAGGGAGAGAGAGAGACATAGAGAGATACAGAGAGAGAGGGAGAGAGAGAGACATAGAGAGATACAGAGAGAGGGAGAGAGAGAGACATAGAGATACAGAGAGAGGGAGAGAGAGACATAGAGAGATACAGAGAGAGAGGGAGAGAGAGAGACATAGAGAGATACAGAGAGAGAGGGAGAGAGACATAGAGAGATACAGAGAGAGAGGGAGAGAGAGAGACATAGAGAGATACAGAGAGAGAGGGAGAGAGACATAGAGAGATACAGAGAGAGAGGGAGAGAGAGAGACATAGAGAGATACAGAGAGAGAGGGAGAGAGAGAGACATAGAGATACAGAGAGAGGGAGAGAGAGAGACATAGAGAGATACAGAGAGAGATGGAGAGAGAGAGAGACATAGAGAGATACAGAGAGAGGGAGAGAGAGACATAGATAGAGAGAGGGAGAGAGAGAGACATAGAGAGATACAGAGAGAGGGAGAGAGAGAGACATAGAGAGATACAGAGAGAGATGGAGAGAGACATAGAGAGATACAGAGAGAGAGGGAGAGAGAGAGAGATACAGAGAGAGAGGGAGAGAGAGAGACATAGAGAGATACAGAGAGAGAGGGAGAGAGAGAGACATAGAGATACAGAGAGAGGGAGAGAGAGAGACATAGAGAGATACAGAGAGAGAGGGAGAGAGAGAGAGATACAGAGAGAGATGGAGAGAGAGAGAGACATAGAGATACAGAGAGAGAGGGAGAGAGAGACATAGATACAGAGAGAGGGAGAGAGAGACATAGATACAGAGAGAGGGAGAGAGAGACATAGAGAGATACAGAGAGGGAGAGAGAGAGACAGAGAGATACAGAGAGAGGGAGAGAGAGAGACATAGAGAGATAGAGGGAGAGAGAGAGACATAGAGAGATACAGAGAAAGAGGGAGAGAGGGGCGAGAGAGATATGTCAAAAGGATTTTGTGGTTCCCGGTGTTTTTTAACAACTGGTTCTCTGCCCTAATGACTGACTGGGTAGGCGTGGCTAAGGGGGGGATCATGTGACTGGTGGAAGTGAGTGACATCGAGTTGGCCACACCCACCCAGGTTTTGTGGCTCCCGGGGTTTTCTTTTCTGTGGGAAACATGTCCAAATGGCTCTTTGAGTATTTAAGGTTGCAGACCCCTGGCCTATGACAACATTCGGGGCAGGGGGCGGAGCCTTCCGCCGGTTTTACTACCGGTTCTTGCGAACCGGTCCGAACCGGGGGCAACCCATCACTGTTCACTGCCCTGAAATACTCCCAATAGGTACAGTTGGATTCTGCAAATCCATCCCATGCACCTTTTTTATTAGCATCCCAATGAACGATTGTCCTTGCTAAGAAGCCTGCTCCCAGAATCTGTGCATACTGCAGACTTCAACTAACCCAGTTAGCCGGATCTCAGCTAAACGTACACTTGATAAATGGAAGGCAGGTAATTTGAATTGATGATGTCAGCTTTAAAGTGAATGGAAACGAAAGGCAGAAAGTGAATAAAAATAGAAATAATGATAATTATTATTATTCATTAGCTAATTATCGTGCAGTGATGATGAATGAATGAATGAAAAGTTAACTGCCGCAGTTATTATACAATGGAGATTTTTTAAAAAAAAAAATCAGTACTTAACGGTGCCACGAAATATCAGTTATTGTAACTGTAAGCTAAGTATACTTCCAAGATTTTTCTTAATTGTGTCTTCTGGCCAGAAGTCTCTGAGAGCTTACAGAAATATATCAGAAAGTAGGAGCTGAAGAAGCCATAGATCAAGTATACTCATTTGTCACAATTCCATTTCTTTTTGAAGGCTCGATCAAAGTTAGGCTTTAAAAGTTAGTTCACATCTGCGCTCCCTGGATTTGCCACTGTAAGCCTCCTAATCAAGATCTTTATTCTAGTTTAACTACTTGAAATTTTGGGAAGGCTAAGAAAGTGCTTGCCTGCATTTAGACATTTTTGAAGGTGTAAAAGTTTTCTCTTCAAATAGGGGAGACATATCCCTTCACCCCAGGGGTGAAATCCAAAATTTTCCCCCTACCAGTTCTGTGGGTTTGGCTTGGTGAGCATGGCAGGGGAAGGATACTGCAAAATCCCCATTCCCTACCCACTCCAGGGGAAGGATACTGCAAAATCCCCATTCCCTCCCCACTCCTGGGGGAAGGATATTGCAAAATCTCCATTCCCACCCCACTCCAGGGGAAGGATACTGCAAAATCTCCATTTCTTCCCCTCCTGGGGGAAGGATATTGCAAAATCTCCATTCCCACCCCACTCCAGGGGAAAGATACTGCAAAATCTCCATTCCCACCCCGCTCCAGGGGAAGGATACTGCAAAATCTCCATTCCCTCCCCACTCCTGGGGAAGGATACTGCAAAATCTCCATTCCATCCCCTCCGGGGGGAAGGATACTGCAAAATCCCCATTCCCTCCCCACTCCTGGGGGAAGGATATTGCAAAATCTCCATTCCCACCCCACTCTGGGCTAGCCAGAGGTGGTATTTGCCGGTTCTCCGAACTACTCAAAATTTCCGCTACCGGTTCTCCAGAACCTGTCAGAACCTGCTGGATTTCACCCCTGCCTCACCCCACGTAAATAGGTGGATAATACCACTGAGAAGTAATTCATAATTTCCATCCCAGTAGTAGTCGTTTCCTCAGCACCTAGTAAAAGCCATTAAGAAACAGAGACAAAAAAATAAATAAATACAACAAATCCAGATTTCTCAGGAGCAAAGAATCGGGACCGTACGTTAAGTTGCAATTCAGAGATTTATTGCTCAAACCTATCAAAGAATCTAGTCAAGTAAAGTTCAACACTAAATTGGCGGATAAGAATCAATGGGATTCCAGAACAGTTTGGCTTTGTGGCAACATAACCACTCTAAGCTAATGACACGCTTAACTCTGCCCTCAGCTCTGCCTGCTCTTTTCCTACAAGACTGCTTTGAATAAGGGGGATAAGAATAGCTTGCTTTTAGAGGGTCTCCCATTCCTCCCCCTAATCTTAAATGCCACCCCAGCCAGGTCAAAAGCAATGAGTAAAAACTATGAAGACCCTTCCAAATGCATGGAGATTTAATCTTTGAACTTCTTTACTTTAATGAAATCTATTCTGGTTGAGGGCATGAGCTGATCATTCAAGAGCCACGGTGGTGCAGTGGTTAGAGTGCAGTCCTGCAGGCTCCTTCTGTTGACTCCCAGCTGCCTGCAATTTGGCAGTTCGAATCTCACAAGGCTGAAGGTTGACTCAGCCTTCCATCCTTCCGAGGTGGGTAAAACGAGGACCCAGATTGTTGGGGGCAAGAGGCTGACTCTGTAAACCGCTTAGAGAGGGCTGTAAAAGCACTGTGAAGTGATATATAAGTGCTATTACTATTGTCCTTCTTTCCTTCCTTCCTTCCTTCCTTCCTTCCTTCCTTCCTTCCTTCCTTCCTTCCTTCCCTCTGCCCACTGCCAGCAGTTCAATCCTGACTGGCTCAAGGTTGACTCAGCCTTCCATCCTTCCGAGGTGGGTAAAACGAGGACCCACATTGTTGGGGGCAAGAGGCTGACTCTGTAAATCGCTTAGAGAGGGCTGTAAAAGCACTGTGAAGTGATATATAAGTGCTATTGCTATTGTCCTTCCTTCCTTCCTTCCTTCCTTCCTTCCTTCCTTCCTTCCTTCCTTCCTTCCTTCCTTCCTTCCTTCCTTCCTTCCCTCTGCCCACTGCCAGCAGTTCAATCCTGACTGGCTCAAGGTTGACTCAGCCTTCCATCCTTCCGAGGTGGGTAAAACGAGGACCCACATTGTTGGGGGCAAGAGGCTGACTCTGTAAACCGCTTAGAGAGGGCTGCAAAGCACTGTAAAGCGGTATATAAGTCTTAAGTGCTACTGCTATTGCTCTTCACATTAGAAGAAGCATTCCCGAAATGACCCAAAGAATCAGATGGTCTAAACATGTTAAATACTGACAACTAGTAGAGTCGCTCCCTATTTCAGCCGTCATGTCTGATCCATTATTCAAAGATCTTAAGAGAAGCGGTTGTCAGTTCTGCAAAATAACTTGCTGCTTCAAACTCTTATCCTGTTGCTATTTTTAAAGCAATCTGTTGTGCTTTGTCCCTCCATTAGTGACTGGAATAAACATCACTTTGATAAATCGAGGCTAGTTGCAGACTATAAAGAAGAGACACAAATACGCTAATTAGTTTTTAGGGACAGATACAACTCTGAAGGAGAAGGCTTTTCTGTACATTTTTATCATTTCTGATTTCTGACAAATTGATTTATTATGCATTTTGTGAAATGGGTTTCAGTTAGCAGAAAGTCTGGGTCTCGTTGCAGGTGTTAATTTTTAAGGTGCATGAGGACATTTCTGGTAGATTTTGCTAGCCGAGGACATGCGCAGTTTCCCCTCGGATAATTATTTCAAGAGCAGTATTAACATCTTTCTTTTTTTTTTCTTTTTTTATTGAATAATATAATGAGGGGAAAAAAGATTTCTCCCTTTAGAAGGTTACAATTTAAATTTCATTTACCGCAGCAAATTCAAATGGGAACAGTCACTGATCTTTGAATTTTTATTATATTAAATTGTTGATTATACCGTTAAGATGCCATGTAATGAAACGTTGAGTAGAAAAATACTTGAGCTTCGTTTTGTCGAAGGTTGAAAGCTAAGCCAATAAATTCACAAAGAGAAAAAAAGATGCCACCAAATTAATTGATCTCCCGTTTTCCAAATACTGCATGTTCACATGTATAATTGAGCTCGGTATAGCATTGCAGATACAAACAAACAAGGAAAATTTCTTACAGGTAGTCCTTAATTTACAGCCATTTGTATACCATACATTCAAAGTTACAACAGCATTGGAAAAAGTGACTTAACAGAATAAGAGTTGGAAGGGACCTTGTCGGTCATCTAGTCCAACCCTCCCTGCCAAAGTAGGAGACCCTACACCATTTCTGACAGATGGCAGTCCAGTCTCTTCTTGAAGGCTTCCAGAGATGAAGCTCCCACAACTTCTGAAGGCAATTTCTGTTCCATGGGTTGATTGCTCTCCCTGTCAGAAAATTCCTCCTTATTTCCAGGTTGAATCTCTCCTTGTTCAGTTTCCATCCATTGTTCCTTGTCTGGCCTTCGGGTGCCTTTATTATTATTATTATTTATTATTTATTGATTAAATTTATATACCGCCCTACTCCCGAAGGACTCAGGGCGGTGAACAGCCAAAAAATAAAATACACATAGTACAAACGTTAAAAAACCATTTAAAACATGTTAAATACTTTGGCCCACAAAACAAATTTAAAACACCCCAATTTATAAGACAAATTTAAGATTTAAAAGCAATTTAAAAGAGAAGTTAGGCCAGGCCAGCCTGCTGGAAAAGGAATGTTTTGAGGGCACGGCGGAAAGCGCGCAGATCCGGGATCCTCCGTATCTCCGGGGGGAGCTCGTTCCAGATGGCAGGTGCCCCCACAGAGAAGGCTCTCCCCCTTGGAATATAGCTTGACCCCCCTCCTCTCTGTGGAAGCCCCTCAAATATTGGAAGACTGCTATCACGTCTCCCCTGGTCTTTCTCTTCACTAGACTAGCCGTGCCCGGTTCCTGCAACCGTTCTTCGTATGTTTTAGCCTCCAGGCCTTTGATTATCTTAGATAGATTCAGATTAACAGAGTTGGAAGGGATCTTGGAGGTCATCTAGTCCAACCCCACAGCCCAAGCAGGAGACCCTACACCATTTCTGACAAATGGCAGTCCCATCTCTTCTTGGAAGCCTCCAGGGATGAAGCTCCCACAACCTCCGAAGGCCACTTCTGTTCCATGGGTTGATTGCTCTCACCCTCACTGACTTGTGACTGGTCCTCACACTTTGCATCCATCGCAGCATCCCCCCCACGGTCATGTGATCAAAATTTTGGTGCTTGGCAATCAGCATGTATATATGATGGTTGAAGCGTCCCCAGGTCATGTGATTGTTATTGGCAACCTTCCCAGACCAGCAAAGTCAATGGGAGAAAGTCACATTTGCTTAGTGACCGCATGATTCACTTAACAACTACAGTCTAGGGTTTGAAGCCCTTCCAAATCTGTTATTCTTTTTGATTTTATTCTCTATTCTATTCTATTTGGTTCTATTCAGTTCCATATTCTATTCTATTCTGTTCTCTATTCTATAATTTTATTTTGTTTGTTTGTTTTATGTTTGTTTTATTTGATTTGTATATCGCCCTACTCCCGAAAGGACTCAGGGCGGTGAACAGCCACAAGATAAAAACACATTAGTACAGAAATTAAAACAGAATAAAACCGAATTAAATAATTTGGCTGAAGACCAATTTAAAACACCCCAATAAATTAAAACCAATTTAAAATTTGTATTTTAAAAGGAAAAAAGGGAAAAATTAGGCCAGGCCTAATTTTATTTTATTCTATCTCTACTCTACTCTACTCTGTACTCTACTCTACTCTACTCTACTCTACTCTACTCTACTCTACTCTACTCTACTCTACTCTACTCTACTCTGTACTCTACTCTACTCTACTCTAATTGTCATTTGCTTAACCATGGCAAAAAAGATCATAAAATCAGGCACAATTCATTTAACAACAGCCTTGCTTAGCAATGGAAATTCTGATCCCATTTATGGTCATAGGTCAAGGACTATCTGTAATAAGAGCAGTTTGAGAATGGGACTTCTTACAGGGAAGGGAAGGATCTATCTTCAATCAGGCCAGCTTCAGGGTTGACATGATCATCGAAAATTAATCTGCTTTCCGGCATTAAATCAAAAGAGACAGCACCATATGTGAATCTTATTGCAGTGTTAGGAGTCTGTAGTGCAGGTAGTCCTCGACAGTTCATTTAGTGACCGTTCCAATTTACAATGGCACTGAAAAAAAGGACCGATGACCGTGTTTCACACTTATGACCATTGCAGCATCCCTGTGGTCCCGTAATCAAAATTTGGATCCTTGGCAGCTGATTCACATTTATGACGGTTGCAGTTGTGATCATCTTTTGAGACCTCCTGACGAGCAAAGTCGCCGGGGAAGCCAGATTCACTTAACAACCGTGTTACTAATTTAACAACTGCAGTGATTCACTGAACAAATGCGGCAAGGAATGTCGTAAAACGGGGAGAAAACTCACTTAAGAAATTTCTCACTGAGCAACATAAATTTTGGGCTCCATAGTGGTCGTAAGTCAAGGATTACCTTTACTCAGTTGTAGTAGTTCTGTTTTAGTGCGTGCGCTTCTGTGCGCAAACCTGTAGCAAAGATAAGTGGATTTCACCACTGCCTGAAAGCCAGATGTTGGAGAGCAACCATCCCTGTCCAGAGGAGGGGTCATGCAGGAAGAATAGAATAGAATAGAATAGAATAGAATAGAATAGAATAGAATAGAATAGAGTACAGTACAGTACAGTACAGTACAGTACAGTACAGTACAGTACAGTACAATACAATACAATACAATACAATACAATACAATAACAAATAGAATAGAACAGAATAGAATAGAATAATGAAATTAGAATGAAATACAATACAATACAATACAATACAATACAATACAATACAATACAATACAATAACAAATAGAATAGAATCAGGAATAGAACAGAATAGAATAATGAAATTAGAATAGAATGGAATGGAATACAATACAATACAATACAACACAATACAATAACAAATAAAATAGAATAGAACAGAATAGAATAATGAAATTAGAATGAAATACAATACAATACAATACATTACAATACAATACAATACAATACAATACAATACAATACAATACAATACAATACAATAACAAATAGAATAGAATCGGGAATAGAACAGAATAGAATAATGAAATTAGAATAGAATGGAATGGAATACAATACAATACAATACAACACAATACAATACAATACAATAACAAATAAAATAGAATAGAACAGAATAGAATAATGAAATTAGAATGAAATACAATACAATACAATACATTACAATACAATACAATACAATACAATACAATACAATACAATACAATACAATACAATACAATACAATACAATAACAGAATAGAATCAAGAATAGAACAGAATAGGATAATGAAATTAGAATGAAATACAATACAATACAATACAATACAATACAATACAATACAATACAATACAATACAATACAATACAATACAATACAATATAATACAATAACAGAATAGAATCAGGAATAGAACAGAATAGAATAATGAAATTAGAATGGAATGGAATGGAATGGAATGGAATGGAATGGAATGGAATGGAATGGAATACAATACAATACAATACAATACAATACAATACAATACAATACAATACAATACAATACAATACAATACAATACAATACAATACAATACAATAACAGAATAGAATCAGGAATAGAACAGAATAGAATAATGAAATTAGAATGAAATGGAATGGAATGGAATGGAATGGAATACAATACAATACAATAACAAATAGAATAGAATCAGGAATAGAACAGAATAGAATAATGAAATTAGAATAGAATGGAATGGAATACAATACAATACAATACAACACAATACAATACAATACAATAACAAATAGAATAGAATAGAACAGAATAGAATAATGAAATTAGAATGAAATACAATACAATACAATACAATACAATACAATACAATACAATACAATACAATACAATACAAAATACAATACAATACAATACAATACAATACAATACAACAATACAATACAATACAATACCAGAATAGAATCAAGAATAGAACAGAATAGAATAATGAAATTAGAATGAAATACAATACAATACAATACAATACAATATAATACAATAACAGAATAGAATCAGGAATAGAACAGAATAGAATAATGAAATTAGAATGGAATGGAATGGAATGGAATGGAATGGAATGGAATGGAATACAATACAATACAATACAATACAATACAATACAATACAATACAATACAATACAATACAATACAATACAATACAATACAATACAATACAATACAATAACAGAATAGAATCAGGAATAGAACAGAATAGAATAATGAAATTAGAATGAAATAGAATGGAATGGAATACAATACAATACAATACAATAACAAATAGAATAGAATCAGGAATAGAACAGAATAGAATAATGAAATTAGAATGGAATGGAATGGAATGGAATGGAATGGAATGGAATGGAATAGAATAGAATAGTGTTCTGTTCTGTTCTGTTCTGTTCTGTTCTGTTCTGTTCTGTTCTGTTCTAACAGATTCCTGTGAAATAGGCACAGAACAATAAAGTAGTTAGTTGAACTTTACACATGTGGGTCTGATTATTCACTAACCTGCCACCACTGCATGAAATACGTACATAGAACGTGCAAAGCATTCATTAAGCATCTAATTTTTGTACGAGTCTGATCCCATGTCTTCGCATCCAGAGCAAAAAAAAAAAACAGTCAGTAAATCTTGGGCAGGAAATTGTCTCGCCCAGAGCTTGCTTGCCCAAGCAAAATTATGCAACCGGCTTATGGAATGTACTCCCTCTATGAGCAAATGTAGGCCAAAGCATCCTTCATGTTCTGCCTTGCAAGAGAGTATGTGGCCATAACCTAGTGAGTGAGACGTTGGACTGGGTAATAGGAAGGATTTAACAGATTTAACCGATAAAAATTCAGAGACTTGGCAACTGATTCGTATTTGACAGATTTAACAGATTATCAGAGTTGGAAGGGACCTTGGAGGTCATCTAGTCCAACTCCCCGCCCAAGCAGGAGACCCTACACCATTTCTGACAGACGGCAGTCCAGTCTCTTCTGGAAAGCTTCCAGTGATGAAGCTCCCACAACCTCCGAAGGCAACTTCTGTTCCATGGGTTGATTGTTTTCACCGTCAGAAAATTCCTCCTTATTTCCAGGTTGAATCTCTCCTTGGTCAGTTTCCATCCATTATTCCTTGTCTGGCCTTCGGGTACCTTGGAAAACAGCTTGACTCCCCCCCTCCCTCCTTTCTGTGGCAGCCCCTCAAAAAGTGGCTGACTCAGTTTTCACCTGCATCAGTCACATGAATTAGTAGCTTTAAGAAGGTTGCATTTTGTTCCCTACAGCAGTGCGGCAACACTCTACCACTTCACTTCCCAGGCTATTGTGACATTCCTGGAAAATGTGCATGAAGCACTTTAACCCTTGAGCCTTGGTGGTGCAGCAGACTAAAGTGCTATTAAGTAGCACCAGCTGCCTGCAATTACTGCGAGTTCAATTCTCACCAGGCTCAATGTTGACTCAGCCTTCCATCCTTCCGAGGTAGGTAAAATGAGGACCCGGATTGTGGGGGCAATAAGCTGACTTTGTATAAAAAAAGAACACCGCTTAGGGGGGAGCCGAAAGCCCTACTAAGCAGGTATATACAAAAAGTATGAAGGCTATTGCTTAACGCATTGTAAGCCGCCCTGAGTCTCCGGAGAAGGGCGGCATATAAATCGAACCAATAAATAAAAAAATAAAAACCCTTCACCCCAGCCCAGAGTGCATAATGAATGCATTATTATGAATCTGTGACATGGCCTGGGCGACTGGCATCTTAACTCACATCAGCCCCACATGCAATTTTCAACACCTTTCAGGCTTTTCTGATGTTGCATATATGGTCTCAATTTTTCTCTAATTTAGACAGGATTTAGACTTAAATGTATATCTGGTTCACTTTTGCTGCTTATTGCCCCCACAATCCGGGTCCTCGTTTTACCTACCTCGGAAGGATGGAAGGCTGAGTCAACCTTGAGCCTGGTGAGATTTGAACTCGTAGTAATTGCAGGCAGCTGGCAGCTAAGTGCTACTTAACAGCGCTTTAGTCCGCTGCGCCACCAAGGCTCATCTATGACTATCATTAAGTGTTGTACCTTATGATTCTTGACGAACGTATCTTTCCTTTTATGTACACTGAGAGCGTGTGCACCAAGACAAATTCCTTGTGTGTCCAATCCCACTTGGCCAATAAAGAATTCTAGTCTATTCTAATGGAATAGATGACCTACGAGGTTCCTTCCACCTCTGTTAATCTGTTAAACAATGGCTAGTTAAAGTAGCAAACAAGCATTTGAAGCCTTTTGATGAGATTCAGACTATAGGTGAGGACTCTTAAGATGAAATCACATTCTTTGCAGATCATTTCTCAACACTTAGAAAGCTACGGCATTAGTAAGAAGAGTGTATAGTTACCCCTTTCTTGCTAGCGTGCTAGTTAACTGCTTCCATCAGTCTCTCCATTAACGACACAAAAAGGAAGGGGGGGAAAAATTAAATTAACATAAAAGAAAAAGCCGGGGCAATCTACATGCATATATGCAGCAGGACTCTTTCATAGTCTTTCATAGGCCTTAAATCTGCAGCATGGTATAAATCTATAGCAACGATAGCTCAGCATGGATCGTGTAGTTAGTCTGTGAAATCAAAGTCCTTCTCGCCACTGTGGAAATCTAAGTATAGAAGCCAATGTCAATAGCTCTTTGTGTTAAATAATACTGCGTTACCTTTCCCGCTGTTAATGTCTTTCGTACAGAGTATTTACAGGTGAGTCGGTTTTATAGATTAGTTTTTATGGCGCAGCAGCTTTTGAAATAGCTAAGAGCACAACATGGTGTACCAGCAAAGAAGTGGGAAGGAGTTGGGAGAGGGGGGGGGTGGGGAACTGTTAGCATAATGTTTGATATACTTAGATCTCCGCATTATAGTGGCTCAGTAAGAGCCTTATTAATGGGTTTTTATTATTATTATTATTATTATTTATAACTCCAGCTGTGGAATTCTAAGAGCAAATTTTCTGGGAAATTTCATTTTCAGAGGGCAATCTTCTTGAGAACATATATATTCTCTGCATTCCGGTTGCTTTGTATCAGTGGTGAAATCTACAATTTGTTGCTACCGGTTCTGTGGATGTGGCTTGATGGTGGTGGGGTAATGTGACTGGGTGGGGGGTGGCCAATTTTTTTTTTTTTTTACTTTCAAAAGTATTTTTTTCTGCAACCTCTTCGGCCGAAGAGGATGTAAAATAAATGCTTTTAAAAGCCTCTGGCGATGCCAGCTGAGTTGCCTGATCGGCAGAGGCTTTTTTTCTCTTAAAAACATTTTTTCTACAACCTAAAAAAAAATGCTTTTAAAAGCCTCTGACGATGCCATCTGAGTTGCCTGACCGGCAGAGTCTTTTAAAAGCATTTAAAGTGCCGCGTAATGGGGTGAGCTCCCGTTACTTGTCTCAGCTTCTGCCAACTTAGCAGTTCGAAAGCAGGTAAAAAATGCAAGTAGAAAAATAGGGACCACCTTTGGTGGGAAGGTAACAGCGTTCTGTGCACCTTTGGCGTTGAGTCATGCCGGCCACATGACCACGGAGACGTCTTCGGCTTTGAAACGGAGATGAGCACCGCCCCCTAGAGTTGGGAACAACTTGCACATATGTGCGAGGGGAACCTTTACTTTTACCTCGTTGCCTTGTCTTCCAGAACTAAACCAATTAATTGAATTTCACGAGATCGGGCTAATGGCCACGCTCAGTGCGTTAATGGAAACTGTAGTTGGAAAGATTTGAAGTTGAGAAAGATTGGCTGAGATCCTTTTTTTTTTTTTTTTTTTTTTTTGGTGGTTTCAGCAGCCGTAACATATTTGTACTTCTCTGCCACCTCTGCATCCATCCAGAATTATGCAAGGATTATTAATCTGGCTCCTATTTGCAGCTAATGGGCTGCTTAATAGCTCATTGTGTCAGGGATGAGTCTCCCTCCCCGAACAAACAATGCAGCCTGTTATAGGCCCCATCCCTGAATGAGGCAAGATTAATATTTATGACCTGCTATGCTTTTTCGGGACAAGCCTGCTTCGTTCACACCCTGGCTGGTGTTTTTTTTTTTTTAAAGGCACCTAACCCTATTTAAAAGGGACACTCAGTGGCTAAGACGCTGAGCTTGTCGATCGAAAGGTCGGCAGTTCAGCGGTTCCAATCCCTAGCGCCGCGTAATGGGGTGAGCTCCCATGACTTGTCCCAGCTTCTGCCAACCTAGCAGTTCGAAAGCACATAAAAAATGCAAGTAGAAAAATAGGAACCACCTTTGGTGGGAAGGTAACAGCGTTCCGTGCGCCTTTGGCGTTGAGTCATGCCGGCCACACGACCACGGAGACGTCTTTGGACAGCGCTGGCTCTTCGGCTTTGAAACGGAGATGAGCACCGCCCCCTAGAGTCGGGAACGACTAGCACATATGTGTGAGGGGAACCTTTACTTTTAACCCTATTTAAAATGGCATTCCTTGCAGCTCATATGTTATCTTGCCTTTTGCTTTTATAACATGTGTTATAAAAGGAATGGTTGCAGCGCCCGCTGGCCTAAAGGAAAACATGTGCCTTTGATGGTAATTGATGGGGTTGGAGGATATTCAACACCAAACAAACAGCATCCTTAAATTGCCCTTGATTTGATTTTGTGGCTAGAACGGAGCGCCGTTTCCTGAACCGACTTGTCAAAATGGGTGCAATTGAGAAAAATTGTGGGAAACATCCACTCGATTTGTGAAAACAACGATGCCAAAGTTTCGCAGTGGCAGGAAATTTTTCCGTGCCAGATAAATATCCATTCTGTGGGTTTCCCGTGGTTCTTTTATTTATCCTGAGAAGCAACACGCTATAGATTATTCTGGAACATGCTGGAAACCCATTGTTTAAAACCCCTGATTGGCATCCATGTTTCCTGTAAGTCAGTTTGAGCCAACTACTATCTCAAGTAGGTAGTTTTATGCGTAAGAGGGAAGGACACAGATTACTCCCAGTGTCTGAGATCCTAGGAGAGACAAAAAATAAGAGGAAAAGCTTATTTCTTCTGTAGTAAAATGGTGGCGCGTCAGACTAAAGCACTGTTATTAACATCAGCTGCCTGCAATTACTGCAAGTTCAAATCTCCCCAGGCTTAAGGTTGACTCAGCCTTCCATCCTTTCAAAGGTAGGTAAAATGAGGACCCAGATTGTGGGGGCAATAAACTGACTTTGTATAAATATATACAAAAGTATGAAGGCTATTGCTTAACGCATTGTAAGCCTCCCTGAGTCTCCGGAGAAGGGCAGCATATACATCAAATTAATTCAAATCAAATCAATCAATCAATCAATCAATTAATTAGTATTCAGCTTTTGTTCCTCAAAAATTTTTTTAAAAAAATTGTCAGTGAAGAATTAACCTTAAATACTATACGATATGGAGAATATCAAAATCGTTTTTTGTTGTTTTTTTTTTAAATCCCCACAGATTCAGCGGTGTCTTCCCCAGTCTAAATATGGCGGTAAAGCGTCGCGAGCAAGTCCTACAAGATTACAAACGGCTGCAATCCAAGGTGGAGAAGTATGAAGAAAAAGAGAAAACGGGGCCTATCCTGACCAAGCTACACCAGGTATTAAAGAGCATTCACAGAGCTTGCAAAAATAATCATAATAACAACAACAACTGTGAGGGGGGTTTTTGGGGGGGCTGAAAGGAAACATTTGGATGCCGGTTCTAGAACTTTGCGTAGATGAAGGTGTGTGTCAGAAAAGAACACAAAGTTGATGTGATACCCTCTCACAACTAACACTATGAGAGTTTCAGTGAGGGGTAGACTGAAAAGTGTCTAAATGTCTATTGTTGTTGTTGTTAGTCGCGAAGTTATGTCCGATCCATCGCGACCCCATGGACAACGTTCCTCCAGGCCTTCCTGTCCTCTACCATCCTCTGGAGTCCATTGAAGCTCACGCCGACTGCTTCAGGGACTCCATCCAGCCACCTTGGGGGGTTGGACTAGATGACCTCCAAGGTCCCTTCCAACTCTGTTATTCTATTCTATTCCATTTACAATCTATGCCCAGCGCGGGAGGAACTAACCAAGGAGGACAACTTTTCGAGGGGAGCTGAAGGACAACATTTTGAGATCTTCTTCTCCTCTTCACACCTTCTTTTTGGGTTTCTTCCAGGCCCGAGAAGAACTGAGGCCGGTGAAAGACGATTTTGAGGCCAAGAACAAGCAACTTCTGGAAGAGATGCCCAAGTTTTACAGCAGCCGCATCGATTATTTCAAGCCGAGTTTTGAATCTCTGATCCGAGCGCAGGTAAAATGGAGGGGCTTGTCACCTGTTTTTCCCATTTTTGCCTTTTGTTTTCCTAACTGTTATCCAAAAAAAAACTATTCAGGTTTTTGTTTTTTTGTTTTTTACTTTTCTACAGGTAGTCCTCCACTTAAACAGTTCATTTAGTTCAAAGTTACAACAGCACCACAAAAAGTGACTTATGATCGTTTTTCACCCTTTAGACCAGGAGTCCTCAAACTTGGCAGCTTTAAGACTTGCGGATTTCAACTCCCAGAATCCTATGCTGGCTGGAGGATTCTGGGAGTTGAAGTCCGCAAGTCTTAAAGCTGCCAAGTTTGAAGACCTCTCCTTTAGACCATTGCAGCATCCTCACGTGACCAAAACTCGGATGCTTGGCAACTGGTTCATACTTACGACCGTTCCAGTGTCCCCAAAGTCATGTGTGATCCCCTTTTGCGACCTACTGACAAGCAAAAGTCTATGGAGGAAGTCAGACTCACTTAACAACCGGGTTATTAACCTAAGCACTGCGGTGGTTCCCTTAACTGTGGCGAGAAATGTAAAATGGGGCAAAACTCGCTTAATAACTGTCTCGCTTAGCAACAGAAACTGGTCATTAAGTCGAGGACTACTTGTATTGAACTGTTTGTCATGTTGCCTCATGACACGAGGTCAGGGGTGGGCTGCTGGGGGTTCGCAGGGGTTCGGGAGAACCTCTAGCTAAGATTCTGTGCAGTTCGGAGAACCCCCAAATCCGACTCCTGGCTGGCCCCGCCCACCCCACCCCATCCCTCCCAGGAGTCCCCACGCAGCCCGATTTTGAAGCAGGTAAGTGCAGGGCATGCAGGGAGGTTCGGGAAGGACAAAAAACGGGCCTCCCGGAAGTTCAGGAAGGCTGGAAATGGGGCCGTTTCCAGCCTCTAGACAGCCCCTGGAGCCTGGGGAGGCCGTTTTCGCCCTCTCGGAGACTCGAGGAAAACCTCCGGAGCCCGGGGAGGGCAAAACTCCCTCCCCCCCGCCACCATGATGCAGGAGGCCTATCCAGCAACTGGGCAGAGTACCCCTTGCTAAAATTTTTGAAGCCCACCCCTGCACGAGGTGACAGAATCACACAGATCGATGGAAGCTTGGCGATGTCCAATGCATAATTTCAATGCTTATTTGAAAAGGCTAACGTTTTATATGTTGATTGCTTTTCAACACCTGGGAGTGATACAATTGCTAGAAAGCATGCGATATTCTTTATTTTTTTTATTGTGGCAATAGTTCTTCTCTTCCTCGCACACCGATACATGTGGCTGTTTCTTCAATGTTGTTTTACCCTTGTTTCAACATGTTCTGTGTCACCTTTTTTTTTCCCCCAAATAACATTTGGGTGACTATCAGAAAATAATCAACATCATTTTGCAAAGAGCAATTTTGCAAGAGTAAAAGAGGATACCGTACTTTTCGGAGTATAAGATGCACTTTTTTCCCCCTAAATGAGGGTGGAAATGTTGGTGCGTCTTATACACCGAATACAGCCATTTTTGGCCTCCCAACCTCCCCCCAACACGTCACATTATTGGTTTCCCTGGCCCCCAGGAGCACTGCAGGCGTCCCAAATCCTCTGCACGCCCCGTTTTTGCGAAAAATGGGGCGCACAGAGGATTTAGGAGGCCTGCAAAGTGCTCCTGGGGTCCAGGGAGGCCAAAAGCTATTTTTTCCTTGTTTTCCTCTTCGAAATCTTGGTGCATCTTATACTCCAGTGTGTCTCATAGTCTGAAAAATACGGTATAATAGCAATAATATAAATCCAAATGGAATATTAAAAGTATTAAAAGAGTTGCTGGCTGGGGAATTCTAGGAGTTGAAGTCCACAGGTCTTAATATCACCAAGGTTGGACACGCCTGATCTAGACACTGGAAAACCTAGCTCTGTAAACCATTCAGACACAAAGAACATGCAACCAAAAATTGAAGTGTGATGATTTTAGGAAAAGTCTGAATAAACAAGAAATCCTTTCTTCCTTCCTTCCTCCCTCCCTCCCTCCTTCCCTCCTTTCTTCCTTCCTCCCTCCCTCCCTCCATCCCTCTCTCCCTTCCTTCCTTCCTTCCTTCCTTCCTTCCTTCCTTCCTTCCTTCCTTCCTTCCTTCCTCCCCCCCTCCCTCCCTCCCTTCCTTTTCTTCTTTTTCCTTCCCTCTTCATTCTCCTTTCTTCTTCCTTCCCTTCTTTCCTTATTTTTTTCCTTCCTTGCTCTCTTCCCATTTTCTTTTTCTTGATCTTTCCTCTTTCCCTTTCCCTTTCAAATGCAAAAGGGAGAAACATTTCTCTTTTTGTTATGTTTTTAGTTTGTTTTGCTAGCCTTCTGTCAGCAAAAAACAGAGGCACTGCAGACCAGTCCTTTGGTGTTTCCAGGCCAGCCTCACTGGCCAGATCTAAGCAATCCCACCCCCCACCCACCCCTGTGGGTGGGGTCCGGCCCACGGGCCTTGGGTTAGACACCCCTGATTTAAGCTAAACCCCCCCCTCCTCCTTAAAGAATTATGCCCCCGTTTCTAACACTGTGTTAAAACTATCTGGGTTAGGTGCTTCTTGAAGTAAGAAGCAGAGTGTTAAAAGGGAATTAGGCGAGCCAAGATTTAGCCTTTCTCCAGCAGGGAGAGGCACAATTGATCTTCCAAATTACTGAACTACCATTCCCATAAGTTCCAGACAGCGTGGACAGCAATCAAGGTTTACAATCAGGGGAGTCATCAAATTCAGGCTGACCCTACCCAGATCGTTTTAACACACAGGGTTAGAAACGGGAGCACAATTCCTTGGGGGGGGGGGGCGGTGGGTGTTAGGGGGGGGGCGGGATTTATCTTAAATAAAGAAGCGTGTTTTAATCCTGCCGGAAGCTACCAGATCGGATCCTTCCAAAGGCTTTGAGATCAGAGCAAGGAGAGAAGGTCAGATCCAAAATTCCGCCCCCACCCTGCATTCTTTTTCCGGGTCTCTCTTTTTTTTTTCAAGCCTCATTAAGTTTTAGATTTTGTTCTGCGCGGGATCGTGTTACAGAGCAGGAATTTCTACATCTGCTCTCTTCCTCTTCGGTATTTTCTAAGACAGTGATGGCTAACCTTTTCTGGACCGAGTGCCCAAAGCGTCCCCGACTCCCAAAATGCAATCCGCACGCAGCCCCCATGCACGCGGCCCCACACACAGACACCCCTCCCCGCATGTGTGGCAGAGACCCGAAGACCGGCTGGCTGGCGGGAGAGGCACGCGCATGCACAGCAGAGCTGAACTGGGGCGACAGCTCACGGTCCATCAGAGAGGGCGCTGTATGCCACCTCTGGCATGCATGCCATAGGTGCGAAGTTTCTAAAAGATGCCCTACCGTATTTTTCGGAGTATAAAACACCCCAGAGTATAAAACGCACCTTAGTTTTTGGGGAAGAAAATAAGAAAAAAGCTGATTGGTGGGTGGATCGGCCTCCTGGAATACCCCCAATCAGCTGTTCCCAGAGGTGAATTTTAGCAACAGGTTCCTTGGTTGTGAGCTCTGTGCCTTGCCTTTTTTTTTTTTTTTTTATTTGCCTCTGAAATGTCTGAAACTCTGTTTCGGGAAAAACTTTTTTTCCTGCCTCTGAAAGCCTCCGAAACAGCTTCAGAAAAAAAAGCCTCTGAAGCTCTGTTTGGGGGCTTTTTTCTGAAGCTCTATTTGGAGGCTTCTTTTCTGAAGCTCTGTTTGGGGGCTTTTTTTCTGAAGCTGTTTGGGGGCTTTTTTTCTGAAGCTCTCTTTGGGGGCTTTTTTTCTTTTCTGAAGCTCTGTTTGGAGGCTTCTTTTCTTTTCTGAAGCTCTATTTGGAGGCTTCTTTTCTGAAGCTCTGTTTGGGGGCTTTTTTCTGAAGCTCTGTTTGGGGGCTTTTTTCTGAAGCTCTGTTTGGGGACTTCTTTTCTGAAGCTCTGTTTGGGGGCTTTTTTCTGAAGCTCTGTTTGGGGACTTCTTTTCTGAAGCTCTGTTTGGAGGCTTCTTTTCTTTTCTGAAGCTCTATTTGGAGGCTTCTTTTCTGAAGCTCTGTTTGGGGGCTTTTTTCTGAAGCTCTGTTTGGGGACTTCTTTTCTGAAGCTCTGTTTGGGGGCTTTTTTTCTTTTCTGAAGCTCTATTTGGAGGCTTCTTTTCTGAAGCTCTGTTTGGGGACTTCTTTTCTGAAGCTCTGTTTGGGGACTTCTTTTCTGAAGCTCTGTTTGGGGGCTTTTTTCTGAAGCTCTGTTTGGGGACTTCTTTTCTGAAGCTCTGTTTGGAGGCTTCTTTTCTTTTCTGAAGCTCTATTTGGAGGCTTCTTTTCTTTTCTGAAGCTCTATTTGGAGGCTTCTTTTCTGAAGCTCTGTTTGGAGGCTTTTTTTCTGAAGCTCTCTTTGGGGGCTTTTTTTCTTTTCTGAAGCTCTGTTTGGAGGCTTCTTTTCTTTTCTGAAGCTCTATTTGGAGGCTTCTTTTCTGAAGCTCTCTTTGGGGGCTTTTTTTCTTTTCTGAAGCTCTGTTTGGAGGCTTCTTTTCTTTTCTGAAGCTCTGTTTGGAGGCTTCTTTTCTTTTCTGAAGCTCTATTTGGAGGCTTCTTTTCTGAAGCTCTGTTTGGGGGCTTCTTTTCTGAAGCTCTGTTTGGGGGCTTTTTTTCTGAAGCTTCCTTTCTGATGCCTTTTTCAGCCTCTGAAACCTCTGTTTGAGAAGCTGGGCGGGACTACATTCGGAGTATAAGACACACCCAGATTTTCACCCTCTTTTTTGGGGGGGGAAAGGTGTGTCTTATACTCCAAGAAATATGGTAATTAATTCATGAGCCTCGAATCAATGTTGACTTGACAATAGGTTCACCATCACAGTTCTAAGAGTTTTTTTTAAAAAAAAATTGATTTATATGCCGCCCTTCTCCGGAGACTCAGGGCGGCTTACAATGCGTTAAGCAATAGCCTTCATACTTTTGTATATTTTTACAAAGTCAGCTTATTGCCCCCACAAACTGGGTCCTCAATTTACCTACCTTAGAAAGGATGGAAGGCTGAGTCAACCTTGAGCCTGGCAAGATTCGAACTTACTTTCTTCCAGAAGGCAAATGGACTTTCTTGTTTGGCTAGAAAATGTTTCGCTTCTCATCCAAGAAGCTTCTTTGGTTCTGACGGAATGGTGGAGAACGGAAGGATGTATGTTGATGGGATTTATGGAAGGATGACTGCAAGGAATATAAACCCTTCCGTTCTCCACCATTCAGTAAGAACGTCTTGGATGGGAAGCGAAACATCTTCAAGGAAAAACCAAAAAAAAAACATCTTAATAGGAAGACGACTCTGATCTCGGGAGCCACCAGGGGAGACTTTAAGAAGGCAGATTTTTGGCCAAAGCTGTTTTCTTTGCAATAAGACAGATCTCTCTAGGGAGGCTTTTAAACTATTCTTAACAATTGTACCATTAGTGCGTTTGAATTGTTCCTGTTGTATGCTGTCAGCTACCTTGAGTGTTCAACAGGTAGAAAGGCCAGATATAAATTAAGGGAGGGGAAAATTGGGGAGAACTTCCATGAGCAGATAAGATACTCAAGAAGAGATTTAGTCTGGGGTGCCTGGTTTATATTTTACCTCTGATGTGGTTTTTTTTTTTCCTCCTCCCAACTAGGTAGGATATTCTGTAGAAATACCCTTCCAGATTCCTCTTTTCTAAGGAAAGGGAAGGGAAGGAAAAGGAAAAGGAAAGGAAAGGAAAAAAGGAGAGGAGAGGAAAGGAAAGGAAAGGAAAGAAAAGGGAAGGGAAGAAGGAAAGGAAAGGAAAGGAAAGGAGAGGAAAGGAGAGGAAAGGGAAGGAAAAAGGAAAGGGAAGGAAAGGAAAAGGGGAAGGAAGGAAAGGAAAAAAGGGAAGGAAAAAGGAGAGGGAAGGAAAAGGAAGGAAAGAAAGGAAAGGAAAGGAAAAAAGGAGAGGAGAGGAAAGGAAAAAGGGAAGGAAAGGAGAGGGAAGGGAAGGGAAGGAAAGGAGAGGAAAGAGGGAAGGAGGAAAGGAAAGGAGGAGAGGAGAGGAAAGGAAAAGGAAAGAAAGGAAAGGAAAGGAGGAGAGGGAAGGAAAAAGAGGGAAGGAAATGGAAGGAAAGAAAGGAAAGGAAAAAAGGAGAGGGAAGGAAAAAAGGGAAGGAAAGAAGGAAAGGAAAGGAAAAATGGGAGAGAGAGAGAGAGAGAGAAAAAAAACACACCCCATCATTTGGAAATATTTTCTTTTTTTTTTTCTGGCTAATAGGTTTTTGAATCTTCAACAGCAACATATTGATATTCCAAAAAAGAAGTCTTCCCCACCCCCCACACACCCTTTGCCATTTAACCAGAGAGCTTCATTGATCGAATGTTTTAAGATCAAGTGCTTATTACAAGCGTCACATCAGAATAAGAAACACCATGAGACAAATAGATCAATTGTAGAGATAGAATAGGGGCTCTCCTATATCAGGGGTGTCCAATCTTGAAAACTTTGAAGACCCTATGGACTTCAAGTCCCAAAATTCCCCAGCTGGCTGGGGAATTCTGGGAGTTGAAGTCCATAGGGTCTTAAAATTGCCAAAGTTGGACATCCCTGTCCAACTTTGAGTTCCCTTCCAACACCAGTGGTGTGTTTCACATTATGTTGTTACTGGTTCGCCCCCGCCTGTGCACGCCCGCTTCAATGTGCGCATTTGTCTTCCGCGCATACTCCCGGCCTTCTTGCTCATGCACTTTGCTCACTCGCATGCCTCCCGCGCATGCACCCAGCCTCAAAAACATTCCCAAATAGGATGGCATAGAGCCTGGGGTGGGGGTGGGGGGGCCGGGCAGATTTCCGCTACCAGTTCGGGTGAACCAGTCCGCTACCAGTTCGGCTGAATACCACCTCTGTCCAACACTATCTCACTTCGAAGGTCCCTCTTACTATAAGCTTTGGGCTCAGTTGCAAAGAAATAGTCCATTACAGTGGTGAAATGTAAAATTTGTTACTACTGGTTCTGTGGGCGTGGCTTGGTTGGGGGGGGGGTGTAATATGACTGAATTGGCGTGGCCAACTTTTATTTTTATATATATATATATATATACTTTTAAAACCATTTGCTTTTAAAGCCTCTGACGATCCCAGCTGACTTGCCTGATCAGCAGAGGCTTTTTTTTCCTTTTAAAAACATTTTTTCTATAACTTCTTCGGCCGAAGAGGTTGTAGAAAAAATGCTTTTAAAAGCCTCTGACGATCCCAGCTGAGCCGCGCGATCATCAGAGGCTTTTTTTTTTTTTTTTTTTTTGCTTTTAAAAGCATTTTTTCAGCCAAAGAGGTTGTAGAAAAAATGCTTTTAAAAATGAAAAAAAAGCCTCTGATGATTGCGCAGCTCAGCTGGGCATGGGGGGGGGCAGGGATTTTTGCTGCCGGTTCTCCGAACCACCCGCCACCATCGCTACCGGATCTGGTGATCTGATCCGAACCGGGAGCATTTCACCCCTGGTCCATTATGGAGGAAATGCAGAGTCCCGATTACGTCCGTTTTGAAAGGCCTTTTTTGAAATTGGAATCGACTCAGGAGATGCGTCGGTTTTATTTTTAACCCGCCCCCAAATCCCTCTTGGCCTCTCCATGAAAGCCTTCAAGCCCTTACCAAATATGTAACAGCTACGCTTGTTAAAAGAGCTTGACCTTCGCTTCTGAATCATTCTCCGTGGCTGGATTGTTAAAAAAAAATAATAATAACTCTTGAGGTTCCTCAGGGTTTCCCCACCTGTTGGAGCTTCTCCTAGGCCACCCCAGGAGTTTCCTGCTTTTCATTTATTTGCAATTAAATGTGAGCAAGAGGAGAATTGTGGTCACTCACCAAGCTTCTTAAAAACGTCTCTTCATCAGCAATCTTCACATTTTTATTTTTTATTTTATTTTTTTGGGTTTCTAAACGCAGTTGCGTTTCGCATTTGTTGCGCAACATTTAATTTACTAGGTAGGGTGTTCTCCCAGGACTTGATTCAGGCCTTGGCAGCTGTGGGAAAAAAACACAGCACGAACTCTTTAAAAGCAAACATAAATCCAGCCAGGAGTAAGAAAACAATTTAGGTAGTTAGTGGCCTCTGCACAACAGTTTGGTCAGGAGTGTAACTTCTTTATTTCTCAAGATTTCCAGGGTTTGTTTGTTTATTTATTATTATTTATTAGTCGTATTTTTATGCCGCCCAACTCCCGAGGGACTCTGGGCGGCTAACCTCAAAGAATAAAACAATGCGAACAATATCCCATACAAAAGTTTAAAAAAACATTAAAATCTATACATTTCGTAGTAGTTTAATAGTAAGGATAGACGCTGCTCCATGAGTTAGTATCATCATAGAAGGTTTTCTTAGAGAGAAAACTCCAGGGGAAGGATACTGCAAAACCCCCATTCCCACCCCACTCCTGGGGGAAGAATATTGCAAAATCTCCATTCCCACCCCACTCTGGGGCCAGCCAGAAGTGGCATTTGCCGGTTCTCCAAACTGCTCAAAATTTCCACTACCGGTTCTCCAGAACCTGCTGGATTTCACACCTGGCCTGGAGGCATCTAACTGTTTAAGATTCTTAAGTTTTCCTAGCTCCAGCATGATCAGAACAAGAGACAGAGGAAGTTTTTAAAAATTTTCTTTTAATACAAACATTCCATCTTTCATTAAACAGTGTGCCGTCTGAGTATAAAATTCTTTGTGTCTTAACACTTCAGCTTACCACCATATTCATTACTTACATTCATTCTTATATTAATACTAGATGATAATTAGAATAGAATAGAATAGAAGAATAGAATAGAATAGAATAGAATAGAATAGAATAGAATAGAATAGAATAGAATAGAATAGAATAGAATAGAATAGAATAGAATAGAATAGAATAGAATTCTTTATTGGCCAAGTATGCTTGGACACACAAGGAATTTGTCTTTGGTGCATATGCTCTCGGCGTACATAAAAGAAAATATACATTCATCAAGAATCATAAGGTACAACACTTAATGATAGTCATAGTTTACAAATAAGCAATCAGGAAACAATATCAATATAAATCATAAGGATACAAGTCATACAGTCATAAGTGGGAGGAGATGGGTGATGGGAATGATGAGAAGATTAATATTAGTGCAGACTTAGTAAATAGTTTGACAGTGTTAAGGGAATTATTTGTTTAGCAGAGTGATGGCGTTTGGGAAAAAACTGTCCTTGTGTCTAGTTGTTCTGGTGTGCAGTGCTCTATAGCGTCATTTTGAGGGTAGGAGTTGAAACAATTTATGTCCAGGATGTCCAGGATGCGAGCCCTCTTTTATAATAATGATAAAATAACATAACCAACCTTTCTCTTCTTAACCTATCTGGTTTTGTAATACCTTACTCTCATATTTATTCTCTAACCATTGATAAAATAACTTCCACATATTATAATAATCTGATTCTTCCTTTCCTTGAATTGCAAGTGTTAATCTATTCATTTCTGCACATTCTAATGTTTTCTTAATCACATTTTCATCCGTAGGGATCTCTTCACTTTTCCAGTTTTGTGCAAATACAACTCTAGCTGCAGTTGTTACATGAATTAATCAGATATACAGTTTTTTTTACAATATAAGTTCCCGAGGAGACGGAGGAAGTCGTGGGCCAACCCATCATGAAAGTTAACAGGTTTCACCCCACCGTCCAAAGATTGCAATAATTTTAGCAGAGAGATTGCTGGATTTTGATTTGGGGTTGAGTTCTCCAACCTGCCTCGGGCCAATGCTTGAAGCAATATCCCTCTTCCTCCTATAAATATGGAATACGTGTTCTAATGTAAAAATACTTCTGCCCACCTGTAAGCTTCATCTGAATTTTTGGAACTGAATGTTTTTCCCCCAGCCACAGACTTTGACGTTCTCACACTAAGATGAAAGAGGTAGAGTCCATGCTTCCTTGTTGAAGGGGGCCTCTTAAGAACGCTCCCTTCTCTACTTGTCCTTATCGTTCTCTAGAAAAAAATACTATTTTTTTTTTCCTGAATTTTTAAGATGTCTACATAGGCATATACTGATGCTGCGTTTGCTCAGCAGGTGCATCAAGGCTTAAAACTCTTTGGGATCATTTTTCTTGTCACTATTATTCTTACGCACCTTGCTTTCCCAATCTCATCACTCTCTAGATCAGGGGTCTCCAACCTTGGCAACTTTAAGAATGAGGAATTCTGGGAGTTGAAGTCCACAAGTCTTAAAGTTGCCTGGGTTGGAGACCCCTGCTCTAAATTGTTCATTGACATCCTGGGTAGGATATCAAAAGTGGAGAAATGTTTCTAGTTATGAAATGATGATTACTCTAAATCGGGGGTCTCCAACCTTGGCAACTTTTAAGACTTGTGGACTTCAACTCCCATAGAGTGGGAGTTGAAGTCCGCAAGTCTTAAAAGTTGCCAAGGTTGGAGACCCCTGCTCTAGATCAGGGGTGAAATCCAGCAGGTTCTGACAGGTTCTGGAGAACCGGTAGTGGAACTTTTGAGCAGTTTGGAGAACCGGTAGCGGAACTTTTGAGTAGTTCGGAGAACTGGTAAATACCACCTCTGGCTCGCCCCAGAGTGGGGAGGGAATGGAGATTTTGCAATATCCTTCCCCCAGGAGGGGAGGGAATGGAGATTTTGCAGTATCCTTCCCCTGGAGTGGGGTGGGAATGGAGATTTTGCAGTATCCTTTCCTGCCACGCCCACCAAGCCACACCACACCCACCAAGCCAGGCCCACAGAACCAGTAGTAAAAAAATTTGGATTTCACCATTGCTCTAGATGGATGAATGTCATCTCCTAGCATTCTCCAACCATCAGGGGTGCTGCTGGGAATTCTGGGAACCGAACCCCATGCTCCTTCGCTCTAGAAGCTGCCAGGTTGACAAAGATTGTTGAGTCCTTCTCCTATCAAGTATGCCCTGTTTTAGTCAGACACGATGGCTTTCTGCTAAGTTCTATAAAAAAAATGTGACTCTTAATCATGGATCATCTCTATCTTAAATCCATAGCAGATCTTGGAGGGATGAGATTGAACAAAATAGGGATATTTTGTTAGCTGATGCCTGCAGAAGCTACCTGCTACAAGAGAAGATATCTAAAGCAGCAGTCACCAAGCGGTGGTTCGTGGACTACTGGTGATCCGCGAGAAAATTTTAGCGGTCCGCAGAAAAATTATTTGCATCTTTATATTGCACTAAATACTATTTATCATTTTTTTAAAAAAAATCATATTAGTGGTCCGCGGGATTTAAAATTATGAATTTCGTGGTCCCTGAGGTCCGAAAGGTTGATGACGCCTGCTCTAAAGCCCATCTGATGAAATAAGGCTAGGAAATTGAAAACAGGAAGGTTTTTTTTTTTTCAGCTCGTGTCTTAATTATTATTATTTTATTTTTTTTTTTTAGCTATTTGTAGCTTGCCCTCTTGTCCTTCGATCTTCTGGGAGAAGGAATCTGTTGGAGATTTACCCAGTAGAGTGTGGCATGTATATTTTCAAACCTACATATTAGGTTAAATGATGTGGCCAAATGCAGCCTGCCATGTTTGCAGAAGGGACGGAAGCCTGGTTAAGAGTGGGTGGTGTGAATTGTTTTATGACCTTTTTAGTTTCTATGTTTGGGGGGGGGGGAAGGGCAGTTAGTGAAGGTCTATCATAGATTCCTCTGTGATACCGAAAGTCGCACTGAAATTCCCACGAAGAAGTATGGAAATTTAGGTGAAACGTGTTTTCTTGGAGGGGGAATCAATAGCAATCAAATAATGCAAATGGGGGCTTATTTAATAGATGAACAGAGTTGGTAGGTCATTTAGTCTAACCCGCCACTCAAGCTGGATCTAGATATATCATTCTATATGCAGAATCCTTTTGTTCTTTCTTTACCAAAAAATAAAAAATTAAGAGTTTAGAAAACAAAAGAAGGTAGCATCTGCAAAAGCTCCGGAATTTAGAAAGAAGAATTTGTTCTTATATAATTGCTCCTTCCCTTATGTCCTTAGTTTATTTCTATTTCACCTCTTGTTTGCTCACAGTTTGTAATAATAAAAAATAGGTTTTACAAAAGTCTATAAACAATCAATTTGGAATGAAACCTGCAAATTGGGGACGTCAGCAAAATGTGCAAATGAACTTTTTTTTTTCCTGAATTTTTTCAGGAGTTTTTTTCCCCTGCAAAATAACCAAACTCCAGAGTTTATTTTCGGAGACTATTCTTCTCATATGAATGGCCCATTCATGGTTTTTGCTATCTGGGTTGCCACGATTTCCCATATTTTCTTAGCCTTTAAGTTTTAACATTATTCAAAATGTACAAAATGTTAGAAAGATATGGTTTTGACTAATTTAATAATAATAATAAAGTGCATGTTTTCATTTTATTAATACAAGTGTAGAGTAGAATGGAATGGAATGGAATGGAATGGAATGGAATGGAATGGAATAGAATAGAATAGAATAGAATAGAATAGAATAGAATAGAATAGAATAGAATAGAATAGAATAGAATAGAATAGAATAGAATAGAATTTTTTATTGGCCAAGTGTGATTGGACACACAAGGAGTTTGTCTTTAGTGCATATGCGTTCAGTGTACATAAAAGAAAAGATACATTCATCAAAAATCATAAGGTAATCTAATACAAGTGGAGGAGGGACATGTACAGAATTAACCATTTCTTATTGAAATTAATAATATCTGCACGTGCATTTCGGTATAGGAATAAGAATTCTAGTTATAAATCAGATTACATGGAACTCATGCCATGAGTTTGAAGACTGCTCTTCGAATGTAATTGTGTTTTATTTGCTTTTACTTTTACTTGAAAATAAAAAACCTTAAATGGAAATTATCTTAGCCCAGTTGGGGGGGGGAAAACCAGGTTGAAATTAGCTTTATGTTACTCACGTAGGATGTGAAAATTGAAAATATATATATATATATGAGCGAAGTTTCTAAAAAGAGTTCGGGAAGGAAGTTTACTGAATTAAGCCAAAAGTTGAAGAATGATTTGTTTTTTTTTTTTAGAGGAGTAAATTGATAAGTTGATAACTTTCAGTACAGACTCTAATTGTTTTCTTTCATACCTATTAACGGCATAATGTCTTTATCTGTAGAACTTGTTAAAATATAGCAGTTGTGTTGCACCCTATCTTTGCTTCCAAAGACTCACACTAATAGGAACGTAGTGCCCCCACATGGATTAACTCCGTTCCTACTACTGCTCTTGATAGCCCCTCCTCCTTCTCTTGAGGATGGATGGGTGTTGTAGGATCTGTCTTGTCTTGACCGCATTTTCAGATCCTTTTTTCGACGGACTGAGTTTGCTTCTCTAAGGAGAAGCCTTGGTTTCCTTTTACATTTTTCATTCTGTACTAATAAAAGTTTTCATTCAGAGTTCCATCTAGAATTCCATAAATTCTGTTAGCTCTAAAGAGAGTTGGACCTGGGAAATCCACGGCACCCATATATATTTCGATTTAAGTGAATTTCTCTGGATCTCCTCTGAATATGTATTCAAACCGTAATGCTGTAGTAAGCTTGTATTTTCTTCCGGGACAGAACAAACGTTAATTTTAAGAAATCACAATAAGGGGGTATGAAAATACCGCCTTTAAAATCTATTTCCCAACTGAGATTCTTTGGTTTTTCCAGAGTGGAAATCCAAATAGGTTTTTGTGTGATTTTAATTATGTGTTACCAAGCTTTAATATTCAACCATCCAGACATCATAACATCAGGAAAACCATTATGGCAAACATTTAAAAAAGATGGGGCTACAATGAAATAGCTCTAAAGTTGCCCTTTGCCCTTTTAATATAGGACCCATGAAATTTCTCAGAGCTTTCCAGGGGGAGAAGGCATGTTGTTAAAAGAAATGGAACAGCCAAATTCCATCTCAAATTTCCTTCCTCGGTTCTGATCCACATTGTCCTATTTTATTTTTTTATATATAAATTTTATTTATACATTTTTCTTTAACATACCTAAGTGCTTAGTAAACAGTGTGTTGTCTGAATCAATTTACATATAAATAATAATAATAATAAAAATTATTATGGCCATCGAAACTACACAGCTATAGATGAAACATGTAACAGTGATACCCATTGTCATCGGGACTCTTGGTACCATGTCCAAGAATTTTACAAAACACGTCAAGAAATTGCAGCTTCCTGCAATAACACCAGCGGAACTGCAAAAAACTGCGCTACTCAGAACATCATATATTTTAAAAAGATACTTGGTTGATACCTAGGATGCTGGCAGCAACCCGTATCAACCATCAGTGCCAGTTAATAATATTTGTGATACATTTTTAAATCTTCAGTTGACTGAATTTCATGTTTAATGAATAAAGTATATAATAATGATAATAATATTTACTTGTACATAATGGTATTCTTCCAGCTTCTAATTTCTACCTCTACTATCTAACCATTGGTAGAACAAATCCCATGTAAAAAAAATATTATGTATCTTCTTTATCCTTTATCTTTAATAGAATAGAATTTTTTATTGGCCAAGTGTGATTGGACACACAAGGAATTTGTCTTGATGCATATACTCTCAGTGTACATAAAATAAAAGATATGTTCATCAAGAATCATAAGGTACAACACTTAATGATAGTTACAGGGTACAAATAAGCAATCAGGAAACAATATCAATATAAATCGTAAGGATACCAGCAACAAGGTTACAGTCATACAGTCATAAGTGAGAGGAGATAGGTGATGGGAACGATGAGAAGATTAATAGTAGTGCAGACTTAGTAAATAGTTTGACACTGTTGAGGGAATTATTTGTTTAGCAGAGTGATGGCGTTGGGGAAAAAAACTGTTCTTGGGTCTAGTTGTTCTGGCGTGCAGAATGTTAACCTATCCATTTCTGCACAATCTAATATTTTTTTAACTATATTCTTGCACTGTCCTTTTTAACAGCATTCCAAATCTTAAGAGTTGAGGGGCACCACGGAAAGTCTACCTAACCCTAACCCTAACTCTTCATTCAGGGTGCAGCATGCAAGGTTAGCCTGCTCTCTCCTGTGGGCAATCCCAACCTTTTTCATGGCCAAATGCTCCTCATCTCAGAGAGGAAGACTGCCTGCCTTGGCTCTTCTTCCTCGAAGAGCAATTGGCATCTCTGTTGGGGTTTAGTTTCGGGGTTTTTGGTAGTCATTCTTGTTTGGAGAATGGGCACATGCTGTCCGTCTCCAGTTGTTTTCCTTCTGCAGCATGAGAATGGTGCTCAAGGCCGCCTTGCTGGTACAAACCGTTCAGTGGAAACGATTCCGTCGATTGTACGATGCCCCCCATTCAAATGGATTCCCCTCTGGAGCCCGTAATTCCTATAATTATTTTCTTCGAGCTGTAACCCCTACAGGTCGTCTGTATGCAAACTCCTTAGTCACGGTACAAGGGGGCCTTGATTAGTGCCGTTAATGAATTCGACAAAGTGGTTGCATCGATCGAATTTGCATTATTCAAAGTGATACTTCTATTTTAAAAAAGAGAATACAGCGATGGGTTGCCGCACGATGGAAATGGGCAAGGAAAATGTTCAAGCGTACATTTTTGTATGTATATTAATGAAATATTATCATAAAGTATAAAGAGAATATGCTTTAAATGTACGGTTAATAGCAATAGCAATAGCACTTAGACTTATATACTGCTGTACAGTGCTTTCCAGCCCTCTCTAAGCAGTTTACAGAGTCAGCCTCTTCCCCCCGACAATCTGGGTCCTCATTTTACTGACCTCGGAAGGATGGAAGGCTGAGTCAACCTTGAGCTGGTCAGGATCGAACCCCTGGCACTGGGCAGAGTTAGCCTGCAATGCTGCATTCTAAGCACTGGGAAGGGAGGGAGGGAGGGAAATAGCAATAGCTCTTAGAACTTACCGTACATTTCAGAGTATAAGATGCACCTTTTTCCCCCCTAAAAGGGGGTGAAAATTTAGGTGCGTCTTATACACCAAATGTAGCCCCGCCCACCCACTGGCCCCCCACCCTTTGGCCTCTGCCTCCACCAGTTACCTCCTTCCAAGCAAACAGCAAGAAAAAATAGCTCCTTTCAGCTTCAGCATAGCCTAATTAGCACAAGTTGATTGGATCAGCCTCCCGACTCTCAGCTATTTTGCTCTCAGCTGTTTTGCGCAGGGCTCTGCTGCTTGCTGCTGCAAAAATTGCTATGAGCAGATTTTTTTTCCCTTGTGCTAATCAAGCTATGCTGAAAACGAAAATGAAAGTAAATCTCTATCATCTCTCATCATCTATATATCTCTAGCTAAATCTATCTGTCTATATCTATCCATAATCTATCTATTTATAAATCTATCTCTAAATCTATCTGTCTATATCGTTCTATAATGTCTCTATCTACCAACCTAGCTAACTAGGTAGCTATAATCTATCATCTATATATCTCTATCTAAATCTGTCTAATCTGTCTCTATCTATCATCTATATCTATCATCTATAAATCTATCTTTAAATCTATCTGTCTATATCATTCTATAATGTCTCTATCTACCTATTTACCTAGCTAGCTAGCTATAATCTATCTATTATCTATATCTCTGTCTAATCTGTCTCTATCATCTATATCTATCTATCATATATAAATCTATCTCTAAATCTGTCTATATCATGCTATAATGTCTCTACTTATCTACCTATAATCTATTATCTATATATCTCTATCTAAATTATCTAATCTCTATCATCTGTATCTAACTATCATCTATCAATCTATCTATAAATCCATCTGTCTATATCATTCTATCATGTGTGTCTATCTATCTTTCTATCTATCTATCCTATCCATCCATCCATCTATTTAGTATCCATTTTCTCATTAGCCTGGTAAGACGCCCAACATGACCTGCAACCAAATAAAAATGGAAGAATTTCTTCCTGCGGGTTGTCTGTTCCCTTTAGATGAAGAGCTGAAATAAGATGACCAAATGAGCCAACAGTTAGCCAGTACTTTTAATTGTGGACGCTCCCTCTTCTTTCACACCATTGCAGAAAGGGTGAAATAAAAGTTGTTATTTGTGGCTTCTACAGCAGCAGAACACCAAACTAGAATGGTAACAGACGTCTTCTCCAGCAGGAAAAGTGGACAGCCGTAGGACAGCCCTCTTGTCAACAGGTGTGCTTCTTGTGTAGAGATTGTGTTTGTCCATACTGAGCAGAAGGGCTCCCTGGCATTTTGGGGATCGCCCTCAGAGTTTGCTTGAAGCAGAGCGGATGATCCACAAGAGGCCCGATTCATTTAAGTTCCTTCCCCATTCAAGGAGGGCATGGTATCTCCCTCACAGAGAATGCTAGAGTTTGACATACTTTCTATGCATAGGTCCATAATGTAGAGTTTCTCAACCTTGGCAACCTGAAGTTTCCCCTTTCTGGGAGTTGGAAGTCCACAAGTCTTCAAGTTGCCAAGGTTGAAAAACTCTGATGCCACATTTACTACGATACGACTATGGCTTATTACAGGGGTCTCCAACCTTGGCAACTTGAAGACTTGTGGACTTCAACTCCCAGAGTTCCTCAGCCAGCAAAGCTGGCTGAGGAACTCTGGGAGTTGAAGTCCACAAGTCTTCAAGTTGCCAAGGTTGGAGACCCCTGGCTTATTGTCACTAATTTTCAGGCATTTTTTTCCTTGGCAGCCAGAACATTGCATTATCACAAATGGTGTGTCCTTGGCATCCAAACTTCCTTATGCCATATTCAAGACATGAAGTGAAATTGACTGCTAATAGTTTAATAATGAGCATGTGGGAAAGTGGCACCAAGATCAACTAATAAGTGTTGTAAAGTCAGAATACCTTCCTTGAGTTCCTTAGCAGTTCAAAGACTATAGAACCTGAAGAGGTGGACAGGATTCTCCATAGTTTGAATTCTGCAACCCTATGGGCTTAACCCCTGTTCTTTCAGGCTCCAGAATCGGAATAGAGCGGGAAGGGACCTTGGAGGTCTTCTAGTCCAGCCTCCTGCTCAAGCAGATCCTATACCATGAGCCTTGTTCACTTGTTCAGCATGAGCCTTGTTCACTTAACTTCTAGTTGTATTCCCAGGCACAAAGAATCGGGGCTATATATTAAGTTTCAGTTCAGAATATTTATTACTCAAGCCTATATCCAAGAATCTAATCAACTAAAAGGGAAAGGTTCCCCTCGCACATATGTGCTAGTCGTTCCCGACTCTAGGGGCCGGTGCACCTCTCCGTTTCAAAGCCGAAGAGCCAGCGCTGTCCGAAGACGTCTCCATGGTCATGTGGCCGGCATGACTCAACGCCAAAGGCGCACAGAACGCTGTTACCTTCCCACCAAAGGTGGTCCCTATTTTTCTACTTGCATTTTTTTACGTGCTTTCAAACTTCTAGGTTGGCAGAAGCTGGGACAAGGAACGGGAGCTCACCCCGTTACGCGGCAGTAGGGACTCGAACCACTGAACTGCCGACCTTTCAATCGACAAGCTCAGCGTCCTAGCCACTGAGCCACCCCCGTCCGTTTAGCCAACTAAAGTTGAGCACTAAATGGGCACCAGGTAAGGGTCTGTGCCATTCCAGGTGGCTTGGACTTAAAACCATTTGTGGTAACGTAACGAGTCTAGGCTGATGACTCATTTTAATTCCGCCACCCAGCTCTGCCTGATCTTCTCCTAACGGGTATAGTTTTTCCAATTTTGGTTATTCTGCTGTTGTCGATCTGATTTCATTAGTCATTGGATAAGGCACCAGTCTCGCTGAATCACCACACGGCCAGCTTCATCATCTGCTGATTTGAAGAGATAGCAACACACCGGAGGGCTGACGGAACCTACGTCGGAATGAGATCCAGGGCTCTACGTTCCCGCTTCTAATCAATCTGACCAAAGGACAAGGACCAAGGCACTTGTAGGGTTCTTGAAACATAAAGAGATTCCCAGAAGAAGCTGCCTTCTTCCACTTAAAATAAAAAGCCAGTGCACTGTGATCGTGAGCAGGAGAGGCTGGTCTCCATGGAAATGATTTATATATCGGTACCCAAACAGTGCTCTTAAAGCAATGAGAACCCTTTGGATGGAGGGCGATAGTAGTCTTGTTGAACGCTATAGGCAAGGATAACCACTACTCTTGACATTTCAACATGTGATATTTGAGGGGCTGCAATAAAGAAGAGGGGGAGGGGTCAACTTATTTTCCAAAGCACCTGAAGACAACGGATGGAAACGGAAGAAAGAGAGACGCAATCAAGAACTAAGGAGAAACTTCGTGACAGTAAGAACAATTAACATGTGGAACAGCTTGCCTTCCAATGTTGTGGGTACTCCCAACACTTGGAGGCTTTTAAGAAGGGACTGGACAGTTTGTCTAAAATAGTCGAGGGCATGGCAACCTTAAACACTCCAAGAGCCATTTGGACCTGTTTCCCAAACAAAAGAAAACACCGGGAGCCACAAAACCCTGACTATTTCCTGAGTGGCCACAAAACTAGCTTATGCAGTTGAATTAAACATTCTGTTTTCTTCTGAAACTTTTCTTTTCTTGGGTTTATCCATGCTTGGCCTACCGGAAGCCGAGAAGCTCAATAAATCGTGTGCTGGTGGGTGTCGCACATTGGCGGTTGTGACTCATATTTTGAGCGACGGAGCCGCAGCAGAGGGATGAAAGAGCCACATGCGGCTCCAGAGCCGTGGGTTGCTGACCCCTAGTCTAGGGTCTCCTGCTTGAGCAGGGGGCTGGACTAGAAGACCTCCAAGGACCCTTCCAACTGCTGTTCTGATCTGTTCTATTCTCTATTCTATTCTCCTAATTTCTATTTCTATTCTGAAAGTGAAATTTAGGTTGACATTCTTTCTGTAAGACCCAAGTTCTCCCTTGATCAGAGTATGATGAATTTCTTGGGAGTGCAGGTTCTGTAAGAACAGCAGCACTTGGTACCTATAGAAGCTCTGGGATTGACATAAGGCAGGGGTCAGCAACCCGCAGCTCTGGAGCCGCATGTGGCTCTTTCATCCCTCTGCTGCGGCTCCGTCGCTCAAAATATGAGTCACAACCGCCAATGTGCGACACCCGCCGGCACCTGATTTATTGAGCTTTTCGACTTCCGGGATGCCAATCATGGATAAACCCAAGAAAAGTTTCAGAAGAAAACAGAATGTTTAATTCAACTACATATGCTAGTTTTGTGGCCACTCAGGAAATAGTCAGGGTTTTGTGGCTCCCGGTGTTTTCTTTTGTTTGGGAAACAGGTCCAAATGGCTCTTGGAGTGTTTAAGGTTGCCGCCTGCTAGCATAAAGTTTGGCAACAAGGGTAACTACTTAGGCATGCAGCAAAACCAGAATTGGTTGTTTAGAACGTAGCGTTAGATCTGCCTTGGTGCGATTCTCCTCCACGGAAGGTCTCTTTCCCCACGAGGTAACTTTCTTAAGTTTGGCAAGGCCAACGACTCGGGATGATCCGGAACCGAAGAAGGAAAAGGCCATCTGGATCGATCTCGGATGGAGACCAGCTAGGTCCTGCGATCGAAGTGGGAATTCAACCAAGGAGGAAAAGTGGCGTGTATTGTGCATGGCGTTTACTGATGGGCATATTCATCCCCTGTGCCGGCTGTTGGGAGAGACTGTGGGGCTTCGAGCATCGCAGCGATGGAAAAGCTGGGATTCTGAGCATATGCTGTCGTTTTCGGTTGCCATGGTGATCGTGCATAAAAGGGAGAGCCGTAGCAAGGCAGTGTGATCTAGTGAGTTAAGCGCCAAGGCAAACGAGGCTAAGTACCCTCAGCTTTAAATCCCTGCTCTTCGCTCGCTCATGGTGACCTTGGGGGGAGGTGGGAGAGGGAGAGGTCCCTGCCCCTTTGGCGATCCATTTAGAATGCAAGATCTATGAATAGCTTTGTTGTGGGGGTGTTTTGACAGGATTAGCCAGCATTTGTGAAAATCCTATCATTGGCTGCCAGTGAAATCTTTCCGGAGAAACTCCCCAGTTAGTTTCTCCCGGGGAATCTGCCCCTTCTCCCCGTAGCTTTAAAGGTAGCTTGGTGCGGGGAAGCGGGAAACACCCTTCTTCCCCCAATGATGCACTAAAAAGGTCAGAGTTCACGACTCGCCTGTCGCCTCCCCTCCACCGCTGGAGACAGCGGTGCAGGAAGAGGAGCTTCTACTTCTGCCTAAACCCAGCCAAGCAGATGGGTGCTTTCAGATATAATTTGGCAGGTGGGAGTGAGCCAGGGGTCTTCCTTTTCCTCCGTTTTCAGGAAAGGAGGCAGGGATGGCAAGCCAGCAGTATGTTGTGGCCCGCCAGCGGCCTGCGCGGATCGTGGCTGATCCCGATGAAGAGGAGGCTGGTGTAATGTCGCGCCAGCAGCCTGCACAGCCAGTGCCCGCATCGGGCAGCGAGGAGGCCGAAGAGGATGTGGTGCCAGAGGCAGAGACTCAGCCAGGGCCTTCAGAACCTCCAGAGGCTCCTTCAAGTGGAGAGAGCGAAGTGGAGGAGCCTCTCCTCGATGCACGGGCACGCCAAAAGGCAGGAGTGGCTACTCAAGAGAAGGAGGTCTACTCGAGAGTAGGGCTTGAGGATAATTGGCCACTCCCTTAGCCTATTTAAGTCGCACGCAGCTAGTGCGTTCTTGCTGGAAACAACTTGTATTATTATCAGCGTATTTTGGTTTATCATATCTTGTTTTCTGGGCTGGTTGCCAACCTTTGCCGGTCTTGTTTATTCTTGTTACTTAATAAATTTGATAAGGACCGTTGGTGTGTGTCAATATCCTCGGAAATCCGGAGCTGGGGCAGAACACAGTAGAAACGCAGAAGGTTCACACACACACACACACACACACACACACACACACACACACACACACACAGAGAGAGAGAGAGAGAGAGAGAGAGAGAGAGAGAGAGAGAGAGAGAGAGAGAGAGAGAGAGAGAGAGAGAGAGAGAGTGATGGAAACTAGCTGTCAACCCTGAAGCTGGCCTGGCCGAGGCCATCTAGGAGGCTTCAAGTGTTGCTGAGGGAGAGGGAGGGGGGGGAAATAGAGATAGCTGGGGTGTTGTAGCCAAAACAAAATATTTTCTCCTGGGAACCAAGGTCATTCCCACAGGCGGTCGCGAGAGAGGAGGAGTGAAGTTACCAGGCAAACGGATGAGACTTCAATTGGCCCATGTGACTAGTTGGTTGGGGAAGGAGGAAAACTTTTATTTTTAATTAGATGAAAACTGCGGGAACGTTCACAGAGTCGGTTTTCACCAGCCTGTGCCAATATGATATATCGAATAAAACTGTTGTTTGAGGAATTTACCTGCCTCGGAGTTTATTTATTTATTGGTTCGATTTATATGCCGCCTATTTCCGGAGACTCAGGGTGGCTTACAATGCGTTAAGCAATAGCCTTCATACTTTTGTATATACCTACTTAGTAGGGCTTTCGCCCCCCCCCCCCAAGCGGTGTTCTTTTTTATACAAAAAAGAACTTATTACCCCCACAATCTGGGTCCTCATTTTACCTACCTCGAAAGAATGGAAGGCTGAGTCAACCTTGAGCCTGGTGAGATTTGAACTTGCAATAATTGCAGGCAGCTGGTGTTACTTTAACCGTGCTTTAGTCTGCTGCACCACCAAGGCTCTTACAAGAGTTCTGCTTGTTATGGGTGTGTTACTTGGAACCTTAACACTAACACTTTCAATTTGTCTAGTAAATTATTTTCTGGCAATGATGTTGAAAACGTAAAAAAAACAATCTGCCTTCGCTTCCAATCGTTGCAATCGTTTGGTTAGGAAAATGGGCCAGTTTATTTGCAAGGAGTCGTGTCCCGGATCACAACTTTTGCATGGGGTTTTCGTAACAGTAGCTATATAGAAGGCTGAACGTTTGTCTTGTCTCCCAACGATTTCAATGAGAAACCTTAAGCAAGACTCAACTGGTGTCATAACAAATCATTTTGAAATAAATTTTTTTAAAAAAAACCCTGATTCCAATCCCAAGTATTAAAATTCCACATGGGTGTTTTCTCAAGGCGAGTTAGGGTGGCTAAAACAGATGTGATACGTTTCTAAAGGATTCCTATTCTGTCCCTCCAGGTTGTGTATTACACCGAAATGTACAAAATCTTTGGCGAATTAACCGAACAGATTGACGAACCCGACTTAACCGACGAGCAGAGAGAAAAAGAGAGCGAAGCCAAGCTCAACGAGTTGAGGGCCCTCTCCATTGTGGCTGATGACTGACTTCCAGCTTCTATGAATCCTTTGTGGTGACAGCTGCCGATGAAGTGGATGAAGACAGGAAGCTGAACATGAAGTGGATGAAGACAGGAAGCTGAACATTACTTCTGAAGGCTTGAACCCTTTAAAGCAGGGGTCTCCAACCTTGGCCACTTGAAGACTTGTGGACTTCAACTCCCAGAGTTCCTCAGCAGAGGAACTCTGGGAGTTGAAGTCCACAAGTCTTCAAGTGGCCAAGGTTGGAGAACCCTGCTTTAAAGCCATGTTGGTACCTGTTTTAATCTGGAACGTTGTTATTTGCTGCAGCTCTTTAAATCCTGAACGTCTTTTATCTCTTATTAATGACAACATGGTAAGATTCTCATACTGAGTCCTGCGCTAAGAGGTTTGTGGAGTTTGAAAAATCGGAAGAATTTACCCTTAAAAACGATAAGCGAACAAGCTTTTTAATTCAGTCTTTCCGAAATCAGGATCCATCTGACAGCTGAATTGTGAGTGGTATCCTCAATGAGTGTAGTTACCCCCTCAAAAAAATATTACCAGTAACATAATTTTTTTTTAATTTGATTTATATGCCGCCCTTCTCCGGAGACTCAGGGCGGCTTACAATGCGTTAAGCAATAGCCTTCATCCTTTTGTATATTTATACAAAGTCAGCTTATTGCCCCCACAAACTGGGTCCTCAATTTACCTACCTTACAAAGGATGGAAGGCTGAGTCAACCTTGAGCCTGGGGAGATTCGAACTTGCAGTAATTGCAGGCAGCTGAATGTTAATAACAGGCTATTAGTCTGCTGCGCCACCAGGCTCTTGCTAATTGGCTAATTTTTTTTTACTTCCGATGTTTAAAGAATGTCATCATTGCACTGAAGCCTCGTTCGGTGAGAGGCCCCTTGTCTGGTTTGTGTCTTCGTGGCATTGAAAGCTGTCTCAAAAATAATGGCATCCTTTAAAAACGGATTGGTATAGTAGCTTAAACCTACTGAATGTAATATACCGTATTTTTCAGAGTAGAAGACAAACGTTTTTCCTCCCTAAAAGAGGGTGAAAATCTGGGTGCATCTTATACACTGAATGTAGCCCCGCCCAGCCTCTGAAATGGAGGTTTCAGAGGCTGAAAAAAGCCTCGGAAACCTCCGTTTGAGAGGCTGGAAAAAGCCACGGAAACCTCAATTTGAAAGACTGAAAAAAAAAGGCAAGGGACAGAACTCACAACCAACAAACCTGTTACTAAAGTTCACCTCTGGGAACAGCTGATTGGGGGTATTCCGGGAGGCCAATCCACCTGCCAATCAGCTTTTTTCTTATTTTCCTCCCCAAAAACTAAGGTGCGTCTTATAGCCTGAAAAATACAGTAATTCTTATGAGCACAAATCATGATTTTCAAAGAACAGGAAAGGACACAGATTATACTTTCCCTTGCTACAATCTACATGAATATTATATCTCGCACTGTGCAGGTTTCTATGGAAGTGCACCACTAGTGAAATGTTATTTACAGAGAAAACCGTCTGCTTCCACGGCATGTTGGTGAAATCCTTTGGCCATCATATGCAGGTGGCTGCGATTTAAACTAATCAATATTCTTCTTATTGGTGGTGGTTAGCCAGGAATGTCGGTATTCTTTTATCTTTCTGGACTAACTCCTGGTTTGTTTGTACTGGTGCCTTCCAACTGTTGTCTTGCCTGTCTTTAATTATGATTAATGAAAATATTGTAGATGATTCTTTTGGTTCTTCTGTAACCCATACTTCTAATTTTATTTTTTAAAAAAAAAAAACAAAAAAAAACCCAAAACTTTAGTGGGTTATTTGACTCTTTCCCTCTGTGTATGAGTGGAGCTGCACCCGTTACTGATTACCGATGCATGGAAAAGCTGCCTAATTAATTTTGCAAAGCTGTTTGAAGGCAGCCGAAAATAACTTCACATTCTCTGTTTAAGTCACATTATATACATTTTAAGAGTTGAGGTACGGGCAACATTTTATTAATTATGGTCAAACTCAACCACTCTCGTAAACATGAACACAAAACAGTCCCAAAGTTTTGTACTGTTTTTCTTCCCCATACTGGTAAAGCAAACGACACCATAGCATGGTCTCAAATACTGTCCCAAAGGTGTTTTTTTTCAGGAGGCAACTGGACTTCCTGTTTTTTTTTCTTTTGAAGACGTTTCGCTTCTCATCCCAGAAGCTTCTTCAGCTCTGAGTAGTGGATGGTGGGGAATGGAAGGATTGATATTCCTTGCAGACAGCTGGTCATTTGCATCCTTTTAGAGGGTCCTTGAAGCCCTTGGAGGTTTATCTGTGTCCTCAGGGTCACCCGCGTAGTGTTCCTGAATGGTGTGGGAGTAGGAATGGATTTCCAGAGGGAAAATTGCAGACTACAGGAACCATTTACACCACTCAGTTGACCCTGAGGACACAGATAAACCTCCCAAGTGGCCTCAACGACTCTCTAAAAGGATGCAAACGACCAGCTGTCTGCAAGGAATATCAATCCTTCCATTCCCCACTGAAGAAGCTTCTTGGATGAGAAGCAAAACGTCTTCGAAACAAAAACCCAGAAAATCCAGTTGATTCCTGAAAAGAAGCACCTTTGGGACAACCATGACCTGGACGACTGAGAAGCTCTACAGTAGAGTTCTCAAATATTGTGCTTTTCCGGCTGCCTCCCTGAATCAAACTGAGCAACCCCCTTGAGCCAACAACCGGCCAGCTGCGCGCGTGGAATGAAAGGCCGCCCGAGAGCTGCGCCTGGGTACAGAACAAAAAGAAGAGGCAGAGCTCGTTTCCAAGTGAGGAAGAGACTTTTATAAAAGTAACTTGGCCAGTTAAATACAAGTTGTTACCACATTTACAGACTAAAAGCAACACATTCAGAAGTGACAGACCACCTGAGGGTGGGGGAGCAGGTGGCCAGGGCAAATGCAGCGAGTAACCTACTGGAGGGGGGGGGGCCTGAGCCCGGCCACTGCTTTGCATGGGCCCACCCGCTACTCTGCTAAAGTCTACACCGGGGGGGGGGAACCATGGCCTCCAGCTGTCCCAGCCCTCCAGCTGTGCGCTACGCCTTCCCAATGGAAGTTCAACGGACCGCAGGCCCCTCCCGCTGCCAAAATCCCAGATCCGCCATATTTCGGCGGAAGGCCAGTGATGAAAACTCAGTGGGTCCCAGAGCAAGTAAATGACATGGGGTTGAGGAGGAGGAGGAGGAGGGTCTCGCGGTGTTTATTTTTCCTTAAAATGGGCGAAACTGCTGGACCAAGTTATGCACGGTGTTCGCGCTTGAGCCACAGCACCAGAGCAGAGCTCGCGAGCCGCCCTGAATGCACGAGCCAGAAAAGGCAAGAGGCAGGAGCTGCTGGCCTAGAGCTAGTGGATAAAAGCTTGCCGACCACAAGGAGGTCGTTGCCGTTTCTTCCCCCCTCCCCCCCAAGGCACCAGCTGGCCCAGCATCCCCTCAAGCTGGACGTAGAGGGGACGGGAAATGGAGAGGGGGGGCTTAAAAACATCTCCATGCAGCGGCACAAAGAGGCTAGCAATGCCTGGTCTTCTGGCGCCAATCAGGACCTGCACGGCTCTCGGTAAGGAGCTAACATTCCCAGTCCAAGACTCGCTGTTGGCCAACAGCCCGAAATACCTAACCTGTAGCTTCTCTCCTCGCACGCGAGACCATCAAAATGCCTACCTAACGCATATTCCTTTAAACAAGAAGGGGAGGGGGTGGTTCCAGCAGATGAACTGTGGTCTCCTAGTCATGCAGGACTAGGGACCCTTTCCCTCCCCGAAGCCTGGGGTGAGGGGGTGGTCGAGGATGAAAACGAGCGGCAGCCTTTCACGTAAGTGGCCAAAAAGTTGACGGTTCCAAAGGCTTAACTCCCCCCCAACCGCTTAACTCACAGCCCCAAAATATCAAACGAAGTTGTACTGATCTTCCCTGCCAAGATGGTCTTCCTTCTCTAGGGAGCATCAGTTGCTGGAAACGGAGGGCGACGTAGCTTCCTTCTTCTCTAAGCAGTTATTGGTCTGAAAGGGAACCAACGGAAAATAGGAAGAGAGGACACGGAGGAGAAAAAGAGGGTTAACGATCTGCAACCTGGCAAGTCAACCTGACTGGCGAGATTTCCTGACAATCAGAGCGATGGCCCGCCTCTGGAAGTTACGGATGCGCCATTGTTGGAAATCTTCAAGAGGAGATTGGACAACCCATTTGTCCAGGATGGTATAGGGTCTCCTGCTTGAGCAGGAGGTTGGACTCGAAGATCTCCAGGGTCCCTTCCCATTCTGTTATTCTATATTCTAACCCAATCAGTTTGTCTTGAAGCTACTATAAATATCTTGCCATGCTTTTCTTAACCATAATCCTTGATCGTGGACCAATTCTGGACACACTAAACCAGTGATGGCTAACCTTTTTGCCATCATGGGCCAAAAGCGGAGGGAGCCCGTGTGTGCCCACACCCATTCTATGCGCCCTGCTCCCCTGTGCATGCGCGCGCGACCCACCCACACTCCCCCCACTTTTGGCACGCGATGGCACAGTGGCCTGTTTTTTTGCCCTCCCCAGGCTCCAGAGCCTTTCTAGGAGCCTGGGGAGGGCGAAAACAGCCTTCCCCACTACCCCCCCCCTCCCCGGAGGCCCTCCAGAGGCCAGAAACAGCCTGTTTCTCTATTTCTAGTAGGCCCGAAAATTGGCTGGTTGGCGCGCACATGTGCGCCGGAGCTGAGCTTACATGCCCACCGATATGGCTCCACATGCCAACTGTGGCACTAAACTGTGTTAGTCAAAATCTTTGTTTAGAGCACTGACTGAACTGATTATCTGTATGTTCCACGCGGACACATGATGCAGCATAATTTCAGGCACAACTGGAGAAAGGCTGTAATTGAAAAACTCCCTCTCCCAAATCCCTTGGAAGAAAGATTTTCATCTCTTTATCCCTCTTCTGTTGAGAGGCTATTTTAAAAAGAGATCAATCTCATAGTTGATTTTTCAGCTGCAGTGTGAAAAAACTTCGAGGCTTCTCTACAGGTGGAAATTCGCTCTCGGACAAAGGTGGACAGAGGGGAGAAAACATGAGCAGCAGGCCTAAAATCCTGGTTCCCCCCCATTTGGCGTCCTTTGGTCTCCCCCAAACAAAGTTGCAAAGCAAGGCACCAACTCAATCTACTGTATTTTTCGGAGTATAAGACACACTTCTTCCCCCCTAAAAGGGGGTGAAAATTTAGGTGCGTCTTATACACCGAATGTAACCCCGCCGACCCACTGGCCCCCCACCCTTTGGCCTCTGCCTCCCAGCAGTTTACCTCTTTGCAGCAAGCAGAAACAGACCATTTCAGCTTCAGCACAGCCTAATTAGCACAAGTTGATTGGATAGGCCTCCCGACTCAGCTGTTTTGCGCTCAGCGGTTTTGCACGGGGCTCTGCTGCTTGCTGCAAGGAGGTAAATTGCTGGGAGCGGGTTTTTTTTTTTTTTTCTTGTGCTAATCAAGCTATGCTGAAAACGAAAATGAAAATAAAGCAGGCTTTATTTTCCTAAGGTGCCTCTTATACTCCGAAAAATACAGTAAATGGAATTGACTTCTGGATAGATACACACCTGATCTGGAAGCACAATTTGGATTATCTGTTCTTCAGAGAACCTGAATTCTCTTAGGTTCGCAAGGCGTCCTTCCAGAGGGACGACAGTTCTCCCACTCTCTACTAAGTGCTGCAGAGCTGCCGACACAGCCTAGGACTGTGATGGCAAATCTATGGCACATATGCCCGTTCTTTTGGGTTTCAGGTGTGCATGCACGCCTGATGATGAGCTGGCCTTCGTGCGTGCAGCAGTGCCAGAAACTGGAACATCTGGTCTTCTGTTTTCTGGTGTGCACATGTGCACCTGGCAACTGATCGTCACACGCACACGCGTGTCCAGAAACCGGAAGACCAGCTGGCCGGTGCACATGCATGCACTGGAAACCAGAAATTTATTTCCCAGCATACGCATTGGCCCCTGGGCAGTTCCGGGTTACCTCCGCAACAAGCGTACGCACGCGCTCCCTTTTTGGCACTCAATGCCAAAAGGGTTCGCCATCATTGGCCTACAACAGGAGTCAGCAATCTGCGGCTCTGGAGCCACATGTGGCTCTTTTATCTCTCTGCTGCGGCTCCCTGTCGCTGGTCTGCTCCACAATTGATAGGGCTTTTGGTTAGGGCAGGTAGAGGAAAAAGGATGCCGCACTAGGAGAAGACTCTATGGTGGGGAAACTGGACCTCCGGTCGGCTCCAGAACTGAATGGAGGGCTTCCGGTTAGGACTTTTGTGGCTCTTTGAGTGCTTAAGGTTGCCAATTCCTGGCCTAGGAGTTTCTGGTTTAGCCCTCTCAGCAGATGTCCACTTCTAGATCTATCAAGCCATAACTGCTTGAAGATCCAATACTCCAGGTTTACTATAAAAGCCCCATTGGGTTCGATTGTCAGCTTTACCTTCTCTATTATCTTCTGGATTTCCAGCTGCAAAGGAGCCAGGCGTTTCTTATTCTCCTGTAGCAGCCTTTGAAAATGGGATTTTTGCTTTTCGGATGCTTTTGACTGCTCTTCCACTTCAGTCAGGCGTTTCTGTAATTCCTGCACTTCCAGCGTCAAAGCCTTGTTGGAAGTCTCGGTGGATGAGAAGCGAAGCTGGGTCTCTTCTGCGAGTGCGGTCGGTGGAAATGGTTTTCCAAGCCAAAAGTTAACAAGAGATGAGAGAGGTATAAGCTCCTAGTCAGAATAAGGGAGAGCCAAAATTGGCAGTATCTCATTGGAGGGGAACCTATTTATGTAAGGGCCAATTACGGTAATCTGTAATTACGGTAATTATGGAATCTGCAGGGGGGAGAGATTCCAGGGCAGGAACCTTTGACGTTCACAATTCTTAGGTACATTTTCCAAACCTCTGGATGGTATTTTAAATGCATGGGCCTGCTTGTTGTCTGCCACCCTCTGTATGCTTCCATCTAGGGGTGAAATCCAGCAGGTTCTGGAGAACCGTTAGCGGAAATTTTGAGTAGTTTGGAGAACCGGCAAATACCACCTCTGGCTGGCCCCACAGTGCGATGGGAATGGAGATTTTGCAATATCCTTCCCCCAGGAGTGGGGAGGGAATGCGGATTTTGCAGTTTCCTTCCCCTGGAGTGGGGTGGGAATGGAGATTTTGCAAAATCCTTCCCCTGCCATGCCCACCAAGCCACGCCCACAGAACTGATAGCAAAAAAAAATTGAATTCCACCACTGCCTCCATCCCTTTCTTTGTAAGCCGCCTAGAGTCGCTGTGAGTGAGTAGGCGGCTACGTAAAATTTCTAAATAAATCAATCAATCTCCATTTTCTGGATGTTCATGCAGGTAGAAGCATAAGCCACCTGTCTCAATTCCCCTAAAGGAGTCCCACTACTTTTTCATTCCACATTCGCTGCCCCGAATGGCAATTTAGTTCTTGCTCAGGAAGCTGTTCAATTCTACAAGGGGTACGTAATGTTTGGTACCCCTTGCATGCAAACAAGACTACGCCCGATAAATACAATATTTTGGGCTCGAGTCCTGCTTTCGTATATAACAGGGGTCAGCAACCTGTAGCTCTGGAGCCGCATGTGGCTCTTTCATCCCTCTGTTGTGGCTCTGTGTCACCGGTCGGCGCCACAATTTTGAGAGGACCTTCTAGTTTTGGGGGGGAGGGAGGGGAAGCACGGCTCACCAGGAGGAGACTCTATGGCAAGGGGCAGCTCCACAATTGATAGGGCTTTCAGTTAGGACAGGAAAAAGGACGATGCGCTAGAAGGAGACTCTATGCAGGGGGAACCGGACTTCCAGTCAACTCCAGAATTGAACGGGGGGCTTCCGGTTAGAAACTTTGTGGCTGTGTTTTTTTTTTTTTCTGTGGGAAACGGGTCCAAATGACTCTTTGAGTGTTTAAAGTTGCCAACGCCTGGTATGTAACAAGAGTTATCAGAATTAAGCTGCAAAATTCCACATGACCACTGGGTGGCAGCAAATACTTTAAAGTTTAAAGCATATCTCTTTGCTGCCATTCGCTGGTCACTCAGACATTAGCAGCCCAAATCTGGTTAACCCAGAACATTCGTTTATCGAATGAAGCAGTTCCTTCCTTGGTACAGGATGGTCATCAAGGTGAACTGCCAGGAATCACGGTGGCTGGTTGTAGATGAAATCTTAATTAAATTAAATTAAATTGAATCTATCAAGCCTCCCCAGCAAGCACTCACCCAATTTTAGCTCCAGGGTATGGATTTTATTTTCCAGGTAGAGTCGGCTGTTTTCTGTTTGCTCTGCCTTTTCCAGGAGTTTGCTCACGTTAAGGACAGCTCCATTGTACGGAATCAAATTGGTAGACTGAGCCTCTCGGGTAGATTTGGTAAAAGGGACCGATGAGCGCAAGAAACGAAGGTTGCCTGCAAGAACGAAGTAGCATTTATCCTGCTTAACAATCAAGAACACCTTGATTTGGGGAACGGCGAGAAAAAAGAGCAAAAAACATATGAATTCCATTGCCGCCATTCCCGCTGAAGTATTATTCTCTTCCTCAGCAACTGACCGATCCTGAGAAAAAAATCATGCTTTCCAAAAGTGAGCCGCATTTCAATGGGAGGAGATCCTGTGAAGGAAATCCTCACATACCTGGAATACAGGTAAGTCCTCGGCTTACGACCACAATTTGAGCCCCCAAATTTTCTTGCTAAGCAAGACAGCCGCCAATGAATTCTTCCCGCCCTCCCCACCCCGCGTTACAACTTTTCTTGCCCCTGTTGTTAAGTGAATCGGGCTTTCCTCATTGACTTGGCTCGTCAGAAAGTCGCAAAGGGGGAAATCACGTCACACACACACACACACACCCCGGGACACTGCGCCCGTCAGAAATATGAGTCGGTTGCCAAGCGTTTTGAATTTTGATCACGTGACCAGATGGGGAATGGTGCCATGGTCGCGAGCCTGAAAAAAAGGGTTAAGTCGCTTTGTTCAGTGGCGTTGTAACTTTGAACGGTCACTAAATGAAAGTCAAGGACTACCTGTATTTTGTTGGGAGGAGACAAAAATGTTAAGACACACCCCCAACACTCCATCCAGACCTCCTCCTGGCATACAGAGGGCTCAATGAAACCCGTAGCTGAACTGGAATGAGCCTAACTTAGAAAGCAAGCTACAGTGGCATGCCATCCCTAATGCCCCATAAAGTCCCTTCCCACCCCATACCTGCAACTCACCTGACAATTCTTCCTCTCCGAGGCCTGCCTCTGTCCCTTCCTGCCGGCTGTAGCGCAGGCTGCGGTAACGGCACACAAACTGAGTCACCACCCTGTTCACCAAGCGTTTCACCTACCAGCAGATGGAGACACCCCCTTAGGAGTGGCCCTGGGAAATGCCGCCAATAGACCCCCGTGCCCAAGGTCCGGAGGGGCAGAGGCCAACTCATTCCAAATCGCCAACGGAACCCAGCAAGATGCTCACCTGCTCTTTACAGAGGTGCAGTCCCAAAGTGAGGAGGATCTTGTCCATATCCTTCCTATGAAGGTAGCCACAGAAATTCAAGTCGAAGTATATGAAGGCAAGGAGGGCATCCAAGGGCAACACAGTACTTGGGTCCAGCTCTCTGGGCTAAGCGTGGTATATATAGTAAAAAAAAGGGGGGGGGAAGGAAAGGGGGGCAGTTTCACTCCATGCTCTATTTCACTGATCCAGAAATAGCAATAGCACTTAGATTTATATACCACTTCATACAGCTTTCCACCCCTCTCTCAGCAGTTTACAGAGTAGAATAGAATAGAATAGAATAGAATAGGATAGGATAGAATAGAATAGAATAGAGTAGAATAGAATAGAAAATAGAATAGAAGAAAATAGAATAGACTAGACTAGACTAGACTAGAATAGAATAGAATAAATAGAAAATAGAATAGAAAATAGAATAGAATAGAATAGAATAGAATAGAATAGAATAGAATAGAAAATAGAATAGAAGAAAATAGAATAGACTAGACTAGACTAGAATAGAATAGAATAGAATAAATAGAAAATAGAATAGAAAATAGAATAGAATAGAAGAAAATAGACTAGACTAGACTAGACTAGACTAGACTAGACTAGACTAGACTAGAATAGAATAGAATAGAATAGAATAGAATAGAATAAATAGAATAGAAAATAGAATAGAATAGAATAGAATAGAATAGAATAGAATAGAATAGAATAGAATAGAAAATAGAATAGAATAGAATATAAGAAAATAGAACAGAATAGAAAATAGAATAGAAAATAGAATAGAATAGAACATAAGAAAATAGAATAGAAAATAGAATAGAATAGAATATGAGAATAGAATAGAATAGAATAGAATAGAATAGAATAGAATAGAATAGAATAGAATAGAATAGAATAGAATAGAATAGAATAGAATAGAATAGAATAGAGTTGGAAGGGACCTTGGAGGTCTTCTAGTCCAACCCCCTGCTTAGGCAGGAAACCCTACACCACTTCAGACAAATGGTTATCCAACATCTTCTTTAAAACCTCCAGTGTTGGAGCATTCACAACTTCTGCAGGCAAGTTGTTCCACTTATTAATTGTTCTAACCGTCAGGAAATTTCTCCTTAGTTCTAAGTTGACTACAGGGGCTGACTACAGCGTCAGCCTCTTGCCCCTCAACAATCTCGGTCCTCATTTTACCCACCTCGGAAGGACGGGAGGCTGAGTCAACCTTGAGCCTGGTGAGATTCGAAGTGCCAAATTGCAGGCAACAGAAGGAGCCTGCAGTACTGCACTCTAACCACTGTGCCACCGTGGCTCGGAGATCCCAACTTTATAGATTTGAGGTCTAAGCATGGCTCTTTCATCAAATGGGCTGACCCGTTGGGGGATTTCTACACTGAAATAATTTTAAGTAATTTTTAATTGGATTTTAATTTTTTATGTAATTATGTAATTTTCGAATTTGTTGAATGTCTCTTTGTAAGCCGCCCTGAGTCTTTCGGGAGAAGGGCGGCATATAAATTACATAAATAAATAAATAAATAAATTTGGGAGTGGCAGGTGGGGCGGGGGAGAAGCGGGACGCAGATCTTACCTTTTCCAGCTCCGTCGCTTTCCTCGCCGTTGTGTCCTGGGAAGCCGGCTGTAAAAGAATACCTTCTCGCGAGTTCAAGAAGTTTGATCGAACTCGCGAGGAGGTTTTCTTTTACAGCGTGTTTCCCTGGACACAACGGCAAGGAATGCGACGAAGCTGGAAAGGTAAGACGGGCGTCCTGCTTCTCCCCCATCTCCCGTCCCACCTGCCACCCCTCTTGATAAAGGGACAGCGGGGAAGGGAAGCAGCTGTTGCCATTGGGGTGGGGTGCGATGTGTTGGGCCGCTTGGCCGGCGCGAAGAACAGGGAGGGGAGGCGACGGCAGCGATGGGACATCCAGTCCCACACTCGTCTCCTCCTGCACCCCCAAAATAATAAGACCCCCCCAATAATAAGACCAAGCCCTTATTTAGAGGGGTCAAACGAAAATAAGACCCTGTCTTATTTTCAGGGAAACACGGTAAAATATACCTACATTCCAGAATTTGGGGGTTTACACCGCTCAGTCCCCTGGAGCTTTCCCTCAATTACCTAGCCTGGCCTAGCCTAGGATGAAAAAAAATCCAATTTCTGAGAAAATAATTTTGCCACCATCTACATTGTACCCGTGTTATCCCGAAAATAAGACCCTGTCTTATATTTATTTTCGGGGAGGTCTTACTATTTTGGGGCGCATAGAGCAAGACGGGGCTCTTTTTGTCGTCTTACCCGACTTCCAGCTCTGTCTCCCTAACCCTAACCCAAGGAAATGGCGGGGACATGCGGTTAAATATTTCTGGAGAGGGCTTATTTTTTTGGGGGGGGGGGATTTATTTTAGCGCATGCGCGCAAAAGCCTGATTGGGCTTATTATCCAGGGAGGTCTTATTTTCAGGGGAAACACGGTATATAAATTTATGCAAATCTGCCTGCTAAAGATGGTTTTGGAATCAAGTCTCAGCGCCAGAATTGGTATGTTACAAAGTCGGCAACGTTTCCAGAAAAACGTACTCTGGTTTATCTGGTCTTCCCAAGACAGCTAATTAAAAAGCAGGAGACATCCGTTAAGAAAATTCAGATATAAACAAGCAAAGCAAACTTTGAAGAAGAGCTGGCCACTAACCACATCAGGGAGGGAGGAAAGCTCAATTTCTGACTGGTTGGATGCAACGGATCTCACTTCGGCGTCTTCCAACTTGACACCTGTGGATAAGGCAACATGACCTGCTTCAGAAGCCGACTGTCAACTCTGAAGCGAGCCTGACCGAAGCCATCTTGTGCTGCCTCGTAGTTGCCACGAAGCCTGAGAGGGGGGAAGGGAGCGGGGAAGTAGATAGGCCGGCTAACAGTCAAAACAAAATGTTTTCCTGTGGGAACCAAGGTCATTGCAACAGGTGGCTGTTGAAGGAGGAGAGGTGTCAGACTGCGGTACTGTCTCAAGATTAAAGGAATCTCCAAACTGCCAATCTTTAAGGAAATCTTTCTTTAATTGAGCTCAGCCACCGGATCATGACTCCGCGCGGACAAGACTGACCTTTTGCCTCCCAATCCCTCCCTTTCCGACCCCCAAGTCTCTGCTTCTCATTGGCTGTCTTCCAAGTCATTTTTCAGACTTCTTTTCCCCGTCATTTCTCAGGAATGTGCCCCTCCCCACTTATCTCCACGACAACCAGGCTTCAAAGGGATTTTGCAGGCAAAAGTTTCAGAGTTTATCTTTTACTGTCCTCTGCTCTCTCTGTCTATACCAGCATTGCAACGCTGACAAGAGGAGCCTGCCATCCATCCTAATTGGACAATGTGACCCGTGACACCTGGGAGGGGGGATTTTACTCTCTTAATTAGGTGAAAACCGTGGGAACTGTTAGAGTTGGTTTTCACCGGCTGTGCCGATATGATGTATCCAATAAACATGTTCTTTGAGGAATCTACCTGCTTCCGAGTTCTGCTTTCAATGGGTGCGCTACTCGAAATGCTGACACTGACTGGATCCATTCAACGTACTTAGCCAGACGAAGATATCTTGAGTGCGCAACAAATGCCTTTCAATACCCATCGCAGTCTGGAGACAGCCCTCAACCAAAGGCCGCGAAAAGGAACTTGGGAAGCCCGATTTCCCCATAGAGAAAAGCCAAGGGACTTTCGTCTTGTCTACAGCTAAGGGTAGTGATAAGGGCAACTCTCTGCAGCTAATGTGTGTCCCCACCACGCAGGCAAGATTAAACCGAACGGTGTTGCCGTTTCCCAGACTGCTTACCAAAATCCTCCTCTTCGTCCTCTCTTAGCAGCAAGAGGTCGTCTTCCATGCTCAGCTCACAGAGGTCATCGGTGGAATCCTTCGCTTCGGCTTTGACATTCCCGCTCACCTTCTCTTCCTTGGTTGAATTGGCCCCATCTTGATTCGGGGGCTTCTTCTCGGCCTCCCCAGTCCCCTCTTTCTGCACAAATGAAAAGGACAATATCTGTGCCTTACCCAATAAAAAGAACCCCCCTTATTATCCTTTGCAATTGGAAGAAAATGCAACGTAAGACCATGTGAGTAACTGGCCAAACATGAGGGGGCCAACCGAGAGTTGTATAGACGTACTTGAACTTCCTTCTGGTTACTATCGGGTGCATCTTCTGCTCCGGGTTTCTCCTGAGGTTCCTCCTTCAGTTCGTTCTCTGCTTCCTTTTCAGATTTCGGCACTTTTTCTGAATCGGGATTCTTGGCCTCCGGCGGCTGCTCCTTTTCCGGCAGGGCCAGCAACGCTTTATAAAGCTTGTAGCCGAAATCCCGCTGAAGCATCTCCTGGAAAGTCTCTGCCACCACTGCCACCTCAGGGGGGGGAAAGAAGGAGCGAAAGAGATCAGAGGGCAAGAAGCTGGGGCAGATCTCAAGGCCTAAACTATGGAAATGTGAGCGTCCACATGCCTATACGGTGTACGCCTGACTTAACAGGTTGGGGATTCAACAGATGGAAATCTGCCGAAAGGGGACACGCTGATAGGATGCTGGCATCGGAGGCTGAGAAGAACGAGAAGAGAAGGTGTTGAGAGGGTTGGTGAGACATTGGCACTGGCGGAGACAGCACTGGGAAGCTGGGAGGCTTCCCACCCACTGGCCCCCACCCTTTGGCCTCTGCCTCCCAGCAATTTACCTCCTTGCAGCAAGCAGAAACAGCTCCTTTCTGCTTCAGCACAGCCTAATTAGCACAAGTTGATTGCCCATTGGATCGGCCTCTCGACTCTCAGCTGTTTTGCGCGGGCCTCTGCTGCTTGCTGCAAGGAGGTAAATTGCTGAGAGATGATTTTTTTTTTCTTGTGCTAATCAAGCTCTGCTGAAAACGAAAATGAAAGTAAAGCAGGCTGTTTGCTGTTACGAGGCAAAATTGCTGAGAGGCAGAGGCAGATTTCTTTTTCTTGTTTTCCTCACCAAAAAAGGTAGGTGCATCTTATACTCCGGAGCGTTTTATACTCCGAAAAATACGGTACCCTCTCAAAATCCACCTCTACTCTTTCAATCTTCAAAGGTTCCCCACCCGCCACCCCCCCCCTTGTTTGTATTCATCCTATTCTGCTGGTAATTCATACAGGGCTGCTTCTTCCAAGCTCTTTTGATACCACCCTATGGCTGGGACAGAAGAGAGGGAAAACCTAAATGCAAAAGGCCACGGGGAGCTTCTCTTCATGTTGGTTTTTAGTACCAGTAGCCAATAATTGGGCTAGAACAATAACTGGGCAAGAACAATAATAATTGTTCTTGCAGATGTTTCATTACCAAACCAGGTACCATCATTTAGCACTGATGATGTCACCTAATCTGGTAATGAATCTGCAAGAAAACGAAGCCCAGAGACCACCAAGGTAGAGACCCTCAGCTACGAATATTCTCTTCTATCTTAATCATCCCTCAAGAATGTCCATCTGAGAGACACAGAACCTACCTCAAAGGAGAGTTTCTCCCGCTGCCTTCTGTACTCGAGCAAAGTGTAGAGAGAGAGGTTGGTGCAACTCGGCTGCCCGTTTTGCAGTGCCAGATGAGGAGAAACAATTATGGCTGGTTCCAGTGGTGGAGCTGGGGTCTCTGGTTCAGAAATCGACGTCTCCAGAACCGGCTCGGGGACCGGTTCAGCTGCCTCCATTTCCTGCTCACAGGACTCCATTTCTTGCTCCGGAGCCGGTTCAGAGGGCTGTTCATTTTCTTCCACCTGTTTAGAAGTGTCATCGTTAGAGGGCAAAACATCAGAGATACTGTTCTGTCCCCCTTCCCCACACGGGCAAACACACAACCAGGCACGCCTGCCAAGATTTTATTAAGCAATCAGACTAGAAATCCTTGCAGATAAGAGTTTTGGCAGTAAACTGCGAAATGCCTGCCAAGTCAGTTTTCACTCACAGTAAGCAAGAGAGAGTTTATCCTCAGTCTGGTTCAGTAGCAAAAAGTAATCCACGAAGCAAGAGTTAGCCAAGGTCCAATCCAAATATGCACAAGCCAGATTTCAGGTAACGCGATGTGACTCTCAGGTTTTTAACTCTGACTGTCACAAAGCCTGAAGAGCAATCACACCCACTTTTATTCCTTGTGGGGTGCGGCTCAGTGACTCAGCTCAATCTCTGGCCCTCCCATGCCTCTTTCGTTTCTGCGCACGCTTCTCCCTCCGACGCTGCCTGGGATCAAGCCAGGATTCATCATCCTCGCTCCCTATCTGTTGTTGTTCCAATATGCTTTCCTCCTGGCATATCCCAGGCTGTTCCTCTTGGCCTTCGGATGGAACCTGAGGCATTGCCAGAGAGGAGGGTCCTGGAGAGGGAGGCCTTATCAGTTCCTCCGCATCACCTTTTGAGTCCTCTTCCTCTGTTAGGACAGGCTCGGGAGTCGGGGTCACAACAGATACATAAGTTGAAGATCCAAAGACTCCAGCTAAAATCCTCCCACAAGTGGCCACCTTATTGTAATTCAGCAAGAAACTACAACGATTTTTGAAGAGGAGAACCAATTCAATCAAATTTAGTTTTTCGCTGGTTCCCTCTGACTTTTTGGCCCTGATCTGGCCGACTTTTAAGGTGTTCTGCTCAAAAGCCAACTTTGAGCCACAGCAAAAAGTTTCTATGTCTTGAATCTATTTCAGGGGTCTCCACACTTGGCAACTTTAAGACTTGCGGACTTCCACTCCCAGAATTCCCCAGCCAGCTACTATCTACAGGTCTTAACTCTACCCTCAAAATGACGCTATAGAGCACTGCACACCAGAACTACTAGACACAAGGACAGTTTTTTCCCAAATGCCATTACTCTGCTAAATAAATAATTCCCTCAACACTGTCAAATTATTCACTAAGTCTGCACCACTATTCATCTTCTCATCGTTCCTATCACCCATCTCCTCCCACTTACGACTGTATGATTGTAACCTTGTTGCTGGTATCCTTACAATTTATATTGTTTCCTAATAAGATCTGATTGCTTATTTGTACCCTATGACTATCAGTAAGTGTTGTACCTTATGATTCTTGACGAATGTATCTTGTCTTTTTATGTACACCAACAGCATATACACCAAAGACAAATTCCTTGTGTGTCCAATCACACTTGGCCAATAAAGAATTCTATTCTACTCTAATCTGAAGTTGCCAGACTCTGGAGACCCCTGATCTAGTTAAACAGAAGTCTGCTCTCAGGAGCCAAGAATGTCTAATTTCAATTAAAGGCAAGACCAACAATCAAATCACAGCTGTCCATTTAAACTAACGGAGGTCGCAATAAAGCTAAGGACACAAAACATGCCATCCGTGGAAATCTCAACGAGGCAGGATATAAAACACAACAAGTCCATGTATAAATGGAAAGAAATGGATTAGGTCAGGGGTCGGCAGCCCACGGCTCTGGAGCCGCATGTGGCTCTTTCATCCCTCTGCCGCGGCTCCTTGTTGCCGGACAGCTCCACACTTGATAGGGCTTTCGGTTAGGACAGGTAGAGGGAATAGGATGCCGTGCTAGGAGACGACTCTACGGTGGGGGAACCGGACTTCCGGTGGGTTCCAGAATTGAACAGGGGGCTTCTGGTTAGGACCTTTGTGGCTCTTTGAGTGTTTAAGTTGCCGATCCCTGGATTAGGCATTTTCTTCACTTCTACCCATCATCTGAGAGTGACCCCCAATCCCTTCCTGCTCAAATTAAACTTTAGATCCAGGTCGAATTAACTTACCGCCTCGTTTTTTCCTTCCGAAGGTGCTGCAGCTTTTTCCGCTTTCTGTTTGCACAAGGCCTCCCACTCTTCAAGAGATGGCATCAGGCTCCAAATATCTGGCAAGAAAACCACCGTCTGCTCCTGGTAAGATGGGTTTCCCTCACGCAGGTATCTGAACTCAGCAAACCGGTACCTAACGAACATCAAGTGCAGAGAATTCAGATAAAACCCCCCAGAAATATGATTATTCCCCAAAAGGTGTCAGGCCCACCCACGGGAGTTCAACCGCAGGCTGGATGCAGAGCTGTGTGCTTGAAAGTGCCTATAAGTGGTTGAATAGCATCATACGGCCGGAAGGGACCTCGGAGGTCATATAGTCCAACCCGCTCCACAAGGCAAGAGCCTTATACCAGCCCAGTCAAATAGCTATCTATTTTTGAAAACCTTCCGTGATGGAGCAGCCACAACTCTGGGAGGCAAACTATTCCATTGATTAATTGTTCTGTTAGAAAATTGTCTTGGGCTACATATAAAATATAGTTAACATACTTAAGTAACAAACTTCCTTTATTTTTATTTTGTTATACAATCTTGTGGGGCCACATTACCAACTGTCCAGGGCCACACGTGGGCCACGGGATGACACACCTGTAAACGTAGAACAATACTTTGCTGTACATCTACCTCAATGAGACTCAACTACTGGGGAGAAAAATGTTAGTTATTTAGCCAAGATGACAATAATTGCAAAGTTCCAGCCCCAAAACCAATCTGCCATCCAGAACTAAATACACAAAAATTAAGTGCCTGCAATTCCTGCCCTAACGTTGCACTGCAGGATCTTCGGTCGGTCGTTCTGTTAACTCCTTGCCTTTCTTATGGCTGAACTTCCGCCCGGGTAGAATTAACTTCAGTTCAACAGGCTCTACTACAGAACGAAGAGCGTGGATTTCTGAGGAATGACAACATCCCAAGGCTGGACCGCACACGTGGCAATGCTTCGCAAGGCCCCCCAAATGAGCCTTGGTACTACAGTGGTTTAAAGCACCCTGTTATTAACACAGCTGCCTGCAATTTACTGCTGGTTCGAATCTCTCCAAGGCTCAAGGTTGACTCAGCCTTCCATCCTTTCTAAGGTAGGTTAAATGAGGACCCAGTTTGTGGGGGCAATAAGCTGACTTTGTATAAATATACAAAAGTATGAAGGCTATTGCTTAACGCACTGTAAGCCGCCCTGAGTCTCCGGAGAAGGGCGGCATATAAATCAAATAAAAAAAAAAAAATTCCTTTCTTCCCAAGTCTGATGCTTCCCCAACAAGTCACGTGTGCAGCCTGATTTACACAAAATAAGTTTGGTTGCCATGGTTATCTAGCACAAGGGAGCTATATATAACCATACTCCTTTCAACTAAGCCAATGCACTCCAAGTTCCGGCCTTTTTCCTCATTGCTGATTGGGTGAAGGCAAGAGCGTGTGAAGCCTTCTCTGGCTCCTAAGAGCTCATGCACAAAAGCATGTGCAAGACCTCCAGAAAAACCAGAAGCCCAGGGTTCTTGATTAATGGGGAAGTATAAGGAGTCTTCTCTGAAAAGCCCACAGGGACCCAAAACCAACCAAAATCCTCATGCCTGGGCATCGTCAGAAAGCTCAACTCCTACTTGGTACCCATATCCGTCTTCTCTTGGCAATGGGGCTTCCTCTAGTGATGGCTCCTCCAAAGGAGAACTTCAAGGGCCTGGATAGCTCTGCAGACTAAAGCACTGTAATTTTAACACCAGCTGTCTGCAATTAAAGTAAGTTCGAATCTCGCCAGGCTCAAGGTTGACTCAGCCTTCCATCCTTTCTAAGGTAGGTAAATTGAGGACCCAGTTTGTGGGGGCAATAAGCTGACTTTGTATAAAAATATACAAAAGTATGAAGGCTATTGCTTAACGCACTGTAAGCCGCCCTGAGTCTCCGGAGAAGGGCGGCATATAAATCAAATTTAAAAAAAAATAAAAAATAAAAATAAAAGATGACGAGAAATAAGCCAGGAAAGAAATAAACGGCAGGTGGCAAAAATAAATGATGTACTTGGCTCACAGAAAGGCAAAGACAACCTTACGATTAAAGAAGAGAGTATGTGGTTTATGCCAAGAGGATCCTCAATTCTATGCAAATCAAAGATCATTTTAAGGTGATCTTAATTTGTAAGGTGGGAATCAGGTTTTGATTTGTTTCAATTGAAACGCAATTAAAATAACACAAGGTAAACACTACGGATGGGATTACTCCCAGTTTATTTCCCTACATTCCCTTACACCAATTAAATATTATAATTCTACAAAAAAAAATTCTACAAAAAAAAAAAAGATTTCAGTAAGTCTGCTTTACCGGCTTGCAACCTCTGTTTCCTAGACCCCGTATCTCTCTACTCATCTACAGATTCCTGCTGATCTTATTTTCTAATAAAAAATGTTATTTATTTATTTAATGTAATTTGTTCCAGGCAATCGGAATATACATTAATCTGACCCTCTAATCTCAGAGGTACAAATTATCCTCTAAAGCAGAGGTCTTCAAACTTGGCAGCTTTAAGACTTGTGGACTTCAACTCCCAGAATTCTCCAGCCAGCTATGCTGGAGAATTCTGGGAGTTGAAGTCCACAAGTCTTAAAGCTGCCAAGTTTGAAGACCTCTGCTCTAAAGCAACCCCAATCTTCTCTTTCTACAAATTAAGGACACTTAAGAGAAATTCTTCCTTCTTTTTTTTTTTTTTTTTTCAGAGGGGGGCGGGATGTCCAGTCATACAGATCCAACTCAATGCTGCAAGATTTTGGCACAGAAGCGTTCAAAAAAATCCCATCACATATCTTTCTTGTGGAGTGTCATGCAATACCACAATTTGTTACAAAATGCACCATCTAGTGGCCCAGCTGGCTATTTATTCTTACCTTTGAGGCTATTGATGAAGGTAAATGACTCTAATCCTTGGAAGTCAAAATAAAGGGAAACAAACATTTGCAAGTCCGATAAATGCATTGCCACTTCAGCATCCATGGACTCGAGTCCCTCAAAAATCACGGCTAGTAATGGCTTGACCTCTGGGTGCCATGTCAACATTCTTGCTTATATGTCTACGGAGATTCTCAGTCCTCCAGGTCGTGGTTGTCCCAAAGGTGCTTTCTCAGAAGGCAACTAGTTTTTTCTTTGAAGATGTCTTGCTTCTCATCCAAGAAGCTTCTTCAGCTCTGACTGAATGGTGGGGAATGGAAGGATTGATACTCCTTGCAGACAGCTGGTCATTTGCATCCTTTTAGAGGGTCCTTGAACCCCTTAAAGGTCTACTTGTGTCTTCAGGGTCACCTGAGTGGTGCTCCTGATTCCTGTAGTCTGCAATTTTTCCCTCTGAAAATCCATTCCTACTCCCACACCATTCCAAGGGGGTTCACCCCAAATTGGATAGCTAAAAGTCTGTAGAGATTCTCAATCATCCAGGTCATAGTCGTCACAAATGAGCCGAGGTGGCGCAGTGGTTAGAGTGCAGCACTGCAGCTACTTCAGCTGACTGCTAGTTCAGCAGATCAGCGGATCAAATCTCAAGGCGGCTCAGGGTTGACTCAGCCTTCCATCCTTCCGAGGTGGGTAAAATGAGGACCCAGATTGTTGGGGGGCAATACGCTATTTAGTATACTGTCTTTGGTGTAAGCCGTCCAGAGTCCTCGGAGAGTGGGCGGCATAGAAATATGACTAATAAAATAAAGGTGCTTTTTTCAGGAGGCAACTGGACTTTCTTGTTTTTTCTTTGAAGACGTTTTGCTTCTCATCCAAGAAGCTTCTTCAGCTGTGACTGGATGGTGGGGAATGGAAGGATTGATATTCATTTGCATCCTTTTAGAGGGTCCTTGAAGCACTTGGAGATCTACCTTTGTCCTCAGGGTCGCCTGAGTGGTGCTCCTGGTTCCTGTAGTCTCTGGAAATACCCTCTGGAAATCTTTTTTGTTTTGAAGATGTTTCACTTCTCACCCAAGAAGCTTCTCCAGCTCTGACTGGATGGTAGAGAATGGAAGGAGTTAATATTGCATAATGCAAGCTGCCTGCAAGGAATATCAATCCTTCCATTCCCCACCATCCAATCGGAGCTGAAGAAGCTTCTTGGATGAGAAGCAAAACGTCTTCAGAGAAAACCCAGAAAGTCCAGTTGCCTCTTGGAGAAGCACCTTTGGGACAACCATGACCTGGATGATGGAGAATCTCCATAGACATTTAGCCATGTGCTTTGGGGATAAACGCCCTTCAAATTGATGCGGGAGTATGAACGGATTTCCAGAAAAATTGCAGGCTACAGGAACCATTTGCGCTTCAGTTGGAGATGCAGGCAGCAGAGATTCATCCCCCGTAGCCTGCGCCTGGGTTCAAAAGGGAAGGGACCCAGGGGAGAAAACATCCTCCAACTTCTCAATGAAAGAATGAGACAGATTAATTTCACAATTGAGGTACAGAGCTGAAGGGGCTTCTTGGATGAGAAGCGAAACGTCTTCAAAAGGAGAAACAGAAAGTCCAGGTGCCTCTTGAAAAAAAGCACCTGTAGGGACATTCTTGTGTCAACTTGCAAAGCTTTCAAGTTGCCATGAGCAGGAGGGAGGGAGAACTGATAAAGCTGATTGATTTCCCTAACTGAAGTGCATTCCATACATTCTTCCTGACCGCAATCAGAAGGAGGGTGTTGGATTTCACAGCCAGCCAAAGTGGTTAATTGGAGAATGTGATTTATGACATGGCCAGAGAGGAGGGGAGAGACAGGGTCATAGGGGAACGTAAATCTACGTGGGATTAGTTCTAACTGCATCCGAATATTGCCGAAAGGGTGCTCCTAATAAATGACTGTATTTCTTTTGAAGTTCGGCTCATGGCTCATGAATTAATTAGGGCATCTTTCGGAAACTTCACATCTTGTTTATATTTGCTTGAATGAGCTAGGACTCAAAGGATAACGCCTCTTGCTCCATGACTTCAGGAGCACCTTTTCCAACTACCAAAAGGAGTTAAAAAGGCGGAAGGGAATGTGAGCTGCAGCTCACTCACAGGTGCATGGAGCGGTGGATGACATTGCCCCAATTTGCTCCCTGCATCGTCAGTTCACAACGAATCTCCAGACTCTTATCTCAACAACAACAAATGATGGGGATGGAAGGCCCAGCTCAACGGCAGAAGACTCACCACTTCGTGCAGGGGCTCAAATCCAAGCCGATCTGGGCTTTGACGCAACGAATGGCTGTGCGGATGAGGACCGTGGGGCTTGTAGCTGGGTCAGCACCGTCCAGAGAGGGCGACCACTCTCCTCCCAGAAGCACCAGCTCATCTGCCTTCTTTTCCAGCAGGAACTGAGGAAAGAGAAGATGGTCAGGAAAAAGACCTCTGATTTAGATTTCGGGGAGGGGGCGTGGAGCTCCCAGGGAAGCTTTCCACACAGAACTGCAAAGAATGCGCTGCTCTGTCGATTAAACCCCAAGAAATACAGAGAAGACGTGGAAGTGACTAGATTTTTTAGATTAGATTAGATTAATTAGATTAGATCTAACTTTGTTGTCACTTTGGATGTAGACTAATCGGCATACATTAAAATGAAATTTCGTTGCATACAGCTCCCAAACGGTCACCACCTCCAATATACACTACATAAACATGACACAATAAATAAATACAAAATTATGCATGTATCCACATATATTATATGACACAGAGAAACAACACAGTCTAGTTCGGATGTATACATGTACATGGTGAGAAAAACGAATCTTGCGAGTTTACCAGACGGATGGCATAAGGAACAAAAAGCTGTTACAGAATTTAGTAGTCCTGCTATAGATACTTCGAAACCTCCTCCCAGAGGGGAGCAACAGAAGCAGACCGTGGAGTGGGTGTGTGGGGTCTCTAACAATGCTTCGAGCTCAAAGCACAGGGCGCTTATAAGCAATATACTGAATAACAGGAAGTGAGCTTCCTATGATCTTCTCGGCTGCCCTCACCACTCTCTGTAGGGACTTTCTATCTGCTACCACCAAACCAAACAGGGATGCAGTTTGTTAAAACGCTCTCAATGCTGCCTCTGTAAGTGGCCAGGAGAGAAGGCAAAAGATGTGCTCTCCTCATCTGATGTGGGAATGCAGACGCTGGTTTGCACGCTTCCCTAAGGGTGACGCGTGCAGACACCGGTTCCGATTGTTAGTTATCTGCACCCCCAGATACTTAATACTATTGACCACCTCTGCAGCTGCATCCTTGATACTGAGTGGAGTATGACTATGCCGGCTCTTTCTAATATCTAAAATGACCTCCCTGCTGCTACCGACAACCTCCCATCGACCCGTGCGCTCCCACAGAGAGGGCCTCCTCAGGGTGCCATCAGCCAATCAATGTAGGCTGGTGACCCCCAGGGGGAGGGCCTTCTCTGTGGGGGCACCTACCCTCTGGAATCAGTTGCCCCCAGAGATAAGGAGAATCCAAGACCTCAGTGCCTTCCGCCGTGCCCTTAAAACCCACTTTTTCCAGCAAGCCGGGCTGGCTTAAAAAGAAATTTTTAAATGTTTTAATTGGTTTGTGAATTTTAATTTTGGGGCCAAATTTATATATATTTTAATTGTTTTTTAATATTTGTATTTCATGTTTTTAATTCTGGCCGTACACCGCCCTGAGTCCTTAGGGAGAAGGGCGGTATATAAATTGGAAATCAAATAAAATAAATAAAATAAATTAACATTTAGAACCAGGTTAATTTTACTGCACCAGTTCACCAGAGCCTTCAGACACTGCTTGACGGTGAAGCCGAGAGTTGTTTCAGTTGGGGGCTGCACTCATTTTTTTAGACTGAAGGATACACTTCTAGGGTCACACTCCAAAAGTGGGAGGGGCCCCTGGCTGATATCCATATTACCGATTGCTTTTCGGAAAATGTATCTGGAATGAATCCGTTGGCAGATGAACTCAGAACTACTGAATTATGGACAGTAATTTCCTTCTCTGGTGAGGAGACCTTCAACTTATTAGCTTAAGACTTCTTAGCTGCCTATAGTTAAGGGTTTTACACTGGGTGAAACAAAGTTGATATTGTATATGATAACAGCAGCGAGATTACTGATAGGTCAATACTGGAAAAATGAAGCTACGCCCACTATTGAGGAATGGACTTTGAAGATGGACAGCTTTGCAGAGATGGCGAAGATTTCAGCATATCTAAAAGATCGCTCACAAGAGACTTATGAATGGGAGTGGAAAAAGTGGATAGATTATGTGCAGAATAAATATCAAATTAGGAAGTATCAGATAGCTTTTAACTGAAAGTATTATATAAAGATAGAAATATTTGAATTTTGTGAAGATGTGAAAAATATACAGGGGGTGGAGGGGTTCAAGTTTTATGAAAAGGGGATTTTGATTTGGATTATATTCTGTGGAAGTCCGGGGGGGGAGGGGTGGGTTAGGGGGGGTTAGGGAGGTTAGGGAGGGTGGGGGGGGGGGGAAATGGGGAGAAAATGTAATTGTAAAACTTTTTCAATAAAAAAAAAAAGACTTCTTAGCTGCCCAAGATAAAAGACATGACGGTGAAGCCTACAGAACGAAAATGAAACTTAACTTCCAAGCAACTCTAGTCCCCATGATTACTCCTTCCTTATTAAACGCCCCGTTCGATCAATATGATCATCAAAACGTGGAGGCAACACTGCATTTGGGCACAAATGCAGCTCATTTACATTTACTTCCAGCTAACGTTGCTTACCTTAATTTGCTTTGTGGGATGTTCAGGGATTTCCCTCTGATCGCTGGGCTCCTCAATATAGAGCAGACAATTGCGGTAGAGTTCCTCAATGCCAGGAGAAGAAAGCAGCAGAACCTACGTGGGAGAGGCGTTCCAGAGCAGCGTGAGTGCAGCTGCGATGCATGCAGAAAATTCCCCCCAAAAAATCCACTACCAAAAGTTCTTCAAACAAAAGACGACGTCGATGCCAGAGATCACAGAGAGGCATCGCAATTTACAGAGGATGATGGAGGATTTAATTATGACATTTAAAAAAAAGATATCATGGCTTTTGTTTCATCTGCAAAAGAGAGTACCATATTTTTTGGAGTATAAGACGCACCTACCTTTTTTGGTGAGGAAAACAAGAAAAAGAAATCTGCCTCTGCCTCTCAGCAATTTTGCCTCGTAACAGCAAACAGCAAACAGCCTGCTTTACTTTCAGTTTCGTTTTCAGCATAGCTTGATTAGCACAAGGGGGAAAAAAAATCTGCTCCCAGAAATTTGCCTCCTTGCAGCAAGCAGCAGAGGCCCCCGCAAAACAGCTGAGAGTCCGGATGTGATCCAATCAACTTGTGCTAATTAGGCTGTGCTGAAGCTGAAATGAGCTGTTTCTTTTTGCTGCAAAAGGAGGTAAACTGCTGGGAGGCAGAGGCCAAAGGGTGGGGAGCAGTGGGTGGGCGAGGCTACATTCAGTGTATAAAACGCACCTAAATTTTCACCCCCTTTTAGGGGGGAAAAAGGTGCATCTTATACTCCGAAAAATACGGTAGATTGTTGGTCAAGTAGGAGCCAACAATGAATTATCTTCCTAGCCGAGTGAGAATGTCCACATTCTTACTCTGTTTTAAGGAGGTACTGAAACCGTTTAGTACAAACCTTTTCCCTGAATGATTCTATTCTCTGATTTTGAGATTTTTTTTTAAAGCCTGCTTTTCAATCTGTGTTTATTTTAACACTTGTTATCTAAAAGCTGTGATTGTACAGATAAAAGGGAGCGAGGGAGACAGGCGGTTAAGAAGTGTGAAAAATAAACAAAAACGAGGAACATGTCGTAACATAACCACCTTTATAAAACAGCAAGGTTTTACTAATACAGGAGGCTTCCATGCACACCTAGTAGTAATATTATCGGTGCTCCCAAAAAAGGAATCTGGCAGAACAGATCATGCAAACAACATATAAAGCACCTACCCATTTATTTCCTCGCTAACTATTGCACTTTGAATATTTAAAAATAAAGACAAAAACAAAAAGGGATTTTAAAGGGGGAGAGCCTTCTCTGTGGGGGCACCTACTATCTGGAACGAGCTCCCCCCGGAGATACGGAGGATCCCAGATCTGCGCACCTTCCGCCGCGCTCTTAAGACCTTTTTATTCCACCAGGCGGGCCTGGCCTAATCTTTTCCCTCTTTTTAATTATGCAAATTTTAATCGGTTTTTCAAAATGATTGGGGTGTTTTAATCTGTCTGGGCCAAATTGTTTAATTCGATTTTACTCTGTTTTTAAATTTTGTATCTATGTATTTTTACTGTTTGGCTGTTCATCGCCCTGAGTCCTTCGGGAGTAGGGCAGTATATAAATTAAATAAGTAAAATAAATAAATGGATTTAAACAAATAAAATGCAAAGGAACAAACACTATAGCAGGGGTCATGTTCACCCAACAAATTCAACCACAGGATAAATTTAGGGAGCAGAATTGTTCCAGAAGAGGGAACAAAGCATTAAGTGAAATGTGCTTCTAATTTCTGCCCAAACAGCCCTGCAGAATTCAGCTCAGCTCATTAAAACTCTTTGTCAGCTGTGAAGGCCCTTCTGTTGAACAGAACGGGGTCCTAAAAGTGTTCACCTTGGCACTGAATGCGGGATTTGCGTCCTCCAGCTGAACCTCCTGCCTGGTATCCTCTCCCGTCTGAGACAGTTCTTCAGCAGGACCGGCCACTTGGACGCGACTAGGGTGCTTCAGAGTCAACGGCTGGCTAAGAGGGAAGGTGTCCAACCAGCAGAGGCGGACATCATAGAATTCCTTGGGCAACTGGATGCTGCAGTAGCGCCTCAAGATTTCCATGGCATCACAGGAGGAGCTGGCGAGACACAGAAACCAAAACAAAGGAACCCCTTTAACAGGATGCCAAGACTGCCCAGCTTGTCTGATTCAGAGCAGGTGGACGATTGATTTTGCTCATTGATTGGAGCACTAAATCAACACTTAAGTCAACGTTGACTAGGCTGGAGGTGTTTGTTCTCCGTATCTGAACCAAACAGTTCCCGAGCATTTACCAAGCATTTCCCCAACACCAACACCATTTCTCTCTTTTACAGGAAACCAAACCAGATGTCAGCACTTCAAGATGCATTTACTCTAGTGCTGACGTAAGAAGGAGAAGTGGAGGCGTCTGGAAAGGGACGTTTGACTTTTCACCTACTTATTTTCCCTGGAGATAATATCCCCTAGGAGATGGGATGAGAGGGGGGAAATTCCTTTGAGCTGGAGCGGTAGATTAGGGGTAGAATGACTTGGAAGATGGCCAATGAGTGCAGGGGAGTGGGGAACGGAAAGAGAGGGTTTTGGGTCTGGACGTCAGTGTTGGCTTCGATGGAGCCGGGTTTTAGAATGTCGTGCTTAATAAATAGGAGTTTTTCCTTCAAAGACTTTGTTTGAAATGCAATTTATTTGAAACGACCTCAAAACTTGACACCAGACCTTTGATGTGTTACTAACTTGACCTCGGGGCCCTAATAGTCAAATAATGCATTGCTCTTATCTTGATCAATGTTGAACTCTCCCCAACTTAGCGCCTCAAAAGTTTTGATCCTGAAGATTCTGGGAGTCGCAGGCCAGCAACTTCTGTCCATCAATGGAGATATTGGAGGAGAGAGTGTGTGGGGGGGCAGACAGCAGAGTGGTGCCGAGGCCTAGAGGTGGAGCTCTCGCCTCACTATCAGGAGGCTGTGAGTTCGATCCTAGGTAGAGGCAGATATTTCTCTCTCTGGGCACAATGAAAATATATCTGCTGAACGAAACTCCTCATTGGCGACAGGAAAGGCGTCTGGCCATTAAAATACTCTGCTCGCTCCATTCAGTTGCCCAGACTCTACCCCGCAAGGGATTATGGGTTCGTTAAATGGTGATGAGAGTGTGGGGCAGACACTTGTCCTGATATAACTCATGAAAAGCAGCAATATCTTTCCATCCCGCCTTTCTGGCCAATCACACGGCTCCCATTTGCGCTTACCTATTCACAGAATAGCAAGCCAACTGGACTCGGTATTGGGGTGGCTCGTGCCGAGGCTTCTTTGCCCCCCAGGGCTCATTACCCTTCTGCTTCCTCTTCTTGGAGTCAAAGTCATCCCTAAAAGGGAGAACAACTTGGTCGCATCAGCCACAGTTATAATGTTGCACTGAAATCCTAAATTTTTCCCAGTTTGGTTCTCGACAAACACAACATCCGGTACAACTTGGGAGAGAGAGAGAGAACGTGGATATCCAACTATCCATGGAAAATGAACTCCCTTCTCTGAGGAAAGTAATCATTACAGGACATGTAATGACTGCACCCCACACAAGTGTCATTTTTGGTCAGAATTTATGCTTTTTCTGGGGGCTGGAGATTCCCTCTATGAATGACTTTTCCCAGACTGGTTTCCTATCCTATCGAATGGTTTCCTTCCATTCGGCATTGACCCAAAGGGAGGTTTTGCTCAGTTGCCCCCGCAGTTTCAAATAATAGGAGAACCAAAGCCCAACCCTGATGGACCATTCCGTGAAGTCTACCTTGGCCAGCATTCTGGGTTAGCTGTGGCCATCTGTAAAGCCCACAGGGCAGAGATGGAGTTTTAACAGGCCCTCCTTGGTCTTTGGTCTACCCTACCTTAAATTTGTTTTCGGCCAAAATATTTAATAATTTTAATGGACTTTTAATGTTTGTATTATCTGTATTTTATCTTGGCTGTTCACCGCCCTGAGTCCTCCGGGAGTAGGGCGGCATAGAAATTAGATAGATAGATAGATAGATAGATAAGATAGATAGATAGATAGATAGATAGATAGATAGATAGATAGATAGATAGATAGATAGATAGATAGATAGATAGATAGATAGATGATAGATAGATAGATAGATAGATAGATAGATAGATAGAGATAGATAGATAGATAGATAGATAGATAGATAGATACCCACCCCTTTGTGAGACCCACTCATCTATCCTGCCTGGGGCTCTGTGTAGCAGCCGTTGCCGTATGGGGACAACAAAAAATGTACGGAAACCCATGTGAAGCAGGGAAAAGCAGGGAGAAATCTCGGAAGTACCGTTCTTCTTCTCTCATGTAGAAAGTGGGTGGAAAAGACTAAAGAAATGCCAGGGAGGAAGAGAAAAGCTTGGACCACGTGAAACAAGGAACCTGAGCTCAGTGGCACAGAATAGGCTCCCTCTGCATATATAAGATCCCAGGATGGATCCCTTAAACATCCATTGAAATGTGTCAGGCAGCAACGTGGCAAGGGATCCTGGATTGCTGCTAAGAAAAGCAGACCACCCTGCCTCTAGAGTAGGGGTGTCAAACTCAATTTCATTGAGGGCTACATCAGGATTGTGTTTGACCTTGGGGGGCAGGGGGGGGGGGCTGGCCGGCTCAACATCACTCATGTCGGGGGCACCTGTAGTGGCCCGAGCGCTCTGCCAGCGAAAACGGGCTACCCAGGCTCCATTTTCAGCTGCCAGAGCCTCCTGCAACCCTCTGCTAGTGAAAACGGAGCTTGGGAGGGCCGCACAAGTTCCGTTTTCACTGGTTGCAGGAGGCTGTGGCAGCCAAAAATGGAGCCTGGGTAGCCCATTTTCACTGGCAGAAACACCATGGGCCAGTCCTTCTGCAGGCAAGATCTGAACACCCCTTAAGTCGGATCCGGCCCCCAGGCCTTGAGTTTGACGCCCCTGATCTAGAAGGACAAATATTCTCCCCAGGAAATTGGGAAGAGTGCTAGATTTGCTTTTCTGCTGAGTGGCAAGGGGCAGCTAAGTAACAGAAAGCTGCACCCCATGGACTGAGAGACCAGCTGAAAAGGCAAAATGTGGGGGGGGGGGGAAGGGAGCAAGAAATGCTCCTTGGGAAAGTGGGAACTCACACTATGTGGTGTGACCGGCAGGATGCTGTGTCAACCCAAAATGACCCACCGTGATGCTTACCATCTGCCTGACTCCTGCCTGCCTTTAGGACCTCGACTGGCGTATCTCCCAAGGTGGCCCAAGTGGAGCGATGGAGATGTCTGGAAGAGGCTCATTGCTGGAGAAGAAACAGATTCAGCCTTATTTTCTCCTCCTCGGAGGACAACCCATTTGCTTCTAGGCTTTATATCACGCCAGATCCGCTATCGCTGGTCCCAGGTTACACACACAACTGTGTAACCAGGTTACACACATAACTGTATCCACCTCGTAAGGAGAAACCAGGATGACAAAAATCATAGGGTCTGGTGGCTCAGCAGACTGATAGCATTGTGATTAACACCAGCTGTCTGCAATTACTGTAAGTTCGAATCTCACCAGGCTCAAGGTTGACTCAGCCTTCCATCCTTTCTAAGGTAGGTGAAATGAGGACCCAGTTTGTGGGGGCAATAAGATGACTTTGTATAAAATATACAAAAGAATGAAGGCTATTGCTTAACGCATTGTAAGCCGCCCTGAGTCTCCGGAGAAGGGCGGCATATAAATCAAATTAAAAAAAAAAAAATCACACATTTCCCAAAATGCCATTCAATTTCTTTTTCTTTCTTTTTCTTTCTTTCTTTTTGCAACCATGGCACCCAAATAACACCAGAGCCCCATCTAGACGATTTGCCAGGATTACAGACTTCTCTCATGGTCTAGAAAAACTGCTTACGTTACTCCCTTCCATGAATCAGAATGAATAGGGAAAAACTATTTAGAAAATCAGCCATGGCTTCAAATTTCCCATCTGGTTTCCGAAAGAGTTTGTCTCTCTAGCTTCCTTCACAGTGTAACGAATCTCGGGTTCGATTTTAACATTTAACGCTCCACCTCTGAATGGATTTCTTCACCGTCCAATGCTGCATGTAGTAACACTTACGTTTCTGGGGGAAGAGAGGGGGGATCCGGTGTGGCTGGAAGAGCAGCTGGGGCTGAGCTCCCAGAATGCCTTGCTTCTGTCCCAAAGAAGCTACATGGAGCAGAGGAGTGGGGGGCTTCAGAAGAGGCTGGGGGGAAAAAAGTATTAATGAAGAATTCATAACAAAAGTAACTTTTCTTACTGAAAAACGTCCAAACTATGAGTGAACAAATGTTTCATAAATAACATTCCTTCCTTGGTGGCGCAGCAGACTAAAGTGTTGTTAAGTACCACCAACTGCCTGCAATTACTGCAAGTTCAAATCTCACCAGGCTCAAGACTGACTCAGCCTTCCATCCATCTGAGGTAGGTAAATTGAGGACCCGGATTGTGGGGGGCAATAAGCTGACTTTGTATAAAAAAGAACACCGCTTGGGGAGGGGGGCGCGAAAGCCCTACTAAGCAGGTATATACAAAAGCATGAAGGCTATTGCTTAACGCATTGTAAGCCGCCCTGAGTCTCCGGAGAAAGGCAGCATATAAATCAAACCAATAAATAAATAATAATAAATAAAAAGATGATTTTCGACCTGCCACAACTTAAATCTCTAAATGGGAACAACCCTTGGCTCCATTTATTGAAAAAGGTATAGTTTACTAGAGATCAAGGGTATTGCAACAGTCCAAAGCCAGAACTGGGAACAATGAGCTAAACTCCCTAACTTCTACTTTTCCCTCCCTTAGCCGTCTCTCATTGCCCAACCTGGTGTAACTAGTCAGGTTCAGGCAAGATATTTTCATAACAGATGGTCCAAGCGCAGTTTGGTATGCGGCCCTCTCCTCTTTCCAGCTGGATGACCTTGAGGCAGTGCCTCAAGAAGGCACAGCCGTTAAGTTTTCCCAAGCATGAGCCAAGGTTAACCAGTGGTTAGAGTGCAGTCCTGCAGGCTACTTCTGCTGACTGCCGGCTGCCTGCAATTTGGCACTTCAAATCTCAGAAGGCTCAAGGTTGACTCAGCCTTCCATCCTTCCAAAGGGGGTAAAATGAGGAGCCAGATTGTTGGGGGCAATAGGCTGACTCTGTAAACAGCTTAGAGAGGGCTGTAAAAGCACTGTGAAGCGGTATATAAGTCTAAGTGCTGTTGCTATTGTTACTGCTATTTCCCCCCCCCCCTTCATTACCCCACCCCACAGTTCATGGCACTCTGCCACAAGCAAGCATAAGGTGGCAGCTGACAGATGGGCTTATTAAATTCCTCTGCCTCACCCACAATAACATTCCCCTCCATCTGATTTCTCTTCTTTTCTTAGATTTATATACCGCCCTACTCCCGAAGGACTCAGGACGGTGAACAGGCAAAAAAATAAAATACAAAAATACAAAAATTTAAAAGCAAAAATAAAACCAGATTAAATAATTTAGTCCGAGACATATTTAAAACATCCCAATAATTTAAAAACAGATTTAAAATTTTCAATTTAAAAGAAAAGGGGGGAAAAGGTTAGGCCAGGCCAGCTTGCTGGAATAGGAGGGTCTTAAGAGCGCGGCGGAAAGTGCGCAGATCCGGGATCCTCCGTATCTCCGGGGGGAGCTCGTTCCAGATAGTGGGTGCCCCCACAGAGAAGGCCCTCCCCCTGGGGACCGCCAGTAGACACTGTTTGGCCGATGGCACCCGGAGGAGCCCCTCTCTATGAGAGCGTACCGGCTGGTGGGAGGCTATTTGTAGGCGGTCCCGTAAGTAGACAGGTCCTAAGCCATGGAGCGCTCTAAAGGTGGTAACCAAAACCTTGAAGCGCACCCAGAAGACCACCGGGAGCCAGTGCAGCTCGCACTGCCATTGGACTTTTCTGCCGTTTCAACTAGGATATCTTCCACTGCTTTCCCACAAGTCACAGCAAAGTGCTAAATAAAAGCGTGAGGCCCCTTGTTAAATGCTTTCTATTTTCCCACCTGTGCCATGCATTGGGTTCTTTGAATAAAAATCACTATGTCCAGGAAAGGGAGGAGATAACAGAAAGAATGGAGGAAAAGGTAGAACAGACAAACCAGCAAATAAAGCAAGAAGGAGAAGACAAGTAAAAGTAGAGGAGAATACAAGGAGAAGTAAAGATAAAAATGACTGATGAAATCAAGCAAGGAAAAAGTATTCTAAGAGAATTAAAAATGGATTGGGATAAGCAGGAGGTACTTTCGAAAGGGAGAGAGGAGAGACAGAAGCTTGGGCAGACACTCTAGAGCAGAAGTCTTCAAACTTGGCAGCTTTAAGACTTCTGGACTTCAACTCCCAGAATTCTCCAGCCTGTTATGCTATGCTATGCTATGCTGGCTGGAGAATTCTGGGAGTTGAAGTCCACAAGTCTTAAAGTTGCCAAGTTTGAAGACGGACTGGCAGTATAAGATAGGAGAGATGGAAGAAATATATAGACTGAATAATAAAGATGTAAAGGTCGATAGAGACAAAGATCCAAGAGAGAAGTATGGGAGGCAACCCAAAAAATGAATAAGAACTGAAGCATTAAAACGGGCAAGAGATGATGGATAGAAAGGAAAGGTCTTTTAATATAATGGTGGACTGACTGAGGCCTGTCTAAAAGTTAGAACAGAGTAGGAATAAGAGATAGAGGGAGTATTAGTATACACATTTTTATGTAACAGAATAAAAGCAATAACGAGATGGGAAGATTAGAGGTTGGAAGAGGGTATTACTATGTATGTTCAAATAATATTGTGATCAGCATTAGAGTGGCACATTGAAACAGTAAACAACTAAATAGTGAATGAATATCTTAATACAAAACTGGCTGCTACCTGATTTGACAAGGTCTGGACCTTCAAGGCATTCCAGGGCACCGACTGGCTGGGGTTGTAAACAGCTTTCACCAGCACTTTCTCACCAATTTGTGGGATCCGGCCTTTAACAACGCTTAAAGAAAGAAAAGACAGGAGGAGAAGTTCATTACTTCTGCTGGCCCAGCCTCTGAGAAACCTCACGGTACCACTTCGTAAGAAACTGCTTAAGACTTCAGTATTGATTTGCCTTATTGAGTCTGTCATCTGCACCTCTATAACTGTCTGGTTTGGTTCTGCAACCCAACAAGACAGACTTCAGAGGATAATTAGAAGTGCAGAAAAAACAATGGCTACCAATCTGCCTTCCATTGAGGACCTGTCTACTGCACGAGTCAAAAAGAGGGCTGTGAAAGTATCTACAGACCCCTCACATCCTGGACATAAACTGTTTCAACTCCTAACCTCAAAACGACGCTATAGAGCACTGCACACCAGAACAACTAGACACAAGAACAGTTTTTTCCTGAACGCCATCACTCTGCTTAACAAATAATTCCCTCAATACTGTCAAACTATTCACTAAGTCTGCACTTCTATTAATTTTCTCATTGTTCCTATCACCCATCTCCTCCCACTTATGACTGTATGACTGTAATTTGTTGCTGTATCCTTACGATTTATATTGACTGTTTCCTAATATGATTTGATTGCTTATTTGTTCCCTATGACTATCATTAAGTGTTGTACCTTATGATTCTTGACGAATGTATATTTTCTTTTTAGGTACACTGAGAGCATATGCACCAAGACAAATTCCTTGTGTGTCCAATCACACTTGGCCAATAAAAATTCTATTCCATTCTATTCTATTCTTCTCCAACTGGCACTAGTCCTCTGACCTCAGGCCAAGTTCCTTCCATCACCTACTCTCTGATCAATCTTTTCACTGGAGGTGTATTAGAGGTGTGCTTCCTTCACAAACACACAAAGAAGTGAGAAAAATCACATTTCAACTTTATAATGACTTTATAATGGGTAAACAGGTCCTGAAACCAGTTCTGTGTATACCAGAGGTCTTCAAACTTGGCAGCTTTAAGACTTGTGGACATCAACTCCCAGAATTCTCCAGCCAGCACAGCTGGCTCCAGCAGCACAGCTGGCTGGAGAATTCTGGGAGTTGAAGTCCACAAGTCTTAAAGCTGCCAAGTTTGAAGACCTCTAAATTCTAAAGTTTTGCAGGTAGAAGCTGGCACAGGAAAAGCTTAGTTGGAAACCTTTTTCCAGGGTGGCATTCACTTCCTTTCCCTACCGGTTTGCAAATGTGAGCGCGCGCGCGGCCATTTCCGCACCTGCTTACAGCCTTCCGTGCACGTGCTTTGCTCGTGCGAGCACCTTCCACGCATGTGCTCGGCCTCAAAAATGTGCCTAAATAAGACGGCATAGAGACGGGGCGAGTGGGTGAGCCCACCCGCGATTTCCGCTACCAGTTCACATGAACCTGTCTGAACCGGCTGAATACGACCTCTGCCTTTTTCTCTAGAATACTTGCATTTTTCTAGCAGGATGCATCACAATCTGTAGTATAATGGATTACACCCTGTTGGATGCTTATCCTACGGTTGGGTAGATAATATATCGAAAACTACGTTCTGTAACTTTAACTGCTACAAAGATGACTAATTGGCTGTGCTAAGCAGACATAAAAGAAGGCAGGAAGTTCATTCACTTCTGCTCTCACTTCTACTCCTGCTATCGAAGGTTGAACTGCTGAAGGAACTGTGTCTGTGTTTGGAGAGAACTGGAACTGTAAGCAAACTATGTTTTGTGTTAAACCGTGATTGTTTGAAGAAGTTGTTTTGAGAAGCCACGTTTGTTTTTATACTACAAGTAAAGACTATTTATTTTTCTTTAAACGTTGAGAGTCTGTGACTATCTGTGTGTTTTGCTAAGCAATGTATCTATTCGCTGTCTGGTCCGTTGCACTATTTTGCAGAGGGCAGTTTTACCCTCAACACACCCAATTCCAACAGCAGAAGCAGCAGCTATAAGCAGTCAGGCTTGGGTGATCCTCAGGCCCGAGAAGCAGCCCCTTTACTGCTCTTCCAAGGCTCAGGTAAGGTTGAAGAGCGGCGAAGTTACTCTGTCCGCGTGGAGCCGTTTGCAGCCCACTTCTGTCCCTGCTGCTGCTCAGCAACCCTCTACTCACCTTAATTGGAAAAAAACTTCATCATCCACCACGCCAAAATAATCGTGAAGACTGGTGACAATGCCGGTAAAAACCCGCTGCTTCTCTCCTCCCTAAAAGCAGAGAAAATCACTGTCATTACTTTGCTCAGAATAAACTCAAATGATCCTCATCTGATCATTACCACACTCAGCCGGTACCTTCATTAATGCTGCAGATGGTGCGTATGTATGTATGTATGTATGTATGTATGTATGTATGTATGTATGTATTTATTTATTTATTTATTTATTTATTTATTTATTATTTATTTACAATTTCTATACCGCCCTTTTCCCTGAGGACTCAGGGCGGTGTACAGCCAGAATTAAAAACATGCAGTACAAATATTAAAAACAATTAAAAGATATATAAATTTGGCCCAATTAAAAATCACTACCAATTAAAACATTTAAAAATTTCTTCTTAAGCCAGCCCGGCTTGCTGGAAAAAAATGGGTTTTAAGGGCACGGCGGAAGGCACCGAGGTCTTGGATTCTCCTTATCTCTGGGGGCAACTGATTCCAGAGGGTAGGTGCCCCCACAGAGAAGGCCCTCCCCCTGAGCCTAGTTCACTTTCTTTTATCATTCTTTGGAACTCTGAACCATCCAGCAGGCTATTTTAAGTAGAAAATACTTCAAGCTTTTACTCACTTGCTATTTAGTGATCTCTACTTAATGCACTGGTGCTGGAGAAGACTCTTGCAAGTCCCTTGGACTACAAGACGATCCAACCGGTCAGTCCTAGAGGAGATCAACCCTGACTGCTCTTTAGAAGGCCAGATCCTGAAGAGGAAACTCAAATACTTTGGCCACCTGATGAGAAGGAAGGACTCCCTGGAGAAGAGCCTAATGCTGGGAACGATCGAGGGCAAAAGAAGGAGGGGACGGCAGAGAACAAGGTGGCTGGATGGAGTCACTGAAGCAGTCGGCGTGAGCTTAAATGGACTCCAGAGGATGGTAGAGGACAGGAAGGCCTGGAATTGCTGTCCTGTTTCCAAAATACAAAATTCTTGGCATGATATCAGAAGTGACCAGAATCACCTTGTAACTTGAACAGTTCTACACAATGCTTTTGTTGAGGTAAAATCTGCAAATTGTCCCATATCAAGAGAAGGAAAGAATATCAGGATATCACCACCTGGCAACTAAGAAACCCATAAAAGAAGGCCAATTAATTCTCTACCTGAAGATGTCGTGTTGCTTGAATGATGTCTGCTGAAATGGGAGGATTTAACAGACCCGGCGCAGGTCCCAGTAGAGAGGCTGGCTGTGTTCCTAGGAAAAAGGACTGGGTGTCAGCATCATTTGAATCCCAGTTGAAATAAAGTATGAGGAGGCAATGGATAAATTTTATTTACCAATAAATACTACTCTGTAATCGTTCTAACCATGTTCTTTTCCATACAACTACAACTTCATCCTTGTTACCGTATTTTTCGGAGTATAAGATGCACCGGAGTATAAGACGCACCTACCTTTTTGGGTGAGGAAAAGAAGAAAAAGAAATCTCCCTCTGCCTCTGCGCAATTTTGCCTCCTTGCAGCAAACAGCCTGCTTTACTTTCACTTTTGTTTTCAGCATAGCTTGATTAGCACAAGGGGAAAAAAAAATCTGCTCCAGCAATTTACCTCTTTGCAGCAAGCAGCAGAGCCCTGCGCAAAACAGCTGAGAGCAAATCAGCTGAGAGTCCGGAGCCCATCCAATCAACTTGTGCTAATTAGACTGTGCTGAAGCTGAAAGGAGCTGTTTTTTCTTGCTGTTTGCTTGCAAGGAGCTAAACTGCTGGGAGGCAGAGGCCAAAGGGTGGGGGCCAGTGGGTGGACGGGGCTACATTCGGTGTATAAGACGCACCTAAATTTTCACCCCCTTTTAGGGGGGAAAAAGGTGTGTCTTATACTCCGAAAAATACGGTATATTTCTTTCCCAGTGAAGTAATAGAAGACTGAATACAGGGATCAGCCTACATATATATTTCATTATTAGATCTGACCACAGATGCAACCCTATGTAGTAATCACTGACCTCACACTAGTAGTGGCAGCCACATGAAAGGACTCCATGCTTATAGTTCAGTTTAGCAAGCATACTCTACTCTTCCCGATGTATTGTCCCATTTGGGAATCATAGGAGTTTGGCTCTCAACTGAGAGCCAGTTTGGTCTAGTCGTTAAAGCATCAGGCTAGAAAGCAAAAGATTGTGAGTTCAAGTCCCGTCTTAGCCATGAAAGCCAGCTGAGTGACCTTGGGCCAGTGGCTCTCTCTCAGCCCAACTCATTTCACAGGGTTGTTCTTGCGGGGGGGGGGGGGGAAATAGGAGGAGGAAGATCTGTTGGATATTTTCACCACCTTGAGTTGTAGTCCTTGACTTAGAACCATTCATTAATGACCGTTCTACGTTAACAACGGCACTGGAAAAAAGTGGCTTATGACCAGTTTTTATATTTACGATCTTTGCAGATCCCCATGGTCATGTGATCAAAATGCAGGTGCTTGCAACTGTCATGTATTTATGAGAATTTCACTGTCCTGGGATCATGTGGTCATTATTTATAAGCTTCCCATCTGGCTCCCGACAAGCAAAGTCAAAGCAAAGTCTGGGAGGCCAGATTCACTTAACAACTGCATGACTCACTTAACAACTGCAGTGATTTGTTGAACAACTATGGCAAAAAATATCCTAAATATGGGGCAAAACTCACTTAACTGGCTTGCTTAAAAACAGAAATGTTGGGGTCCCTGTGGTCATAAGGACTACCTGTATTTGTAAAAATAATAAAGGTGGGCTAAGTAAACAAATAAAAATAAAAAGCATACTTTGTCTCTTTTGGGAATCATCAAGAGTTGAAACCCAGATATGAAAACGTATCTGAAGGGCAGCAGTAAAAACAAAACAAAAAGAGCTTTAAGCACGAGTGTCTTGAATTCCTGTTTCATTTAGCCCCCATGTCATCAACCTCTTAAATCACAGTTCATAAAAATTGCTGGAGTTGTGTTTCGTTACTTCAATATGAGAATTTTACACCACTAAACAGACTGAAAGACAGCTTCCAATGCAAGTCCAATCCAAACCTCAAGGAAGTAAAACAGAAATTCCCATTTCACCCGCTTTGCCTAATTCTGGCCTCCTGCTTTACTGGCAGGAAAGGAAAAAGGAAAGGAAAGGAAAGAAGGAAAGGATAGGAAAAAGGAAAAAGAACTGTTAAGAACTCTGCTGCGGTTTCTTTGCTTCTGAGGGAGAGGAGACTTGATGGAAGCTCCTGGGTGCTGTAATATCGCACCCTTCCTCTTTTGCAGGGTTAGGGTTAAGGAAAAAGGAAAAAGGAAAGGAAAAAGGAAAGAAGAAAGAAGAAAGAAAGGAAAGAGGAAAGGAAAGGAAAGGAAAGGAAAGGAAAGGAAAGGAAAGGAAAGGAAAGGAAAGGAAAGGAAAGGAAAAAGGAAAAGAAAGGAGGAAAGGAAAGGAAGGGAAGGGAAGGGAAGAGAAAGGAAAGGAAGGGAGGAGAAAGGAAAGAAAGGGAAAGGGAAAGAGGGAAAGGAAAGGAAAGGAAAGGAAAGGAAAGGAAAGGAAAGGAAAGGAAAGGAAAGGAAAGGAAAGGAAAGGAAAGGAAAGGAAAGGAAAGGAAAGGAAAGGAAAAAGGAAAAGAAAGGAGGAAAGGAAAGGAAGGGAAGGGAAGGGAAGGGAAGAGAAAGGAAAGGAAGGGAGGAGAAAGGAAAGAAAGGGAAAGGGAAAGAGGGAAAGGAAAGGAAAGGAAAGGAAAGGAAAGGAAAGGAAAGGAAAGGAAAGGAAAAGAAAGAAAAGGAAAGGAAAGGAAAAAGGAAAAGAAAGGAGGAAAGGAAAGGAAAGAAGGAAAGGGAAAGGAAAGAGGGAAAGGAAAGGAAGGGAAGAGAAAGGAAAGGAAGGGAAAGGAAAAAGGAAAGGAAAAAGGAAAGAAGAAAGAAAGGAAAGAGGAAAAGAAAGGAAATAGAGAAAGAAGGGAAAGGAAAGGAAAGGAAAGGAAAGGAAAGGAAAGGAAAGAAAGGAAAGAAAGGAAAGAAAGGAAAGAAAGGAAAGAAGGAAAGGGAAAGGAAAGGAAGGGAAGAGAAAGGAAAGGAAGGGAAAGGGAAAGAAGGAAAGGGAAAGGAAAGAGGGAAAGGAAAGGAAGGGAAAGGGAAAGAAGGAAAGGGAAAGGAAAAGGAAAGAAGGAAAGGAAAGAGGGAAAGGAAGGGAAAGGAAAGGAAGGGAAGAGAAGGGAAAGAAAGGGAAAATGAAAGAAGGAAAGGAAAAGGAAAGAAGGAAAGGAAAAGACGGAGAACCAGTGAAGAGAGGCCATCCCAGGGGAGGGGAAGCGGGGGGGGGGGAGACCCACCTGAGAAGGACCCTCGCGGGGCTCCCTGGAGGCTGCTGGTCCGCAGAGGCTTCTGGCGCTTGAACTGGGCCATGACGGTCCGAGGCTGTGGGCGGAATCCCCGCTTCAGAAAGTCGCACAAAAGACCCCCCCCACACACGCAGAACAAAGCCCCGCCCACAAACCCCAGGCCCCTCCCTCCCAACCCCAGGCCCCGCCCAAAAGGAGGAGGAGGGAGGGGGGAGAAAGATGAGCCCGTCTAGATGCCCTCAGGATGTACCCCCCCACACACACCCACACACAGAGCCGCCTGCCCAGAGGGGGCCCTTCCTTCCTCCCTTCTCCCCGGGGCCACTTCGGGAGAGCCAGCCGGGCGAGGCTGCCGGAGGGAAGGAGAAGCGACGCCTCTTTCAACCCACCCGCCTGGCCTGGCCTACTCTGCGGGGTCGTCGTGACCCTCCCGCCACACAAACAGACCCACACACAGAGAGGAGTGGGGGGGGTCGGGGGGGGGCTTCAGCGGGCGCCTCCGACGCTTCCACGGGGCCGGGAGGCGAAGGCGGCCAACGGCCGCTGAGAGGAGTCGAGAGGCGGATTCCTAGCGCGGCCCTCCCGGCCCGGCTCGAGAGGCAGGCCGCGGGGGGCCGTGGGGGGGGGGGGTTGGAGGACCCACCTGAGGCGGCGGGGAGGGCGCCCGGCTGCGACCCCGGGGACAAAGGAACCCGGATGTGCGCCTGAGCGGAAACGCCTCCTGCCCCCCGCGCTGGAGGGACCGGAAGTGCCCGGAGTGAAGCGCCACCCGGAAGCCAATGGGAACGGCGAGTCTCGGTCCTCCCAGAGGGGAAAGAGCGTCGCTCCTCGAAGATGGAGTGGGGGGGGGGAAGGGAGGGAGAGAGAGGATGCTCCTCCAGGTGTGCCTGGGTTACATATCCCAGCATCCTGGGCTGCTTGGGGCGGGAAGGATGGAAGCTGCCTGAAGCCCCTGGAAGCGACACAGCGCCTCCCAGAATTCCCAGCCCTTGGGAATTCTGGGAAATGTGGTCCAACGCCTCTGGGTGCACCTGCTTGGAAAAGGAAGGGTCCCACTAGATATGATCTGGGAAAGGTTGCAGCAAAAAAAAGCATCCAGCATCATGAAATGGAATTTGGTGTTTTTCGAGTTTTGAAACTTTGCGTGGACAAAATCCCGTATTTTAAGGCGGTGTGGAATAAATCAGAGGCTCCCCAGCTCTGGAAATTTATTAATTCAATTTAATTCAATTATTAATTCAATTTTAATGAAACAATCAGAGCTGCCACCGGTCCTCCTCTTCATCTTTTTTTACAAGGGTGTGTTTTGCCACCTGGTGGCAAGTTTGAGAACTATTTAGAGCCTCTTTTTTTTTTCCAGCCCCAAGTTTGTACATTTGTAGGCGTGCTCTTATTTTGCTCGCTTCTTCATGTCTTCTCAGCGTGCAGCTGAAACTAATCAGGCACAAGCGGATCCTTTTGATGGTTTAATGTAGGAATCACTAAACCGCAATAAATTAAGAGCTGCCAGGCATCTCCGTTAGCCACCCAGGTGATTTAGACTGTTTATATTCTCTGCGTTATTCATTGACCTGGTCTTGTTTTTTTATCAAAGTGGGGAGTTCAGCTGGCTGTTCAGAAATGGGCCACTTACATCCTTCCGTGTTGCAATCTTTTGTCCCGGCCTTCATAGATCATGTACAAATCCTTGAAATCAATACACACGCCAATACTTTCTCTCACAAACTCCCATCTTCATTAGAGGGAGAATAGGAATGAATGTATTCCCTTTTCCACTTCACAATGCATATTTTAAATCAGGCTCTCTCTCGGCCTGGGTAGCATCTCAATACAAAGGCTATTTTAAATCCCTGGTTTTTTTAAATCAGTTGCAACCCAGCCTCATTTGGATTACAATTCTCTACATTACATTCTCTTACTCTGCAGAAGGAGATGCGCAACCAGCAGGGGGTACAGCAGATACTTTCCAAGCTAAACAAAATATCACCTGCACCCACCAGCAAAGCCCAAATTCTTTCCATCTTGAATTCATTGATGAATTGGTCACTCCGGGATTTCCATATATCCTAAAACTCCCATGGATGCATCCACTATTGCCTGTTCTCCATTTTAAATCCCAAAGCATAAGTGGGAAACATCGCAGTTTCAAGCCGAAACGGGATCACATTCTAAAGTTTGGGGACTCTGCATTTCCCTAAAAACCTACTTTTGCAGGCTATCATAAGAGAGCTGCTCCCCGATATCCCTTCTGTGCTTGGTGTTTGCCTTGACTAGATGGATGGTCCTACCCCAGCAACTATTTATTTAGGATGAGACTGCTGATCTTCAAGAAGAGAGAGGAATAGAAGAAAGGGAAGAGGAGAGGAAGAAAGGGAAGGGAAATAGGAGTAGGAGAGAAGGTTAGATGGGGGGAAGAAAGGAGGATGGGGAGAAAGGAAAGGGAAGTAGAGAAGGAGTAGGAGAGGAGGAAAGAAGAAAGTAGGAAGGATAAAAGAAGGGGAAGGAAAGAGAAGAAAGATTGCTGTAAAACAAAAAGATGAAATGGAAGAAAGGCAACCCTTGATGTTTAAATTTATCAGGATAAAGAATGAACTACTATGAAAGTTAAAAGAGAATATCTATGATTTAAAAAGGAGAAATGAGAATTCGAGAGCAGAAGATGATGTTGTTTATATAATAAGCATAGAAATATCAAGATATGATTAAAAAATATGGAAAATGAATATTTTGGCAGAATTTGTAAAATATATTTGGATATGACAAGCTGTATAAGATATGATATAGTCAATACTCTGTTGACAAAATGTGTGGAGGGGGGATGGAGAAAAAAAATCAATAAACTTGATTCCAAAAAAAAGAGAGAGAGAGAGAGAATGCTGATCTTCATGGCACTAAGGAGCTCAGCGTTTCCCTTTCCAACATTGTGGTAAATTAAGTTTTCAGGATAGCCAGGAGGATCCATCATACACTGGAATCATGTCAGTCTCGTTCAGCACTAGCCACCAATGATTGGGGATTATGGGCATTGGAATCTGATGTATCTGGGCAGCATCAGATTGTGAGAAGCTAAATCACCATTCTAAATTCATGCAATTGAAAACATTGATACAAGCATCCTAGTCGATGCAACTATTATTTATTTATTTATTTATTTATTTCTTAGTTTGATTTATATGCCGCCCTTCTCCGGAGACTCAGGGCGTCTTACAATGCTTTTAAGCAATAGCCTTCATACTTTTGTATATACCTGCTTAGTAGGGCTTCTGGGGCCCCCCTTGCAGGCAGCTGGCAGCTGAAAGTCAGCTGCTCCCCAATTCAACCACTCGTCCCCTCTGGGAAACAGGGTGGGAGATTAGATCAGGGGTGTCAAACTCACGGCCCACAGGCCGGTTGCGTCACATGCTGGCTCCACCCCCGCCCGGTTTAGCAAAAAGGAAAAAAGTCCCGAAACATCATGTGACACTGCCATGACAATGCGAGTTTGACACCCCTGGTTTAGATGGATCCCTGGTATGATCCAACAGGTCTCCGCCTGACTCATGACATGCTACTTCTCTACCGCAAAGGATTCCATATATCTCGAGAAACTTTTTCAATCTTCCATGCGGCATGAAATGATGCATCCCTGGAAAGCTTTGGTACCACGTTCCGCTGAATTTAGATTGTCAAACAAATTTTCTCTATTCTAGGGTTCAGATTTTTAAAAGATTGCAAAACGTTTTATTATTATCCTTAAATAAAATACAACAAATGCAATAGTACAATAAATACTATAAATACAATAAATACAAACTCCCAGCTGCATATATATAGTTGTAATTCGTTAAAAATACTAAAAAATATACTATACAATTTATATTTTAAAAATACAATTTCATCTTTGAAGTTACACAGTTACATGCACCAAATGAGGGAAGAGAAAGGGAGGGGCAGAGAGAGAGAAAAAAAACAAGAGAACATCAGATTTGTTTAATTAAAAAAAATACTGAACAATTAAACAAACTAAACAGCAAGACATTTCACATTCTGCAAAGCAGGGATTTCCCAATGGACATGAGGGAACAGAAGATTGTTCTGTTTGCACCATTTTTTCTGGGCTGCAAACTATTGCTTTTAGGGACTTTGAAGTGATCAAAGCACCTCAAGTGTTCTTTAATAGTTGCAACACATGCAGCCTTCCATTGTTGCATCAAATAAGCACCCCTTTCAATTTTGCTGCAATAATCAGCAAGTTCTGAACGTTTTGTTTTGTTTTGTTTTCGGTGCCTTAAGTCAGCGTTGTTGACCCCTGGCAACTCCCCTGAAGTTTTCTGGGCATGATTTTTTCAAAGTGTTTTGCCATTGCTCCTTCCTAAGGCTGAAGGGGGAGTGACTGGCCCAATGCCATCCAGCTGGCTTTCTAAGGCAGGGAACAGACCTCATGGGCTCCTGGTGTCTAGCTTGATGCTAGAAGCTCTGCAGCAAACTTAGACTAAAATCTTTATTTTTAATTGCATAGGTCCCCTGCAAAGAGAAACAACCTCAAATCCTTTGGACAATGCATGCTGGAAAGCCATTAAAATGCTTACAGAATAAAGAAAAGAGACGAAAGGACTTCTTGTTCTCGTGTTATGAAATAACAACCAAAACAACTCCTTTGCAGCTGGCCTTGTTTGCTTTTTCTCCCGTCTAGGCCAAGGAGAGCAAGCAAACCACGTAGCTTTTTAGAAGTTGATTAGGCGTTTTTTCTTCGCACAAACAAGCTATCCCAAATCAGCTCCCATATCTGAGTTCCTTGGTCCTTCTTTCACGACTGGTGGGAGCATCAGCAAGGATAACTGTTGAGCGATTTCATCTAAAAATGAAATCAGCTTGTCTGCTTTTTAGTGAGTTATATTTCTTTTTCTTAATTAGTGCTTTGGATGGTATGTTTTTATCGCGCTTTGCAAAGCTACTTCGTGTATTTTTACAGTTCAAAACTGTAGAGTTTTGGTAGAGAATAGTTATTCTTGGAAGCTAATCTACCAAGACCTCCACAAAGCTCACTTCTAGCAAGACAATCCAGACCCACTGAGGGTTTAAACCAGGCTGTATTTTGAATTCTGTTAGCCGCTGGGGCAACAACAAAAAAAAAGCTTTTGAAGGAATCCATTTGAAGGTTGCTGAGGCCAGCAGCCCAGGTGCCTCAATCTGCTTTCCTCTTACCCCTATTAGTATCCCACCCAATAATTTGCGGCTGATTGAAAATGGGAACAGTTGCAGCCAAGGTCTCCGGAAGAGGCGCATTTGCCTTAGCCATCCCATGCGCGTCTCCCCCGCTTCTCCCACTGGTCTGTGCGGAACTGCCTTCCCACATAGCCTGCCTTTATTCACGATAGATGGATGGATGGATAGATAGATAGATAGATAGATGATAGATGGATGATGGATGGATGGATAGATAGATAGATAGATAGATAGATAGATAGATAGATAGATAGATAGATGAATGGATGATGGATGGATGATGGATGGATGGATAGGTAGATGGATGGATGATAGATGGATAGATAGATGGGTGGATGGATAGATAGATAGATAGATGATAGATGGATGATGGATGGATAGATAGATAAATGAATGGATGATAGATGGATGGATGATAGATGGATGGATGGATAGGTAGATGGATGGATGATAGATGGATAGATAGATAGATAAATGAATGGATGATAGATGGATGGATGATAGATGGATGGATGGATAGGTAGATGGATGGATGATAGATAGATAGATGGATGGATGGATGGATGGATAGATAAATGGATGGATGGATGGATGGATGGATAGATAGATGAATGGATGATAGATGGATAGATAGATGGATGATAGATGGATGGATGATAGATGGATAGATGGATGGATGATAGATGGATAGATAGATGGATGGATGGATAGATAGATAGATAAATGGATAGATGATAGATATATGGATGGATGGATAGATAGATAGATGAATGGATGATAGATGGATTGATAGATGGATGATAGATGGATGGATGGATAGATAGATAGATAGATGATAGATGGATGATGGATGGATAGATAGATAAATGAATGGATGATAGATGGATGGATGATAGATGGATGGATGGATAGGTAGATGGATGGATGATAGATGGATAGATAGATAGATAAATGAATGGATGATAGATGGATGGATGATAGATGGATGGATGGATAGGTAGATGGATGGATGATAGATAGATAGATGGATGGATGGATGGATAGATAGATAAATGGATGGATGGATGGATAGATAAATGGATGGATGATAGATGGATAGATAGATGGATGGATGGATAGATAGATAGATAGATAGATAAATGGATAGATGATAGATATATGGATGGATGGATGGATAGATAGATAGATGAATGGATGATAGATGGATTGATAGATGGATGATAGATGGATGGATGGATAGGGAGGTGGATGGATAGATAGATAAATGGATAGATGGATAGATAGATGGATAGGTAGATGGATGGATGGATGGATCTGCCTTTATTCACTTATTAAAACACACACACACACAAACACACGCCTTTATTCACTTATTGAATATACAGTATATATATGCCGCCCATCTCGGAAGCGAGCCGCCCCGCGCGGCTCAAAGAAACCCGAGACCGTTCAGCAAACGCTCCCACGAGCCTTTCCAGGGAATCGGGGGGGGGGATAGCCGGGGGCTTTGGGGCGCCCTCCGGGGGGGGGACCCGGCCGGCTCAAGAGGGCGGGAGAGCCGGGAGTCCGGCAGGCAAAGCCGGGAAGGAGCCAAAGGCTGCCCCGAAGGCGACGCCGACTCACCGCCGGGGCTGCAAGGAGGCAGCCAGTAGACGCCCCGCCTGGCGAACATCGCCGCCACGAACAGTGCGCGGAAGCACCGGGACCTCGAGGGGCTTTTCTGCCGGGAGGGTCTCCCAGGACCCCTGCCAAGGCTGCTCCCGGGGGCCGCCAGGAGACCCCCGCCCCGCCCCGCCCTGGAGAAATGGAAGTCGGCCGGGGCTTCCCGAGCTTCCCAGGTCCTCCTCCTCCATCTCCTCCTCCTCTTCCTTCTTCCTCCTTTTCTTCCTCCTTCCTCCTCCTCTCCGAGAGAGGCGGGGAAGCGTTTCCAGATGAGGAGAAGCGCTAAGCCGGAGGATCTCTGGCCGTTTCTATCGGAATAGAGCCGGAAGGGACCTTGGGAGGTCCTCTAGTCCAACCCCCTCCTCAAGCGGGAGACCCTCCAAGATTTCAGCCAAAGGCTCCTCCAACCTCTCCTTACCTCCGGCGATGAAGCGCCCGCAGCATCCTTTGCAAATTGACTCAAACGTTTCTAATCCGTTTCTTCCTAGTAAGATTCAGATTAGCAGAGTTGGAAGGGGCCTGGTAGGTCATCTAGTCCACCCCCCTGCCTAAGCAAGGGACCCTTATACCATTTACACGCATTCCACTTTCCACCCCCCATAAACCCTCCCTGCCTCCTCCTACCTTCCCCTGAAACTCCCTTTGACACAACCCAACATCCTACTGACTATAATCCCCATCGTCCCCAGCTAAAGGCGGGAAGGGAAAGGCAGTGATTGAGGCCTTCCAGACTGGGGGAAATGCAGCCCTTCTTTCTGGACACCTTTTCCAGAACTGGGGGAAACTCCGATTCCCGTTCCAAGGCAGCCAAGGGCAGGATTGAAAGCAGGAAACTGAGTTCGAATCCTGCCTTCGGTGTGAAAGCTGCCTGGGTGACGTTTGGGCCACTCAGTCTTTCTCAGCACTTATGGGGTTGTTGTGGGGGAAATAGGAGAAAGGAGGAGGATTAGATCTGTTTGCCACCTTGAGTTATTTCTAAAAATGAGAAAGGCAGGTTTTTTACTCTCTCTCTCTCTCTCTCCCACAAACAGACCATCTTTAAACTTGAGTTGCTCTGCTTCCCTCTTCATCTGGGAAGTTCAGGTGCCCTCCAAGGCCTGTTGTGTGAACATTGCCAATATTTTCATTATTATTAAGTAAAGGGAAAGCACTTCTAGGCAACCCACTCTTCTTCCACTCAATTAACCCCTTATTCCACTACACACAAAGCCTTCAAGAAAATTGCCAGCGAACTTAAGTCTAATAATATTGTACTCCTTAAAATGGCCTATCATCCCCCTTTGCAAAGCCCTGCCCCACTCTTTCCAACAGAACCATCCCCATTTGAATGCAGACAAGCAGAAAGACTACACAGAGAAAAAGAGAAAGAGAGAGAGAGAGAGAGAGAGAGAGAGACAGACAGACAGACAGACAGACAGACAGACCTCAAAGGACTCAGTTATAGAGATGGAGTCAAGTATAACCCTTTGCGATCCAATATTTCCATCTGGGAAGATTTCTCTGCAGTTGATCTCCAAAAGCTGAACTTGCTTTTACCTCCTGCTTTCCCAGAGGTGGCTCAGTGGCTAAGATGCTGAGCTTGTCCATCAAAAGGTCGGCAGTTCAGCGGTTCGAATCCCTAGTGCCGCATAATGGGGTGAGCTCCTGTGACTTGTCCCAGCTTCTGCCAACCTGGCAGTTCGAAAGCACGTTTAAAAAAATGCAAGTAGAAAAATAGGGACCACCTTTGGTGGGAAGGTAACAGCGTTCCGTGCGCCTTTGGCATTGAGTCATGCCAGACACATGACCATGGAGACGTCTTCGGATAGTGCTGGCTCTTCGGCTTTGAAACGGAGATGAGCACCGCCCCCTAGAGTCGGGAACGACTAGCACGTATGTGCGAGAGGAACCTTCACCTTTACCTTTTTCCCAGCCTTGGGGCTGCTTTAAAGGGACCAGAGCCCACCAGATGCTTTTCTAGGATTGCTCCTAAAAATTAGGGGTTTTCAAATCACTGCCTGGGCTGCTTTTTGCAGAAAAAGCCTATTCGCCGGCCTGATCTGACTCCAGGGTAATTTATTTGGCCTTGTCCTGTAGAGACAGGAAGGCTCTGAATAAAAGAGCTTCAAAAGTCTGCTTGGCTACAAAGCTTTCCTTGACTAAGTCCAAACATAGAAATGAGGCTTGGTTGGAGTTTAGTGTCTTGAGGAATCCCAGGGAAATGGGGACATGGTAACAGCCCCCGTCTGCAAAATCTGGCCATGAGAATCAGAGGGCAATTACTACTGCTGATTAATTTCCTCTACGCAGTTACTGCCAGATTTAAATGGGAGGGGAAGTGATAAGGGCAATAAATATGTATATTTAGTTCCTCCTGCCCTACAACAGCACACCTGGGTGACCTTTGTCAAGCACCATTGGGGAAAGAGTCTTCTGCATGGGGGTCTCAAAAGATTGTCATGAAAAGGCCAAATAAAAAGGTCCAGAGCTCTGTAGGAGCTCTTCCTTTGCAGACTTGAGTTTAACATCTGGCTCCAGGAAAGTCTGGGTTGCAAGATTCCAGATGCGGCCCAAAAATACCACTTTTCCTCCCCCTGGAATGTTAGCAATCCAGTCCTTCAAGGAAAGTCTCCCCTTTCAAAGCCACAACGGGCAATTCTGACCTAGATCGAATGGCCACCTGAGGTATAAGGAAGCAACCCACCCCACAAAGTCAACAGCAGTTAAGAGATAATACGTGAAATTAAAATCCTTTCTTGCATGTTGTGCAGTGCCTTTGCCCCATTTTATGACCTTTTCTTGCCACCATTGTTAAGGGAATCACCACAACTTGATATCAAGTTAGTAACACAATTGTTAGGTGAATCTGGCTTCCCCATTAATTTTGCTCATCAGAAGGGTGCAGAAGGGGATCACGTGACCTGTTTGGGGCTCTACAAAGGTCATAAGTTTGAGTCAGTTGTCAAGCCTCAGAATTTTGATCCCATGATCATGGGGATGCTACAAAGGTAAGCGTGAAAAATGGTCATAAGTCACTGTTTTCAGTGCCGAGGAGGAAAAGGTGAAGAGGAGGAAGAAGAGGAGCTAGATAGAGAATAAGGAAAAGAGAAGGAGGAGGAAAATGAGGAGGAGGAAGAGATAGACAATGAGGAGGAGGAAGAGGAGGAGGAGGAGGAGATAGACAAGAGGAGGAGGAGGAGGAGGAGGAGGAGGAGGAGGAGGAGGAGGTGATAGACAACGAGGAGAAGAGAAGGAGAAGGAGAAGGAAGAGATAGACAATGAGGAAAAGAGAAGGAGAAGGAAAATGAGAAGGAGGAGAAGATAGACAAGGAGCAGGAGGAGGAAGAGATAGACAATAAGGAGAAGGAGAAGGAGGAGAAGATAGAAAGAAGGAGGAGAAGGAGGAGGAAGAGATAGACAATGAGGAAAAGAGAAGGAGAAGGAAAATGAGGAGAAGGAGGAGATAAACAAGGAGGAGGAGAAGGAGGACGGAGAGATAGTGAGGAAAAGAGAAGAAGAAAGAAAATGAGAAGATAAACATGAAAGAGGAGAAGGAGGAGGAAGAGGAAGAGATAGACAATGAGGAAAAGAGAAGGAAAAGGAGAAGAAGAAGAAGAAGATAGAACGAAGGAGGAGAAGGAGGAGGAAGAGATAGACAATGAGGAAAAGGAGAATGGTCACTAAATGAATGGTTATAAGTTGAGGACTGCCTATACAAATTATGAGACAGCTGAGCAGGCCTCTTGGACGAGTCCATGGTTCCATTAAAGTTGAATCATGCATCTCTCGCCTCCTTCCAGTTCTTTGTTCCCTGGATTATCTTGGCAAATTGATAAGGTGACCTTGAGACACAATCTCTATTTGAACTCCAGGAACCGTCTGTTTCTAAATTATATCAAAAAAAAAAAACCCAAGGTACACGTTCGTTTGAAATACACAGACAGTCCTTGACTTGTGACCGCAACGGGGGCCCGAATTTCAATGGCTTAAGCAAGGCTTTTGTGAAGTGACGCCTGATTTTATGGCTTCTTTTGCCGTCTCTGCAGTTGTTCAGTAAATCATGTGGTCATTGAGCAAATCTGGCTTTTCCCCATGGACTCTGCTTATAGGAAGCCAGTCGGGAAGGTTGCAAATGCAGATCACGTCACCCCAGGATGCTGCAACCATCATCAATGTATGTTGGTTGCCAAGTGCCTGAATTCTGATCACATGGCTATGGAGAATACTGTAACGGTCGTAAGTGTGAGGACTGGCCATACGTTACTTTTTTCAGTGCCCTTTTAACTTAGAATGGTTGTAATCTGAGCACTACCTTCGAAGGGCCTGCTTCCAAAGGAAAAAAAATCAATTTATTGCTGGTCTGCAGAAAATTCCTGCTTCTATTTGCGTTTCAAATTCCTCCTTCCGATGGAGGGAGCCAGGATGGATAGGGCTCCAATAGGGAAGGGAACTAGCCACTGAATAATATGCCGCCTCCCAAAACTTTGGAAAAGAAATTACAAACTAACAATGTCAACAGCATACAAAGAAAACCTTTACAAAATGTTCTACAGATGGCATTTGCCACCAGCAAGAATGGCAAAGATGTTCCAAAATATATCGCCAGAGTGCTGGAAATGTAAACAAATACCGGGGTCCTATTATCACATGTGGTGGCCTTGTCCAATGGCAAAAAAAAAAAATATTGGTTAAAGATAAAAAGGTGGTTAGAAGAAATGATAGCACAACAAATAGATTTAAAACCAGAATTGTTCCTACTGGGTATATTACTGGGGAAATACAACAAAAGAAGCATATATTTAAATGTTACATGTAATAACAGCAGCGAGAATTATCTATGCACAAAACTGGAAAAGCGAAAGTGTACCTATAGGTGAAAATGTAATAAAGAAAATATTAGACTGCGCTGAAATGGACAGGTTTTGATGAGAATTAAGGACAAAGTGGTTTGGAGAACCAGTAGCAAAAATCCCTGCCCCACCCCCACCCCCCCGATTGCCCAGCTGAGCCGTGCAATCATCAGAGGCTTTTTTTTTTATTTTTAAAGCATTTTTTCTACAACCTCTTCTGCCAAAAAAAATGCTTTTAAATTTTTTTTAAAAAGCCTCTGATGATCCCGTGGCTCAGCTGGGATCATCAGAGGCTTTTAAAAGCATAAAAAATGTTTTTAAAGGGAAAAAAAAGCCTCTGTCGATCAGGCAAGTCAACTGGGATCATCAGAGGCTTTAAAAGCATTTTTTTTACAACCTCTTCAGCCGAAGAGGTTGTAGAAAAAATGGTTTTAAAAGTTAAAAAAAAAAATTGGCCACGCCCACTCAGTCATATTACCCACCACCACCACCAAGCCACGCCCACAGAACCGGTAGTAACAAATTTTACATTTCACCATTGCTTGTGGCCCTGTTTATCCAGGCTGCATCCATCTTCTTCCTCCCCTCCTTTTCATTGCTGGGTGGAGGAATTCACGGAAGATGTGGAAGCTAAGACACTGAGCTTGTCGATCAGAAAAGTCGGCAGTTTGGCGGTTCGAATCCCTGGTACAGGTCTCCTGTGTGATCAGGGGGTTGGACTTGATGACCTCCAAGGTCCTTTCCAACTCTGTTACTGTTAAGGAAGCTTTCAGATCGGTCTTTTCTTGGAGACTTTTGGCCCCTTTCCCAGCCCATTCATCCCTGTTTTGAGGTTTTTGGCGTGTCTGGAATGTTGTGGGGGGGGTATAGAAAATGGAGTGGGTGGGAGTTCTCACTGCCTGGAAAAGACAAAAAAAAAAGAGGACATCCATCCTTTTTGAAGGAGACAAATAAAGGCCTTCTGGGTACCACCCAACCTGTTCTAGGCAGCATTCCTGCTGTGAAGGCACCACAGAAACGAGCAAGACGAGCGTGTTTGGGAAATGCAGCCGGCACATTCTCCGCATTCAAAGCTTGCAAGCAAAGGGAAGAGATCAGAATTCACTCGGGTGAATGGTACCGACTCCCTCAGCTTGCACAACTAAAGTTTCATCATAGACTTTGGAAAGACCACCGTATCTCTACCCCTGCCGATCTCATGACTTGCTCCCAAACAATCCTTAGGATGTGCAGTTGGTGAGTGCAGACTTGTTGGCTAAGATTTTGTGCGTGTTGCCCCCACTCCTTAGGTCACCAACTGGTGGTCCACGAGAAAATTTTGGTGGTCCGCAGAAAAATTATTTGCATTTTTTTTTATATTGCACTAAATCAGGGATCCTGAAACTACGACCCCTGGGACGGATACGTGCAATGAACGTTTGTGTTGCTGCAGAGAGTCTCCCCCTTTGGGGTCTTTTTGTGACCATGTAAGCATGGCTTATTTTGTGGGTGTGGCTTGGTGGGGGGGGGTAATGTGACTGGATGGGCATGGCCAACTTTTTTTTTTTTTTTTTTTACTTTTAAAAGCATTTTTTCTACAACCTTAAGAGGTTGCAGAAAAAAAATGCTTTTAGAAGCCTCTGACGATCAGGCAACTCAAGCTGGGATCGCCAGAGGCTTTTAAAGGCACTTTTTTTCCTACAACCTCTTCGGCAGAAGAGGTTGTAGAAAAAATGCTTTTAAAAGCCTCTGACGATCCCAGCTGAGCCACGGGATCATCAGAGGCTTTTTTTTTTTTTTACTTTTAAAAGCATCTTTTTGGCCAAAGAGGTTGTAGAAAAAATGCTTTTAAAAGTAAAAAAAAAAAAAGCCTCTGATGAGGTGGGTGGGGTAAGCGAGTGGTGACCGGTTTGGGGGCGTGGCCAGCCAATGTTCTCCGAACTACTACAAATTTTTACTTACCGGTTCTTGCGAACCGGTGCGAACCAGGAGCAACCCACCACTGATTGAGACGCCTTCTGGACAAAGATGCAGTTTGGCATTGGCTCCCCAAGGATGAGCAGGCAGTACAGGAGATAAAACGCTTGGTCACTATTGCTCCAGTGTTAAAATATTACGATGTTACAAAGAATACAGAATCCTGCCAAGACTGCAGACATAACCCTTGTAACACTTCTCTCCGGTACAAACAAGATTTAGGTCTGGTGCATAAAAATCTGTGATATGCAACATGAGCCAGTATGAACCAACCCATCAAGAGAAGATAATGGTAACAAGAGTTGGAAGCAGTGGTGAAATCCAAATTTTTTTACTACCGGTTCTGTGGGTGTGGCTTGGTGGGCATGGCAGGGGAAGGATACTGCAAAATCCCCATTCCCTCCCCACCCCTTGGGGAAGGATATTGCAAAATCTTCATTCTCTCCTCACTCAGGGACCAGCCATAGGCGGTATTTGCTGGTTCTCCGAAGTGCTCAAAATTTCCGCTACCGGTTCTCCAGAATCTGTCAGAACCTGCTGGATTTCACCCCTGGTTGGAAGGGATCTTGGAGGTCCTCTAGAACCCCCTGCTCTCACAGGACCCCTATTGATTTTAATTGGTTTTAAATATGGGATTTTAAATTTGGGGGTTTTATAATTGAGCCAATTATTTAATAATTTTAATTATTTTTAAATTTTGTCTGTCTTTGTGCTTTTAATCAGGCTGTACACCGCCCTGAGTCCTTCGGGAGAAGGGCGGTATAGAAATTAAATAAATAAATAAATAAATAAATAAATAAATATGCAATTTCTTTTTTTTTTTTTAAAAAAATTCAGTTTTATTTCTTATACACATAACATAAAATGTACATTTTCTTATACATAATTAATCATACATATACATGTTTTCCTTAAAGAAACATTAAAATAAGGCATTTTAATTTACATTCGGAGTTGCTTTTCTACCCTTTCTTCCCTCATTTCACAACAACCCCTCTTCTTCTCCTCTTTCCCTTCCCTTCCCTCCCTCCCTCCCTCCTCTCCTCTCCTCTCCTACTTTCTCCCTCCTCCTCTCCTACCTCATCCTACTTCCCCTTCCTTTCCCCCACTCCTCTCTTCTTTTCCCCCTTCTCACCTTCTCCACCTATACGATTTCTGATCGATGGCTGTCCAGCCTTTTCTTATAAAAACCTCCAGTATTGGAGCATCGACAATTTCCAAGACAATTTGTTGCACTGGTTAATTGTTTTCACTGTTAGAAATTTTCTCTCCTTAGTTCTAGGTTGCTTCTCTCCTTGGCTAGTTTCCTCCCATTGTTTCTTATCCTTTGGAAAATAGGATGGCTCCCTCTTCCTTGTGGCAGCCCTTCAGGCAGGGGTGAAATGCTCCCGGTTCGGACCGGATCGCCCGATCTGGTAGCGATGGAGGCAGGTGGTTCAGAGAACTGGTAGCAAAAAAGCCTCTGCCGATCAGGCAATTCATCTTGGATCATCAGAGGCATTTAAAAGAAAAAAAAGCCTCTGCTGATCAGGCAATTCATCTTGGATCGTCAGAGGCTTTTAAAAGAAAAAAAAGCCTCTGCCGATCAGGCAATTCATCTTGGATCATCAGAGGCATTTAAAAGAAAAAAAAGCCTCTGCTGATCAGGCAATTCATCTTGGATCATCAGAGGCATTTAAAAGAAAAAAAAGCCTCTGCTGATCAGGCAATTCATCTTGGATCGTCAGAGGCTTTTAAAAGAAAAAAAAGCCTCTGCCGATCAGGCAATTCATCTTGGATCATCAGAGGCATTTAAAAGAAAAAAAAGCCTCTGCTGATCAGGCAATTCATCTTGGATCGTCAGAGGCTTTTAAAAGAAAAAAAAGCCTCTGCTGATCAGGCAACTCAGCTTGGATCGTCAGAGGCATTTAAAAGAAAAAAAGCCTTTTTTTTCTTTTAAAAGCCTCTGACCATCCAAGCTGAGTTGCCTGATCGTCAGAGGCATTTAAAAGAAAAAAAGTCTCTGCCAATAAGGCAAGTCAGCTGGGATCGTCAGAGTCTTTTGAAAGCATTTTTTACAACCTCTTCGCCGAAGAGGTTGTAGAAAAAATGGTTTTAAAAGTTAAAAAAAAAATTGGTCATGCCTACCCAGTCATATTAAACCCCCACCACCACCAAGCCACGCCCACAGAACTGGTAGTAACAAATTTTACATTTCACCACTGCCTTCAGGTATTGGAAGACTGCCATCATATCACCTCCTGGTCCTTCTTTTCACTAGACTAGGTATATCTAGTATATAAACCTATAGTAGGTATATCTAAAGTTGCTAAATTTGTCCACTGGTCATTATGTAAAAAATATGATATACCTCTATCCGAAAAGTCATGGGAGCACAAAGTAGAAAAAGTTATTGAAAATGAGACAGTGAACTAAGACAATGGATGGAGGAGATATTAATGCAAAATATAGAAGCTAAACCAGAATTCTTTTTGCTGCGTATTATCGAGGGTAAATACAACATGAGCACAATTACCTAATGTTACACATTTTAACAGCAGCAAGATTAGCTTTTGCACAAAAATGGAAAAACAAAGACACCCCCACAGAAGAAGAAGTGTTAGCTAAAATATTAATTTGCACGGAAATGGGCAGACTGACCTTGGAACTTAAAGATAAGAATGAATCAGAGTATTATGAAATCTGGAACAAATTTTATTATTGGCTGGAAAGGAGGACAAATGCTGGGATATAGGACCATTGATGAGTAAAATGTTTGGAAGTATTTATGCTAATTTGTTATGATAGATACGACTGAATTAGATATCGAAATTATATGGATGAAAGAATATGCGTATTTGAAATGTGATAATTAGTGGAAATATATGTATTATTTACATGACAAAATTTGATGGAAATGTTTAAACCGGAGATGTCACGCTATGTCCATTGTTTTTAATTTGTATTATAAATAAAAAACTTCTTTAAAAAAAAAAGAAAATGAGATATCATTTGGAATTTAACACACCTGACATCACAGTTGTCGAGGGCTGAAGTGTACAGTTTATTGATATCGCTGTTCCAGGAGACACCAGAATCAAAGAAAAAGAACTGGGAAAAAATCACGAAATATTGCGACCTGGCCATCGAAACTACACAGCTGTGGATGAAACATGTAACAGTGATAGTACCCATTGTCATCGGGGCACTTGGTACCATGTCCAAGAATTTTACAAAACACATCAAGAAATTGCAGCTTCCTGCAATAATATCAGCGGAACTGCAAAAAAAACTGCGCTACTCGGAATATCCTATATTTTAAGAAGATATTGGTTGATACCTAGGACGCTGGCAGCAATCCGTATCAACCATTAGCACCAGTCAATGGTATTTGTGACACATTTTTAAATGTTCAGTTGACTGAGTTCCGTGTTTAATGAATAAAAGAGAACAATAATAAAATAGTACTGCTTAATCCCCATTCCATGGACCAATATAGCTAGTTCTCTCTTTCTTTCTTTCTTTCTTTCTTTCTTTCTTTCTTTCTTTCTTTCTTTATTTATTTATTTATTTATTTATTTATTTATTTATTTATTTATGCTGGAGGGCCTGGTGGCTCAGCAGACTGATAGCATTGTGATTAACACCAGCTGTCTGCAATTACTGTAAGTTCGAATCTCCCCAGGCTCAAGGTTGACTCAGCCTTCCATCCTTTCTAAGGTAGGTAAATTGAGGACCCAGTTTGTGGGGGCAATAAGCTGACTTTGTATAAAATATACAAAAGTATGAAGGCTATTGCTTAACGCATTGTAAGCCGCCCTGAGTCTCCGGAGAAGGGCGGCATATAAATCAAAAAAAATTTTTTAAAAAAATATATTTATTTATTTATTTATTTATTTTTATGTTTGTCAAGCATATATAAGTATATATAAATAATTTTTTAAAAATTTTATTTATTTATTTATTTATGTTTATGTTTGTCAAGCATATATAAGACAACAGCTAAAAGTATAAACATAATTTGAATACACGAAAAGAGTAAGAGGAAAAATAAAAAGGAATATTAGGACAGGGACGGTAGGCAGGCTGGTGCGTTTACACATGCCCCTTTTCTCCCATGGAATCAAAGGAATTTGGGGAGGGGGGCGGATTTGAGATCTCTCTTTCATCAAGTCTACAAGGAGGAAACGCAGCTGGTTATAAAAGTGGCACTTCAATAATCCAAGTTAAGAACAGGAGGCATCTTAAGGCGGGGTTTTATGATGGATTGTATTGTATGGCAGGATTCCCATTCTGCTCCTGGACTGCCCCTTATCCCTGGGGGTCTGTGAATGAGGAACAGTGTGCTTTGTCATGAATAGGAGGTGGGGACAATGGCACTCTTCTGACAGCCAAAGGGAACGCTTTATCAGGTGTTGCTTTGAAAGTAGCTAAATTCTATTTACACAGGAGGCACAATGTGGATTGCCCATTTACCTTAAAGTCTTGAGACGCTTCCTCCTTTGCAGACTGCCTTCATTAGGGCGCAAGCTTGCATTAAGTCATCTCTACTCAATAGAATGAAGTCATCTTTTCCATCTGCACAAACTCACCTGATACTTTCTAAGCGGCATGTTCACCAACAATATATATTTATGCACTTCAATATAGGATTGCCAGATTGGTCTACTTTAGTGGTTAATGCACCCAGGCTAGAAAGCAGGAGATTGTGACTCTCTGTGGAGATTCTGTCTCCTGTCTCAAAGGTGCATTTTAAAAAGCACTTTTATTTTTTTTTGTCCCCTTAAAAACATTTAGCTTCTCATCTGCAGCTCCTTCAGTTCAGAACTAGAACTGAAGAAGCTTCTCAGATGAGGAGTGAAAGGTTTTCAAGTTTGAAATGTTGAAATGAAATGTTTTAAATTATGGGCCAAACTTATTTAATTATTTTAAATCTATTTTAACTTTTGTGTACAAATGTTTTACTTTGGCTGTTCACCGCCCTGAGTCCGAAAGGAGAAGGGCGGTATAGAAATCTGAAAAATAAATAAATATATAAAGTGCAGCGGGGAAGGGAGAAACAAAAAGGAGGAGGTTTTGGAGGGAAGAGAGAGGGAGAGAGAGGGATGGAGTGTGAGGGGAGGAAGAGGGTTCTGACTGAAAGAAGAAAAAAAAAAGCGAGAAGGTAAAGATAGGGAGGGAAACCTTTTTAAAAAGGGAAGGAAAAAAAGAGGCCCGATAGGATAGCCGAGGCGTCTGTGGGGTAACCCTGTGGGGGAGAAGGGGTATCATCAGGGGTGAAATCCAGCAGGATCTGACAGGTTCTGGAGAACCAGTAGTGGAAATTTTGAGTAGTTTGGAGAACCGGCAAATATCACCTCTGGCTGGTCCCAGAGTGGGGTGGGAAGGGAGATTTTGCAATATCCTTCCCCCAGGAATGGGGAGGGAATGGGGATTTTGCAGTATTCTTCCCCCCAGGAGTGCGGTGAGAATGGGGATTTTGCAGTATTCTTCCCCCAGGAGTGGGGAGGGAATGGAGATTTTGTAGTATCCTTCCCCAGCCACGCCCATCAAGCCACGCCCACAGAACCGATATAAAAAAAATTGAATTTCACCACTGGCTGAATCCCAGGTAAATTGTTTGCTTAGATTGTCAAAAACCCTCATGTTCCGAGAGTTTCTTGCTTCTCTCTGAGCTTAGTTGTTTGCTTGCTGATTTTTCATTACCCAAACTAACATCATGAGTGGCTAGTTAAGGAATGGGCTTTGCTGTAGCATTGATAATGTTACCTAGTTTGGGTATTGAAATGTCTGCAAGAAAGCAGAGAGCACCAAGGACTCCCTGATTTCAACCCTGAGCTACAAATATTCTCTTTTATTGCCTTTGGAAGGAGCAGGGAAGAGACCCTTAAATAAAAACAAATGAAAAGCCAATAGGTCAGTTCTATTCTGGTGGTATTTAATAGAAACACTGGTTGTGAATCTCAGAAGTTAAATAAACCAGCATTGGCTTTCCTTGCGCAAGGAAAAGAGCCTTGGTGGCGCAGCAGACTAATGCACCGTTAAAGTAACACCAGCTGCCTGCAATTACTGCGAGTTCGAATCTCACCAGGCTCAAGGTTGACTCAGCCTTCCATCCTTCCGAGGTAGGTAAAACGAGGACCCGGTTTGTGGGGGCAATAAGCTGACTTTGTATAAAAAAGAACACCACTTATGGGGGGGCCGAAAGCCCTACTAAGCAGGTATATACAAAAGTATGAAGGCTATTGCTTAACGCATTGTAAGCCGCCCTGAGTCTCCGGAAAAGGGCGGCATATAAATCGAACCAATAAATAAATAAATAAATAAATAAATAAATAAATAAATAAATAAATAAATAAATAAATAAATAAACACAAACCGTGGTTTAAAAGCCCACTGGCTTGGTCAGCATGACAAAAGGAAAGATTTAATCCAGGCAGTGCTCCAGAGCAGTGGTAAATTTCAAATTTTTTTACTACTGGTTCTGTGGGTGTGTGTTGATGGGCGTGGCATGGCTTCGTGGGTGTGTCTTGGGGGTGTGTGGCAGAGGAAGGACATTGTAAAATCTCCATTCCCTCCCCACTCCTGGGGGGAAGGATATTGCAAAATCTCCCTTCCCACCCCACTCGGGGGCCAGCCAGAGGTGGTATTTGCCGGTTCTCCGAACTACTCAAAATTTCCGCTACTGGTTCTCCAGAACCTGCTGAAACCCACCTCTGCTCCAGAGATGGAGGATGACTTTGCGAATCCTGAAACTTTACTCCAAGCTGCTAAAAATGAAGTTTCCAGACCTTCTGTACCTCAACCTCTTTTTTCTGCCTGGAGCAGATTCCTGTTTTTCAGCGTTGGCCAGAGAAGTCAAGGAGGCAGGTGGATTCCAGCACGTCTTCTCTCCCTTATCTTATCTGCTCCTCTGCCTGTCTCCGCTCCCCACGCTCTTTCTTTGAAACATTTGCTAAAACAGAAGACTGAAGAAACCAAGACTCTCCCTGGCCTTCTCCAGGCTCCCGAAGGAGTTCCATGTTGCTCAAAATACAGATAAGCAAACTACCATCAGAAACAGGCTTCCATTAGAACAGCTGAGAAATCTCTTATTCTCAAAAGAGTTCTTTTTTTCCCCCCTGCGCTTTCTCTCCTTAACTCCTTTGCCCTGTTTTTATTTTTATTTTTTTTTGTTCCGTATGTTTTTCTGCCTGGTTTTTAAAGCTGGTCTCTATTGAGGGTTTAGCTTGCTTCCTTAGGAAGGAATAGAATACCAAAATTAATAACAATAACAACAATAATTCCTATTCATCGTTTATATTCTGACTTTGCAAAAAAACCCAAAAACCACGTTACTCAGAACTGCCATACAGGTAGTCCTTGATTTACGACCATAATTGAGACCCCCAATTTTTTTTTTTTTTGAATCAAGTTTTATTGATTTTTTTCCTCCACATCATCCGTATATTTTTCTTCAGGAGCTGGCCTCCTAAAGAGCAGTCAGGGTTGATCTCTAGGATGGGGAATTAAGGCACACTACCACAGTGTCTTGTCCAAGGTCCTAGAGTGAATGGGTAGTGGACTTGACTCTTCCTTCCTTCCTTCCTTCCTTCCTTCCTTCCTTCCTTCCTTCCTTCCTTCCTTCCTTCCTTTCTTCCTTCCTTCCTTCCTTCCTTCCTTCTTTCCTTCCTTAGAATAGAATAGAATAACAGAGTTGGAAGGGACCTTGGAGGTCTTCTAGTCCAACCCCCTGCCCAGGCAGGAAACCCTACACCACTTCAGACAAATGGTTATCCGACATCTTCTTTAAAACTTCCAGTGTTGGAGTATTCACAACTTCTGGAAGCAAGTTGTTCCACTTATTAATTGTTCTAACTGTCAGGAAATTTCTCCTTAGTTCTAAATTGTCCTTCCTTCCTTTCTTCCTTCCTTTCCTGCCTTTATTACTTTCACAAATAACTCAAGACAGAGAACATATCCATGCCTCTTCCTCCTCCTATTTTTCCCACAACAGTCCTCTGAAGTGGGTTGGGCAGAGAGAGAGAGAGAGAGAGAGAGAGAGAGAGAGAGAGAGAGAGGGAGGGAGGGAGGGAGGGAGGGAGAGAGAGAGAGAGAGAGAGAGAGAGAGAGAGAGAGAGAGGAGAGAGAGAGAGAGAGAGAGAGAGACTGGCCCAAGGTCACCCAGCTGGCTTTCCCCAGCTAAGGCAGGACTTGAACTCATGGTCTCCTGATTTCTAGCCTCAAGCTAGAAATCTATGGGAGTATGTTCCCATAGAGAGGGGTTCCTCCGGGTGCCGTCGGCCAAACAATGTCGACTGATGGCCCCTGGAGGAGACCCTTCTCTGTGGGGGCACCTACGATCTAGAACGAGCTCCCCCCCCCCGGAGATACGGAGGGTCCCAGATCTGCGCACCTTTCATCGCGCGCTTAAGACTTTTTTATTTCATCAAGCTGGCCTGGTCTAAATCTTCTCCCCTTTTTAAATGCAAATTTTAATTTGTTTTTAAATTATGGGGTATTTTAAATTTGTCTCAGCCAAATTATTTAATTCATTTTTATTCTATTTTAAATTTTTGTATTTATGTGTTTTATCCTGTGGCTGTTCACCGCCCTGAGTCCTTCGGGAGTAGGGCGGTATAGAAATTTAAATAAATAAATAAATAAATAAAAAGCTTAACCACTAGACCCAATGGGCTCTCCATGCAGCCCTTAGGCAGTCATATTTAACATGGGCAGGGAGTCAGTCGGGCTGGAGAATTCAAAGTGGTGATACCACATAGGTGAGGTCCCATTTAAGGAGAAAACAGGATTTTCTGGTTTGGTTCTTCTTCTTTTTTTTAGTTTGTGGGTTTCTTTGTGGAGAGGGGAGAGAGTTTTTATAAACAATGCTGTTAAGCCTATTTTGGGATAGACACCGTGTGTTTCCTTTTCAGAATGCAGCAATTGTCCTGCAGTTTTACTAGTGGGTGATGTCTGGGGTCTTCTTTCTTTTTTTAACAGCAAATAGCTGTTCAATGTGTGGGGACAGAATGGCCAAATTTAAGCAGCTCCTTTGCTCAGCATTTTTGGGGGGGGAAGAAAAGGGGATGGAAGGGTAGGAACAGCAATGGGGGTATCATCAGGGGTGAAATCCAGCAGGTTCTGAAAGGTTCTGGAGAACCGGTAGTGGAAATTTTGAGTAGTTCGGAGAACCGGCAAATACCACCTCTGGCTGGCCCCAGTGGGGTGGGAATGGAGATTTTGCAATATCCTTCTCCTGGAGTAGGGTGGGAATGGAGATTTTGTAATATTCTTCCCCCAGGAGTGGGGAGGGAATGGAGATTTTGCAGTATCCTCCTGGAGTGGGGTGGGAATGGAGATTTTGCAATATCCTTCCCCCGGGAGTGGGGAGGAAATGGAGATTTTGCAGTATCCTTCTCCTGGAGTGAGATGGGAATGGAGATTTTGCAATATCCTTCCCCAGGAGTGAGGAGGGAACGGGGATTTTGCAATATCCTTCCTCTAGGAGTGGGGAGGGAATGGGGATTTTGCAGTATCCTTCCCCTGGAGTGGGGTTGGAATGGGGATTTTGCAATATCCTTCCCCTGCCACGCCCACGAAGCCACACCCACCAAGCCACACCCACAGAACCGGTAGTACAAAAAATGGAATTTCACCACTGGCTTGAAGATCTGGAGATGCCCTTCTGCAGTTGTTTTACCTAAATAAAGAGCCTTGGTAGTACAGTGGTTTAAAGCACCCTGTTATTAACACAGCTGCCTGCAATTACTGCAGGTTCGAATCTTACCAGGCTCAAGGTTGACTCAGCCTTCCATCCTTTCTAAGGTGGGTTAAATGAGGACCCAGTTTGTGGGGGCAATAAGCTGACTTTGTATAAATATACAAAAGGATGAAGGCTATTGCTTAGTGCATTGTAAGCCACCCTGAGTCTCCGGAGAAGGGCAGCATATAAATCGAACCAATAAATAAATAAATAAATAAATAAATAAATAAATAAATAAATAAATAAATAAATAAATAAATAAATAAATAAATAAATAAATAAATGAGCTCTGGTAGCACAACAGACTAAAGCACTGTTATTAAGACCAGCTGCCTGCAATTACTGCAAGTTCAAATCTCACCAGGCTCAAGGTTGACTCAGCCTTCCATCCTTTCTAAGGTAGGTATAAGCTGACTTTGTATAAATATACAAAAGGACGAAGGCTATTGCTTAACGCATTGTAAGCCGCCCTGAGTCTCCGGAGAAGGGCGGCATATAAATCAAATTAAAATAAATAAAAAAAAAAATACCCCTGCTCTTTTCCCAGGGCTCCAGGCTTCTCTCAACAATTCCGAACTGCATATCCCTTGTAAAAGTCTAACCAGAAAAACAATGCCCGTATAAATAGAACAGCAGGAATGGAAAAGGGAAGGAAGGAAGTAAATGTGGCATGGATAATCGGAGGCCGCTCTTGAAAGTATCAGCCAAAGCTCAGTTTTGACCACAATCTATAATTTGCTGGGGCAAAGAGATAGTTATGGTTACTACTTTAGTAGGTTTTAGAAAGTGATTGAGGCAGGGTGAGGGAGAAGGTTTTAAAACCACTTGCTTCCTGAACATTTTAAGGATCAGTTCATCCAGTTCATCCCAGGGATTTTATGTTTAGCTTTTGGGCCCTAATACACAAATCTGATCTTTAATTATGGTTGATAAGAAAAGTGGAAACTTTCCCTCCGTCTGTTTCCCACTTTTTCTGGGCACAAAGAACAGGTGACATTAAGTCAAAAAAAATAAACCTTTGATCACATCTTTTTTTTAAAAAAAGATTTTTATGTTTATTTCTCATAAGCACATTTACCTGAACAGTCATTTCCATCATTTTTCATTCATCTTTTTTTTTTTAACTTTCATTTTTCATTTTTCGGGACTGCTCTTTTGCCCTTTACCTCTACTCCAAGCTTTCTTCTTCTCCTCCCCTTCTCTTCCTTCCTCTTCCGCCTCCTACTTCCTTCGTTCTTCCTCTCTTTCTCTTTCCTACTTCCCTTTCTCTTCCCCCACTCCTCTCTTCTTCCCTCCTTCTAACCTTTGATCACATTTTGAAGTTACTTTTCAGCTGTCTTGAGTCTCTCTCTCTCTCTCCCCCTCTCCCTTCCCCCTCCCTCCCTTCCCCTCCCTCTCTCTTCTTCTTCCTCTCCCTCCCTCCCCCCCCTCCCTCCCCCTCTCTCCCTTTCCCTCTCCTCCTCCCTCTCTCTTTCCCTCTCTCTCCCTCCCTCTCCCTTCTTCCCCTTCCCTCCTCCCTCCCTCCTCCCTCTCCCTCCCCTTCCCTCCCTCCCTCCTTCAGCCCTCCCTCGGTCCCTTCCTCTCTCTCTCTCCCTCCCCCTCCCCGCTCCTTCCCTCTCTCTCTCCCCTCCTTCTCTCTTCTTCCTCTCCCTCCCCCTCTCTCTCCCTTTTCCTCTCCCCCATTCCCTCTCTCTCCTCCTTCTCCCTCCCTCCCTCCCTCTCTCTCTCTTCTCCCTCTCCCTCCCTCCCCCTTCCCCCTCCCTCCCTCCCTCTCTCTCTCTCTTTCCATGTTTCTAGACCACCCAAGTTCACAAGTCTTGAAGTTTGCCAAGGTTGGACACCCCGACTGCATCAAAAGTAGTGCAGGGATTCAGCCCCCATTTGCAGGTTCCAGTCAAAAAGGATTCAGGAATAATGGCAAAGGGAATTCAACCTTCCCTTGGTGGTCCTTCCCCCTCTGCTTATGATACGTGCCTTGTGTGCATCTCCTTGGCAGGTTAATCCCTGCCTTGATTTATTTGCAAGTCCTTTTGCAGCCCTGCAGTTTCGTTTCCTTAGGTATGTAGTTAAGAATTTAGTCCACGGTGTCTTTAAAAAAACAACAACACCTTAAACTTTGGACTGTCCTTAACCTCAGGGCTGCTCCAGACATAACACCAGAGTTTCAGGCTATTTGTCAAAGCAAAAGAGAACGGAATTGTGACTCTCCCTTAAACTTACTGGTCCAGTCTGAGCCATTCCTCCTCCTAGCTTTGATTCCTTCTTCAGCAATATTTAGAGAACGATACCTGGATCTCCGTAATGCAGGGGTCTCCAACCTTGGCAACTTTATGAGTTGTGGACTTCAACTCCCAGAATTCCTCAGCCAGCGCAAGTGGTGGTGACTATTTTCACATTTACGACCATTGCGGCATCCCCATGGTTCCATGAACAAAATTTAGATGCTTGGCAACCGACTCGTATTTATGACCGTTGCAATGTCCCAGGGGTCATATGATCCCCTCTTGTGACCTTCGAAGTCAATGGGAAAGCCAGATTCACTTAACGACCGTGTGTCTAACTTAGCAAGCTGCAGTGATTCACTTAACAAATGTGGCAAGGAAAGTCATAAAATGGGGCCAAAAACTCACTTCACAAATTTTCACTTAGCAACAGAAATGTTGGGCTCAGTCGTGATCGTAAATGAGGACTCTACCTGTACAATCTATTGATGGGGCTCTTTTTAAGAAGGTAGCTGTCCATACAAAAGAATTTGTGATGGCTAGAATAATTCTTCAGCAGGGAAGAGATCATCTACCACTAACAAATTCATTCAGTCTAGGTCAGGGGTCTGCAACCTTAAGCACTCAAAGAGCCATTTGGACCCGTTTTCCCACAGAAAAGAAAACACGGGGAGCCACAAAACCTGGGTGGGCGTGGCCAACTCAATGTCACTCACTTCCACCAGTCACATGACCACCCCCCTAGCCACGCCTACCCAGCCGGTCATTAGGGCAGAGAACCAGTTGTTAAAAAACACCGGGAACCACAAAACCCTTTTGACATATGTCTCTCTCCCCTCCCTCCCTCTCTCCTCCCCTCCCTCCCCCTCTCTCTGTATCTGTCTCTCCATCCCCTGCCGTCACCCTTACTTTCTCAGGCCAGGCGAGGAGTGGACTGGGAGGAGAGGGCGAGGGGTGAGGCCAGACAGTGGTGGGATCACCCAACAGGGAGCCATAGCAGAGGGGGCCCAATGAGCCGCATGTGGCTCCGGAGCCGCAGGTTGCTGACCACTCTACGTGCATCTTGAGATTCACTTTAAATGGTCACTTCATGGTGGAGATACCTGGACTTTTGGGTCCATTTGCTTTTTTGCTTCTTCTCCATCTCCTGCTTTTTGTAACGAATCACCTGGCGAAGAGTTCAAGAGCATCTGGAAGCTTGCAGAGTAGGCCATTCCCCAAGTCAAGCTTATCAATTTTAATAATTATTATTTTTTTCTTCTTAGATCCAAACGGCTTTTTCAAACCAACATGGTACAAATTTGGAAAGTCCTTTCTACTCATCAACGAACTGTCTTAAACAGGCCTCCCCTTAATGTTTGACGCTTGCAGCTTACCAAGCATAGCAGGCAGGCCCACATATTTTCTGGTATGTTTGTCTCCTTTATGGATGTCTGGAGGTTGCTATTAAAACAGACTGCCTGTGGTACAGTATTCTACAAGTTAAAGTACCAGGATTGGAAGAAAGAATACAGGCGGTGGATAATCACCAGTTGGCTTCCATGCAGGGCTATTTTGCCTAGCCACAACAGGAAAACAATAAACAAACTTGACTTAAAAAAAAGTAATAATCAAGGGAGGTTAGCAACTTGCAGATAATTCTACTGAAATACAAGAAAAAGGGTTCAGGGCAGGGGTGAAAATGCTCCCGGTTCGGGACCGGATCGCCCAATCCAGTAGCGATGGAGGTGGGTGGTTCGGAGAACCGGTAGCAAAAATCCCTGCCCGCCCCCCATTGTCCAGCTGAGCTGCGCAATCATCAGAGGCTTTTTAAAAAAAATTTAAAAGCATTTTTTCTACAACCTCTTTGGCCGAAAAAATGCTTTTAAAAGTAAAAAAAAAAAAAGCCTCTGATGATCGCGCGGCTCAGATGGGATCATCAGAGGCTTTTAAAAGTATTTTTTCTGCAACCTATGTTTTTAAAAAGGAAAAAAAGCCTCTGCTGATCAGGCAAGTCAGCTGGGATCGTCAGAGGCTTTAAAAGCATTTTTTTTACAACCTCTTGAAGAGGTTGTAGAAAAAATGGTTTTAAAAGTAAAAAAAAAGTTGGCCACGCCCACTCAATCATATTACCCCCCCCCCCCACCAAGACACGCCCACGGAACCCGGTAGTAACAAATTTTACTTTTCACCACTGAAGAGTCCCATGTAATGCAATGAATGAATGAATGAGCGGGTGGCTGAGGACACAAGAGAGATAATAGAGCAATAACATCTGACCTGAAGAGAATCTAGTAATTCCAATGCAAAAGGCCCACAATTTGGATGTATGTAACCAAGTGTAGATTCTTTTGGCCAGGGAACACAATTAATTTCTCCATTTGAATGTGCTCATCTCTGTTAGGCAAAGGATTAAGCTGGGAGGGAGGGGAGAGCAGGGTTAAGGTGTCAGGTTTGCTGGAGATAATTTAAATTTCTAATCCCTTTTTATTTTCCCATGGCCAGGTGTCAGATGCTGTGACTTCCTGTCCTTGAAGGAAAGAGCAGATGTCCCTGAGCTCATCAAGAAGATCTTGATGAGCTCTATAGCTTTCTGCTTAGTATGGAATCAAAGGAAGAACAAGTAAAGGAAACAATGATTGCTTGGGCAAAAAATTGTGGCTATTCAATTGAGTTCGATAGATGGCAACAGTTATGGGAAAGGAAACTATAAACTAACAATGTCCACTGCATATAAAAAGAATCAATATAAAAATGTTTTATAGATGGCATATGCCTCCGGAAAAATTGGCAAAAATGTTTAAAGACAAATCAACTAAATGTTGGGAAATGCGATCAAATACCAGGATCTTATTATCATGTGTGGTGGACATGTCCAGAAGCTAGAGATTATTGGAGCAGAATTAAGACATGGTTAGAAGAAATGATCCAACAACATATTGATTTAAAACCTGAGCTGTATACCCTATACAATAGTATACCCTACTGGGTATACTACCAGAGAAAATTAGTAAAGAAAATACATACTTGATTATGCATATAATAACGGCAGCGAGGATAGTATTTGCACAAAGATGGAAAGCAGAGAAAAGGGGCTTTGGAAGGGGAAGTAATTAAAAAAAATCTTAGAAATGAACAGATTAACTTTGATGATTAAAGAGAGAGAAAGGATATGGACTATTATGAGATATGGGGGAAAATTTTACGATTGGTTAAAAAAGAGATATAGATAAAGATTGTGATAATTAAATAAAGAGAAATGTTATATTAAATGTATTGTAATTTGGGGAAAATATCGCAACAGAGAAATGGAAACAATCAAGGAGAAATCAAGATAGGAGTAATAAAAAGAAGTCGTGGAAGAAACACTGAGAAGACACATGGAAGGATTGATGTATTGTGTGTTTGTTTAAAATTCTTGGATGAGAAACAAAATGTTTTCAAAGAAAAAATAAAAACCAAGGAAGTACAGTTGCCCTTGGAGGGGAAAAACATCTTTGGACAATATATGAATTGTCTACCATCTCAATAAAAATAACAACAGCACTTAGACTTATATACCGCTTCACAGTGCTTTGCAGCCCTTTCTAAGCGGTTTACAGAGTCAGCATATTTTCCCCAAAAAATCTGGGTCCTCATTTTACCCACCTCGGAAGGATGGAAGGCTGAGTCAACCTTTAGCCGGTCAGAATCGAACTGCTGGCAGTCTGCAGAGTTAGCCTGGCATACTGCCATCTAGCAACTGTAACCCTAATGCACAACATGCAGGAAAGGATGTTAATTTCACTTAATCACTGCTGTCAGAATTGCCCGTTGTGGCTTTGAAAGGGGAGCCTTTCCTTGAAGGATTGGATTGCTAACATTCCAGGGGGAGGAAAAGTGGTATTTTTGGGCCACATCTGGAGTCTTGCATCCCAGACTTTCCTGGAGCCAGATGTTAAACTCAAGTCTGCAAAGGAAGAGGTCCTACAGAGCTCTGGACCTTTTTATTTGGCCTTTTCATGACAATCTTCTGAGACCTCCATGCAGAAGACTCTTTCCCCAATGGTGCTTGACAAAGGTCACCCAGGTGTGCTGTTGTAGGGCAGGAGGAACTAAATATACATATTTATTGCCCTTACCACTTCCCCTCCCATTTAAATCTGGCAGTAACTGCGTAGAGGAAATTAATCAGCAGTAGTAATTGCCCTCTGATTCTCATGGCCAGATTTTGCAGACGGGGGCTGTTACCATGTTCCCATTTCCCTGGGTTTCCTCAAGACACTAAACTCCAACCAAGCCTCATTTCTATGTTTGGACTTAGCCAAGGAAAGCTTTGTAGCCAAGCAGACTTTTGAAGCTCTTTTATTCAGAGCCTTCCTGCCTCTACAGGACAAGGCCAAATAAATTACCCTGGAGTCAGATCAGGCCGGCGAATAGGCTTTTTCTGCAAAAAGCAGCCCAGGCAGTGATTTGAAAACCCCTAATTTTTAGGAGCAATCCTAGAAAAGCATCTGGTGGGCTCTGGTCCCTTTAAAGCAGCCCCAAGGCTGGAAAAAAGGTAAAGATATAGGTTCCCCTCGCACATATGTGCTAGTTGTTCCCGACTCTAGGGGGCGGTGCTCATCTCCGTTTCAAAGCCAAAGAGCCAGCGCTGTCTGAAGACGTCTCCGTGGTCATGTGGCCGGCATGACTCAACGCCAAAGGCGCACGGAACGCTGTTCCCTTCCCACCAAAGTTGGTCCCTATTTTTCTACTTGCATTTTTTTAAACGTGCTTTCGGACTGCTAGGTTGGCAGAAGCTGGGACAAGTCACGGGAGCTCACCCCATTACGCGACACTAGGGATTCGAACCGCTGAACTGCCGACCTTTCAATGGACAAGCTCAGCGTCTTAGCCACTGAGCCACCTCTGGGAAAGCAGGAGGGAAAAGCAGGTTCAGCTTTTGGAGATCAACTGCAGAGAAATCTTCCCAGATGGAAATATTGGAACGCAAAGGGTTATACTTGACTCCATCTCTATAACTGAGTCCTTGGAGGTCTGTCTGTCTGTCTGTCTGTCTGTCTGTCTGTCTCTCTCTCTCTCTCTCTCTCTGTAGTCTTTCTGCTTGTCTGCATTCAAATGGGGATGGTTCTGTTGGAAAGAGTGGGGCAGGGCTTTGCAAAGGGGGATGATAGCCATTTTAAGGAGTACAATATTCTTAGACTAAGTTCATGGGCAGTTTACTTGAAGGCTTTGTGTGTAGTGGAATAAGGGGTTAATTGAGTGGAAGAAGAGTGGGTTGCCTAGAAGTGCTTTCCCTTTACTTAATAATAAGGAAAACATTGGCAATGTTCACACAACAGGCCTTGGAGGGCACCTGAACTTCCCAGATGAAGAGGGAAGCAGAGCAACTCAAGTTTAAAGATGGTCTGTTTGTGGGAAAGAGAAAGAGAGAGTAAAAAACCTGCCTTTCTTATTTTTAGAAATAACTCAAGGTGGCAAACAGATCTAATCCTCCTCCTTTCTCCTATTTCCCCCACAACAACCCCATGAGAGCTGAGCAAGACTGAGTGGCCCAAACCTCACCCAGGCAGCTTTCACACCGAAGGCAGGATTCGAACTCAAGTTTCCTGCTTTCTATCCTGCCCTTGGCTGCCTTGGAACGGGAATCGGAGTTTCCCCCAGTTCTGCTGAAGGTGGCCAGAAAGAAGGGCTGCATTTCCCCCAGTCTGGAAGGCCTCAATCGCTGCCTTTCCCTTCCCGACTTTAGCTGGGGACGATGGGGATTATAGTCAGCACGACCAGAGGATGTTGGGTTGTGTCAAAGGGAGTTTCAGGGGAAGGTAGGAGGAGGCAGGGAGGGTTTATGGGGGGTGGAAAGTGGAATGCGTGTAAATGGTATAAGGGTCCCTTGCTTAGGCAGGGGGGTGGACTAGATGACCTACCAGGCCCCTTCCAACTCTGCTGATCTGAATCTTACTAGGAAGAAACGGATTAGAAACGTTTGAGTCAATTTGCAAAGGATGCTGCGGGCGCTTCATCGCCGGAGGTAAGGAGAGGTTGGAGGAGCCTTTGGCTGAAATCTTGGAGGGTCTCCCGCTTGAGGAGGGGGTTGGACTAGAGGACCTCCCAAGATCCCTTCCGGCTCTAGTCCGATGGAAACGGCCACAGGGCCTCCGGCTCAGCGCTCCTCCTCAGCTGGAAACGCTTCCCCGCCTCTCTCGGGCGCTCCGCTCCGCAGCCTCGCAAGGGGGGCAGCCAAGGGCGGGAAGTGCGAACAGGGCCAGGGCGAACTTTCCTCTTGGCTCCGGGCGGCGGCGGCGGCGGCTTCTTCTGGGGCGGGAGCTCCGCCTGAGCCGCGTCTCTTGCCCGACGCAGGAAAAGGAGAGAAGCCGAAGGGAGAGTCCCAGGCCAGGCAAAGCGGCGGAGGGAAGGGCGCCTCTCCGTGATTCCGGGCTGCCCGCGCGGGCTCAGGAGAAGCGGAGGGAGGAGGAGGAGGAAGAGGAGAGAGGAGGAAGAGGAAGAAGAAGAGGAGAGAGGAGGAAGAGGGAGGAGGAAGAAGAGGGAGGAGAGAAGAGGAAGAGGAGGAAGAAGAGGAGGAGGAGGAGAGAGGAGGAGGAGGAGGAAGGAGGAGAGAGGAGGAAGAGGAGGAAGAAGAAGAGGGAGGAGGTAGGGGAGAGAGGAAGAGGAGGAAGAAGAGGAGAGAGGAGGAGGAGGAGGGAGGAGGAAGAAGGAGGAAGAAGAGGAGGGAGGAGGAAGAAGAGGAGAGAGGAAGAAGAGGGAGGAGAAGAAGAGGAGGAAGAGGAGGAGGAGGAAGAAGAGGAGGTAGAGGAGTAGGTAGGGGAGGGAGGAGAGGGAGGAGGAAGAAGGAGGGAGGAAGAAGAGGAGGTGGTGGAGGAAGGAGGAAGAAGAGGAGGGAGGAGGAGGAAGAAGAGGGAAGAGGAGGAGGAAGAAGAGGAGGAGGAGGTAGGGGAGAGAGGAGGAGGAGGAAGAAGAGGAGAGAGGAGGAGGAGGAGGAGGGAGTAAGAAGAAGAAGAGGGAGGAAGAGGGGGGGAGGAAGGAGGAGGAGGAAGAAGAGGAGAAGGGGGAAGAAGTAGAGGGAGGAAGAGGGGGGAGGAGAGGAGGAGGAAGAAGAGGAGAGAGGAGGAGGAGGAGGGAGTAAGAAGAAGAAGAGGGAGGAAGAGGGGGGAGGAAGGAGGAGGAAGAAGAGGAGAAGGAGGAAGAAGAAGAGGGAGGAAGAGGGGGGAGGAGAGGAGGAGGAAGAAGAGGAGGGAGAAGGAGGAGGAGAGGAGAGAAGGAGAGAGGGTGTGAGAAAGGGGAAGAAGGAGAAGGAGGAAGAAGAGGAGGAGGAAGGGGAGGAGAGGAGGCGAGAGGGTGTGAGGAAGGGGAGGAGGGAGTATCGCCGCAGAGCGAAGACCCCGTGGCGACCCGCGGCGGAGGCGCCGTGCGGGAGTTCCTTGGGCATTCCCCCCGCCCGCCCGGGCCGGCTGGCTTGGCCTCCTGCAGGGCGGGGCGGGGGTCTCCTGGCGGCCCCCGGGAGCAGCCTTGGCAGCGTCATCGAAGGCTCCGCGGGGCTCTGGAGCGGCCGGACGGGCGGCTGGAAGCGGCGGACGAGGAAGGAGCCTCGGCGGCGCAGCGCTGGTGGCGGCGATGTTCGCCAGGCGGGGCGTCTACTGGCTGCCTCCTTGCAGCCCCGGCGGTGAGTCGGCGTCGCCTTCGGGGCAGCCGTTGCCTCCTTCCCGGCTTTGCCTGCCGGACTCCCGGCTCTCCCGCCCTCTTGAGCTGGCCGGCTCCCCCTCCCCGGAGGGCGCCCCAAAGCCCCCGGCTATCCCCCCCCCCCGATTCCCTGGAAAGGCTCGTGGGAGCGTTTGCTGAACGGTCTCGGGTTTCTTGAAGCCGCGCGGGGCGGCTCGCTTCCGAGATGGGCGGCATATATATACTGTATATTCAATAAGTGAATAAAGGCATCTCTCTCTAATCTATCTATCCATCCCTATCTATCTGTCTGTCTGTCTGTCTGTCTATCTATCTATCTATCTATCTATCTATCTATCTATCTATCTATCTATCTATCTATCTATCTATCTATCATCTCTGTCTATCTGTCTATCTATCCATCTATCATCTATCCATCTATCTGTCTATCTGTCTGTCTGTCTATCTATCATCTATCTGTCTATCTATCCATCTATCTATCTATCTATCTATCTATCATCTGTCTATCTATCGTCTCTATCGATCCATATCTATCTATCTATCACCTGTCTATCCATCCATATCTATCTATCTATCTATCTATCACCTATCTATCGTCTATCTATCGATCCATATCTATCTATCTATCATCTATCTATCTATCTATCTATCCATCCATCCATCCATCCATCCATCCATCCATCTATCCCTATCTATCTATCTATCTATCTATCTATCTATCTATCTATCATCTATCTGTCTATCATCTCTCTCTCTCTTTCTCTCTCTCTCTCTCTCTCTATCCATCCATCCATCCATCCATCCATCCCTATCTATCTATCTATCTATCTATCATCTATCTGTCTATCCATCTCTCTCTCTCTCTCTCTCTCTCTCTCTCTCTCTCTCTCTCTCTCTGTCATCTCTCTATCATCTATCTGTCTATCCATCCATATCTATCTATCTATCTATCTATCTATCTATCTATCTATCTATCGTGAATAAAGGCAGGCTATGTGGGAAGGCAGTTCCGCGCAGACCAGTGGGAGAAGCGGGGGAAACACGCATGGGATGGCTAAGGCAAATGCGCCTCTTCCGGAGACCTTGGCTGCAACTGTTCCCATTTTCAATCAGCCGCAAATTATTGGGTGGGATAATAATAGGGGTAAGAGGAAAGCAGATTGAGGCACCTGGGCTGCTGGCCTCAGCAACCTTCAAATGGATTCCTTCAAAAGCTTTTTTTTTTTTGTTGCCTAGCGGCTAACAGAACTCAAAATACAGCCTGATTTAAACCCTCAGTGGGTCTGGATTGTCTCGCTAGAAGTGAGCTTTGTGGTGGTCTTGGTAGATTAGCTTCCAAGAATAAGTGTGCAAGGGGTGGCCTTGAGATCAAAGCATAGGATGTGAAATGTGATTGGTTGGTTTGCTGGATGGAGATTCACTTTTCAGTGCCTGATTCACACATGTATGCTTTGTACTGCAGGATGCAGAAATCAAATGTAACCCCCTTCCTCAGCACATCCGCTCCAGGATTGAATGGGGGGGGGGGAGACACCTAAAATCCCCTAAAATAGGACAAAGATGCTGCAGTGTGTGAGCAGAGATTTGATAGATTTATTTCATGTTTAAATGCCCCCCTGCCCCATCTCAGGAAAACTTGAATCTGGGTGGCAACATTTTATACAACAACTATAAAATGTTATTTTAAAAAAACAAGAAATACAAAGAATTAAAAATTGTGATTAAAGGGCAAAGAGAGAGCAGCAGATCTTAACTACAATGGAGTCACCACAACAACTCACCAGTTTCTTATGCCACCACCACCCAAAGCCCCCCAGCATAGACACATTTCTGGAAAATCAACAGGGATGGAGCCTCCCTCATTTGGGAGGGGGGGGCAATGATCTATAAGGTGGGTGCCTTGGCAGAAAAGGCCCGTCTCCTATGTCCCACCCAATATAGCTCTTTTGACAGATGGGATTCGGGGCATGTTTTTCCTGCCAGATTTACTGGGTTCAGCTGGAAAACATCTGATTTTTTTAAAAAAAAGTGGGAATACAAACATTTCATTTTCATTATCTAATACGGAAAGAAGCGCCCTTTCCAAAACAGTTTGTGGACAGAGGAAAAAAGGGTGGGAGATTAGGCCACAATCGATCAACGATCCACAAAGTTTTGAGAAGACCCTTGTGATTGGCTCTCCAAGCATGGAACTGGCAGTCTGCTAACTGCTGTCTAGAAATATGGATAAATCTGGCTCTAAGTTCATCTTCCTCCTTCTATTTTCTCCACAAACACCACCTTGTGAGGTGTGTTGATTTGAGAAAAATTTGACTGGCTCAAAGTCACCCAGCTGCCTTTTATGGCTGAGGCGGGATTAGAACTCACGGCCTCCCTCTTTCTAACCTGACGCCTTTAAACTGGCTTTCAAAGCTGTCAAGAAATCTGGATAAATCTGGCTCCAAGTTCAAATGGGAAGCCAAGTGGGACTTCCAAAACCATTATCCTTCCACCTCTCCTATCTTGCAGACTGAGTAATGCTCTTTAATACTTAAAGTTTAAATTGGTTTTTAAATTGATTGGGGTTTTAATCTGTCTGGGCCAAACTATTTAATTTGATTTTATTTCTGCTTTTTAAATTTTGTGTGTATGTATTTTATTGTTGGCTGTTCACCACCCTGAGTCCTTCGGGAGTAGGGCGGTATACAAATCAAATAAAAGTAAAGTAAAGTAAAGTAAGGCAGGGGGTATCCTAACTTTGGCATCTTAAAGACTTGTGGACTTCAACTCCCAGAATTCCCCAGCCAGCATGAAATACTGTGAGCTGAAGTCCACATGTCTTAAAAGTTGCCAAGTTTGGAGATCCTTGCTTATAAGGCAGTCTTTCTCAGTTGTGACGATTTTAAAATGTGTGGATCTTCAACTCCCAGAATTCTCTAGCTGGCAGGCTGGCTGGGGAATTGTGGGATTTGAAGTCCACACTTCTTAAACTTGTCAAGATAGAGAGAAACATTGCTCTCTCCGTTAAAAGGATAATCCTTTTAATAACATCCTGAATAGTTTGGGAATTCTACAAGATAGTTTTAATATGCACAAACTTATTCTGGGAGCAACGTAGCCACCTTCTTAAGGAGAACCCACAGTAGTCTCTCTCTCATCTTACTTTTCTGTTTACTTTAAAATTAAACACTGGTTAAGAATGCCTTCATAAGGTAAAGGTAAAAGTTCCCCTCGCACATATGTGCTAGTTGTTCCCGACTCTAGGGGGCAGTGCTCATCTCTGTTTCAAAGCCAAAGAGCCAGCGCTGTCCAAAGACGTCTCCGTGGTCGTGTGGCCGGCATGACTCAACGCCAAAGGCGCACGGAACGCTGTTCCCTTCCCACCAAAGGTGGTCCCTATTTTTCTACTTGCATTTTTATGTGCTTTCGAACTGCTAGGTTGGCAGAAGCTGGGACAAGTCACGGGAGCTCACCCCATTACGCGGCGCTAGGGACTCGAACCGCTGAATTGCCGACCTTCCGATCGACAAGCTCAGCGTCTTAGCCATTGAGCCACCATATCCCAATGCCTTCATAAAACAAGCTAATTGCTAATAAACTTCACTGTTCCTTGAATGTAAACGCCCTTGAGCTTTTCAGGTTCAGCTTATAAAAGCTTTAACCAGATGCTTGGATTGGTGTTACTAGTTGAAAACCGGTATAGTAGCGTAAAGTTCTCAAAGCAGGAATCTATGAAAAAACTTCCAGGGTTTTTGCTTAATTGTGTTCCTCATTCTCTGACTTCTTTATGCTAACTTATCACATATACTACTAAAGCTTGAAAGCGATTGTTATTGCTTGCTAACAAAAGGGTGAATATTCACCCTTTGGGGATAGTTTTATTATTCCTTTTCATCTCCTCCTTACATTATACCATAGACTGGTATCAGGGTAACTAATTTGATTAAAATTGGTAAAACTAGTCTTGAGAAATGAATTGAGATGGTCTTCCCATCCCATTCATAAACGAGCCCCCAAGTTTGGAACATGCATTTACTCTTAAGATATAGGATTCTATAAAGCCCTAGTAAGACTACACCTAGAGTACTGCATCCAGTTTTGGTCACCACACTATAAAAAATGATGTGGAGACTCTACAAAGAGTGCAGAGAAGAGCAACAAAGATGATTAGGGGACTGGAGGCTAAAACATAGGATGAACGGTTGCAGGAACTGGGCATGGCTAGTCTAGGGAAGAGAAGGACCAGGGGAGACATGAGAGCAGTCTTCCAATATTTGAGGGGCTGCCACAGAGAGGAGGGGGTCAAGCTATTTTCCAAGGCACTTGAAGGTCAGACAAGGAATAATGGCTGGAAACTGACCAAGGACAGATTCAACCTGGAAATAAGGAGAAATTTTCTGACAGTGAGAACAATCAACCCATGGAACAGAAGTTGCCTTCAGAAGTTGTGGGAGCTTCATCACTTGAGAATTTCAAGAAGTATACGGTCTCCTGCTTGAGCAGGAGGTTAGACTAGATGACCTATAAGGTCCCTTCCAACTCCGTTACTCTATTATGAAGATGCATAGATAGCTTGTGTGCCTGTATTAAAAGTAGTAATTTTACAAAAAGTTCTTAAATTGCAGGAAATCTGCACTGGGCGCCTTCTAACCAGCATGTGTTGTAATGCTTGTTAGAAGCAGACGAGTGCAGATTTCCTGGTTTGATTTTTAGCATTCACTTTCTGGACCGCATTTGCGCATTGCTGACTAAATAGTCTCTTACAGGTTATCCAGTCATCGACGGGACCATTGTAAGATCTGAATTCATTCCTGTCATATCAGAACAGTGTTTTTGCTGCATGACACTAGAAGTTCCAGCATGGAAGTACAAAGAAGGAACTTGGGCTGTGAACTTTGCTATTCGCCAGAAATTGCTGTTCCCACATGAAAATTTAACTGATGGATCATAAATGAGTGTTTGGGAACTGTCTTGCGGGGAAGACTGCCCTTAATGGTATTTTAAGGTTTGCGTGCAAAAATATTATTTATTTATTATTTATTTATTTATTAGTTTGATTTATATGCCGCCTTTCTCCGGAGACTCAGGGCGGCTTACAATGCTTTTAAGCCAATAGCCTTCATACTTTTGTATATACCTGCTTAGTAGGGCTTTTGGCCCCCCCTAAGTAGTGTTCCTTTTTATACAAAGTCAGCTTATTGCCCCCACAATCTGGGTCCTCATTTTACCTACCTTGGAAGGATGGAAGGCTGAGTCAACCTTGAGCCTGGTGAGAATTGAACTCACAGTAATTGCAGGCAGCTAAATACTACTTTAACAGCAGTTTAGTCCACTGCGCCACCAGGCTCCTCTGGTGCAAAATAGAATACAAGATCCTTTGATACCAATCTGATATTCTGTATACCTCCAAGGGGTGCTCTTACTGCCAGCTGGTGGGTTTCGGGGACCCGCTGATGCCCTTGCAGTATGTCTAGAAGCCAAGTTCTCCTGACACCACGTAGATTCAGTGCCGGGAGCTGTTTCACGTTTTGGGAGGGGATTACAGCCAGGTAAGGTTAATTTTGAGGAAGGCGTGAGCCCCTAATATTAAAATATTTGGAAAAGCTGCCTTTCGACAGAGGCGCTTTGCAAAAGCCAGCCCTTTTCCACTTGGATGTGGAGTAGCCTCCACGAAAAGTTTGCAGCCTTTCCTCATTTTTCATTTCCAATTATGAGAAATCTGGAATTTGACCAAACGACGTTTTTGCGTTAGTTTGAACCTGGCTGTTTCTTCATATTAATGCAAGGGCTTAACTGTTCCTGGGAATGTTTGCTCTGCTTTGAGGGGGGCTCTGCTCTTTGCAGCATGGCCCATATCGCTGCTACTGCTCAGGAAGCGTGAGCCTTTCCTGTGTGTATCTCTTCCTGTAGGGAGGGGGAATGGGGGAGGGAGGGAGAGAGAGAGGGATAAAGAGAGAGAACAGAGACAGAGAGAGAGAACAGAGGGAGAGTGGGATAGAGAGAGAAATAGAGGGAGAGAAAGAGGGAGGGAGAACAGAAGGAGGGAGGGAGAGTGGGAGAGAGAGAAAGAAAGAGGGAGAGAAAAGGGAGAACAGAGGGAGAGAGGAATAGAGAGAGAAAGAAAGAGGGAGAAAGAGGGAGGGAGAACAGGGAGGGAGGGAGAGGGAGAGAGAACAGAGGAGAGAGGGAGAGAGAGAAAGAGAGGGAGAGAGGGGGAGAACAGAGGGAGAGAGAGAGAAAGAGAGGGCAAGAACAGAGAGAAGGAGAGGGAGAGGGGGTAGAACAGAGGGAGAGGGAGAGAAAGAGGGAGAGAAAGAGGGGCGAGGACAGAGGGAGGGAGGGTGTGGGAGACAGAACAGGGAGAGAGACAAAGAGAGGGAGAGGGGGGAGAACAGAGGGAGAGAGAGAGAAAGAGGGAGAGGGGGCAAGAACAGGGAGAGGGGAGAACGGGGAGGGAGAAGGAGAAAGAAGAGAGAGAGGGGGAGAACAGGGAGGGAGGGAGAGGGTGACAGAGAGAGAGAACAGAGGATGGGAGGGAGGGAGAGAACAGAGGGAGGGAGGGAGTAGGAGACAGAACAGAGAGAGGGAGAGGGAGAGGGAGAGGGGGGAGAACAGAGGGAGAGAGAGAAAGAGAGGGAGAGGGGGTGAGAACAGAGGGAGAGGGAAAGGGGAGAACAGAGTTAGAGGGAGAAGGAGAAAGAAGAGGGAGAGGGGGAGAACAGAGGGAGGGAGGGAGAGTGGGAGAGAGAGAGGGTGAGGGAGAGAGAGAACAGGATGGGAGGGAGGGAGAGAACAGAGGGAGGGAGAGAGTGGGAGACAGAGAACAGAGGGAGAGAGAGAAAGAGAGGGAGAGGGAGAGGGGGGAGAACAGAGGGAGAGAGAAAGAAAGAGAGGGAGAGGGGGAGAACAGGGAGAGAGAGAGGGAGAGATGGTGGAGAACAGAGGGAGAGAGAGAGGGAGAGGGGGGAGAACAGAGGGAGAGAAAGAGAGAGGGAGAGAGATGGTGGAGAACAGAGGGAGAGAGAGAGGGTGAGGGAGAGAGAGAGAACAGAGGGAGGGAGGCAGAGACGAGAGGGAGAGATTTTCTAGGCTAGCTTTCTGCCTGCAGAGCATTTGTGATCATCCCCCATCCCCACCCCCGCCATGGGATATCTGCTTTTGCACATAGAAACCTAGATGCAAGTGGAGGGGATCGTAGATTTCATACCTTGTGGTAAAGCAGGTTTAGTCAATGAACTAGGATTTGTTGACTAAACCTCCATTAGCTAGATCAAACACACTAAGCCCAAACAAACAAGCCACATTTATGGTGCAGTGTGTTATGTTAACCAAGCCAGTGACTGGGATTGTGGTTGCTTTGTTATTTGTTATTTATTGCCTGGGTTTTCTGCAGGAGCTCAAGGCAGCATATACGGTGCTCCCTCTTCCTTTTTCTCCCCTGACAACCCTGCTGTTTATTTCTTTATTTGTATCCTGCCTTTACTATTTTTTTTTTTTACAAAAAAACCAAGATGGTGTACATGTCCAATGCATCTTCCTCAGTGGTGAAATCCAAATTTTTTTTACTACCGGTTCTATGGGCGTGGTTTGGTGGGCATGGCAGGGGAAGGATACTGCAAAATCCCCATTCCCACCCCACTCCAGGGGAAGGATACTGCAAAATCCCCATTCCCTCCCCACTCCTGGGGGAAGGATAATGCAAAATCTCCATTCCCTGCCCACTCTGGGGCCAGCCAGAGGTGATATTTGCCAGTTCTCCAAACTACTCAAACTTTCCGCTACCGGTTCTCTGAACTGCTCAAAATTTCTGCTACCGGTTCTCCCGAACCTGTCAGAACCTGCTGGATTTCACCCCTGATCTTCCTCCTTCTATTTACTCCTCAACAACCATCCTGTGAGGTGTGTTGATCTGAGAAAAATTTGACTGGCTCAAAGTCACCCAGCTGCCTTTCATGGCTGAGGCGGGACTAGAACTCACGTCCTCCCGCTTTCTACCCTGACGCCTTTAAACTGGCTTTCAAAGTTGAACAAACTGTCAGTTGTAGGTTAGGCTAAGAGAGAAGAGCCAACATGGCAGAAGAGAGATTAAAACTTTCATCTCCTCCTTCTCCGACACCTTCATCATTGTGCCACGACATCATTTGAGGAAAATATGATTACAAAATACAACAAAACATTGTTATTTAAATTGTTATTCTCATTTAAAAGAGAAGTCTGGGCTCAGTTTCTTGAAATTAGCCGAGGTAGTTGAGCAATTGTAGTTGCCCTTGGAAGTAAATCTTCTCTAAAGTCAGTGTCAGTGTGAAATCTTCCCCAGTTTACCACCGATTTGCTGCCCACGCATGCATATGTGCGCTTCATGCGGGAAAAGGCTTGGGAAGGTAAGTAGAACAGGGAGGGGGAAACAGTTGTGCCGCGCAATTTAGATTTACTAGAAAGCAGGATTTCCTGATTTTAAATAATGTAGCACAGCTGATCGTCAGAAATCCTCCGAACCGGTAGCTTTTTTTTTTCACTACCGGTTCGCCCGAACTGATGCGAACCGGTAGCATTTCACTGCTGGTCAGTGTCCTTTACTCCTGGGTAAAAGCGTGCAGAACTGCGGTCTCTTAAGAGCATTTCCCAACTCCTGGGATGTCCGTGTTGGGTTTTCATGCAGTCGGAGTGGACGGAGGAGGCCGTAACTGTAATTTTTTGTTGCCGGGAAAGACTTCACAATCCCTGGCGGCAGCCCAACTGAGCGAGGATCAAAGCACAAATCTCGGCTTTCTGAGGGGTTTCTGTTTCCTTTCTTCCCCTTTTAAGTATTTGGCTGCCTTTGGGAAGGAAGGCGGCTGTTCAAACAGGGCCCAGGACAACGTTTGATGGGCCCGTACTGGTTTCACTGGTTGCAGTTATGTTCCAAATTGTAAAGTGATGGCAGATGTTTTCCTTCCATAAAGAGCTATGTGAGAGCTGGAACTCTCAGTGAACAGTGCAGTTTTCTACACTTCAGTAAGGCTGCCCAGCTGGGGAAATTTGTACGAGGGGCTACATAGGCACGTCTGGATGCCAAAAAGAAAATGGGGAAGTAATGGCTTAGATGCTAGTGGCTTTTTTAAAATATCATTTATCGATGAGTTTTGAAGGCTTTTAAATTGGTTTTCTGGGCAAACTTCTCCCCAGGTTGTTGAATGGAACCAAAGCATAAAAATAAAGGGAAACTTTCGGCCTTAAAATAACACCTACTTCAATGTACTTTAGATCAGTCTTTCTCACCTTTGGCAAGTTTAAGATGTCTGGACTTCAACTCCCAGATTCCCCAGCCAGCGTAGCTGAGAGCAGGGGTGAAATCCAGCAGGTTCTGACAGGTTCTGGAGAACCGGTAGCGGAAATTTTGAGTAGTTCAGAGAACCGGCAAATACCACCTCTAGCTGGCCCCGGAGTGGGGTGGGAATGGAGATTTTGCAGTATCCTTTCCCCAGGAGTGGGGAGGGAATGGGGATTTTGCAGTATCCTTCCCCTGGAGTGGGGTGGGAATGGAGATTTTGCAGTATTCTTTCCCCAGGAGTGAGCAGGGAATGGGGATTTTGCAGTATCCTTTCCCCAGGAGTGGGGGGGGGAGAATGGGGATTTTGCAGTATCCTTCCTCCAGGAGTGGGAAGGAAATGGGGATTTTGCAGTATCCTTCCCCTGGAGTGGGGTGGGAATGGAGATTTTGCAGTATCCTTCCCCTGCCACGCCCACCAAGCCACGCCCACAGAACTGGTAGTAAAAAAAATTGGATTTCACTACTGGCTGAAAGTTAAAGTCCAGACACCTTAAACGTGCCAAGAGTGAGAAATATTGCAATAGAAGAATAGCGTTTTTATTATTACGGTCAGGCTAGAGTTATAGACAAAAGCACATTAAAAAAATAAAATCGAGTAAAAACGAAACAGGACAAGTAATTAAAATGGATAAGCAAAGTCTGTCTCATTTTTACAAGCAATATTTAGTTGGTACCTAGGCAACGTGCCCCATTGGCTCATTTTTTTCAGTGGTATTTCCTTATTAAACAGAAACAAACCGTCACTGAATATTGAAAATCAATTTGATCGCATGACTGCAACAGCAGCCCAGTAATGCAGCTACCACTAATAGCCACAATTCCCCAGATTTCATTTCTTCCTGGATTCTGGGTGCATTCTTTATTTTAGCCCATTTGAGGTAGTTTGGTTCAAAAATTGTTGCCCTCTGATACAGTTTCACCTGGTTAAAAAGCCATGAGAATTTTAGATAAATAGCATTTCTAGAAAAACAGCAATAAAGCTTCAAGAAAATGGCTCATAACTTAAAAGTAATTTGAAAGAGGTAGGATTTTGAATTTTGATTCCTGCTGAATGGATGGGGAAGATAAGGAGGTAGTGACAGATTTTATTTTCCTGGGCTCCAAGATCACCGCAGATGAGGGCTGCAGCCAAGAAATTAAAAGACGCTTGCTCCTGGGGAGGAAAGCTATGGCAAATCTAGACAGCATACTAAAAAGCAGAGACATCACCCTGCCAACAAAAGTGCGTATAGTCAAGGCTACGGTTTTCCCAGTTGCAATGGATGGCTGTGAAAGTTGGACCATAAGGAAGGCTGAGCACCAAAGAATGGAGGCCTTTGAACTCTGGTGCTGGAGAAGACTCCTGCGAGTCCCTTGGACTGCAAGGGGATCCAACCGGTCAGTCCTAGAGGAGATCCACCCTGACTGCTCTTCAGAAGGCCAGATCCTGAAGAGGAAACTCAAATCCTTTGGCCACCTGATGAGAAGGAAGGACTCCCTGGAGAAGAGCCTAATGCTGGGAACGATGGAGGGCAAAAGAAGAAGGGGACGGCAGAGAACGAGGTGGCTGGATGGAGTCACTGAAGCAGTCGGCATGAGCTCAAATGGACTCCAGAGGATGGTAGAGGACAGGAAGGCCTGGAGGAATGTTGTCCATGGGGTCACGATGGGTCGGACACGACTTCGCAACTAACGACAACAACAACAAAGGATTTTGAAAGTCTTCCCAGAGAGTGGGATCAGGCTTTGTCATGAGGATGGATAGGAGAGCTTATGCCAACCTGCCCTCTAGGCTTGCTAAGAGATGTTGGGATTGAAGTCTCAGACATCTGGAGGATATTCGACTGAGAGTGGTTGCCTGGTTGTAAGGACTTTACTGTCAAAAGGAGCAGAGATGGCGAAAGAGAAAGAAATAACGCATCACTTCAGTCAAAACTGAAGAAGCTTCTTGGATGAGAAGCAAAATGTCTTCCAAGAAAACAAAGAAAGTCCAGCCGCCTTTTGGGAATGAAAGCACCTTTGGGACAACCATGACCTGGATCAGTGGTGGGATTAATCTGGTTTGGGAGGTTCCGCCCACCCACCCAGACATCATCACGGACCCTCTGTGCATGCACAGAGGTGGCGCGCACACTCACATTTGCAAACCGATAGCGAAGGTAAGTGTTGTGGCCCGTCAGTGGCCTGTGCAGCTAGTAGCTGATTCCGACAGCGAGGAGGCTGGTGTGGTGTTGCGCCAGCAGCCTGTGCAGCTGGCACTTGAGTCGGACAATGAGGAGACTGGAGAAGATGTGGTGCCAGAGGTGGGGATTCAGCCAGGGCCTTCAGAACCTCCAGAAACTCCCATAAGTGAAGAGGAAGAAGAGGAAGAGCCTCTTCTCGATGCACGGGCGCGCCAAAAGGCAGGAGTGGTTCCTCAGGAGGAGGTCTCCTCGAGAGTAAGGCTTGGGGCTAATTGGCCACTCCCTTAGCCTATTTAAGGAGGAACACCGACTGAAGCAATTTGCAGGGAACAACTTCGTTCACTCTCCTTCTCGTCTTGATCTTAGTTCTCTGCAAATTGCTTCTGGGCTTTCTGCCAACCCTAGTAAGATTACGATTATTTATTCTTTGGATTCTTGTAGGCTGTTAAGAAAGTTAATTAACAGCCTTTGTTTGAAAAAGACTGATTTAATTTAGTAAACTAAGGTTTGTACAGACTTTGTGTGTGCTGCGTTCTTTGGGGTCCATAGCTGGGGCAGAACAGTAAGTGAATATCACTACTGACCTGGATGATTGAGAATCTCCCGAGAACAGAAGGAAATAACCTTTCTTTGAATGAAGGAATGCAGGCTTTTTAAAAGGCCGAGATGGAGCACAAATAAATGTCGTGTTTCCTCACCCCAAATGGGTTGAGCACTGGGCATTCATTCTCTTTATAGACATGAGGCTGATGTTTTTGAGTAGGCAAGTGTCACTTCTGCTCACTCAACCACTCTTGGTATACCTGTCTGTTGAGGTGGGAAGGAATGCTGAATGCCTTTTTTTTTAAAAAAAAAAGAAAATCAGACCTGAACTGATGCAATACTGGAGTGTTCCTTGCTAAAAAGGTTACACAGCGGTTGAGATCTTCAAATATTTGAAGAGCTGTTGCATAGTTAGAGGAGTGTGTGGCTCTCTAGAAAGTAGCATTGGGTTGAAATTACAAAAATAAGGATTTCAGAAATTCCTGCTGGAGAAGTCATCTGATTGGAATTGAGATCGGGTTCTCCCTGTTTTAAAAAAAACCTGATTTTATGTAGACGGTTCAGCAATGGAGGAAATCCTTTTGTAGGGTTTGGATTAAAGGATCGTTTGAAGTCCTAGTAGTCGTTGCAATTTTGTAAGGCCGTCACTAAAAGCTGCACTCAAAATTCAACTCTTCTCTGTTGCAGTTATTTTCAAAGGATCTTCAACGTCTTTTTTATTTTTTCCCCATAAATATCATCCACAAGTTTCTCAGTTTTGTTGAATTGTAGGCAGTGGTGGGTTTCAAATTTTTTTACTACTGGTTCTGTGGGTGTGGCTTGGTGGGCAGGGCATGGCTTGGTGGGTGTGGCAGGGGAAGTATACTGTAAAATCTCCATTCCCACCCCACTCCGGGGAAAGGATACTGCAAAATCTCCATTCCTTCCTCAATCCAGGGGAACGTTACTGCAAAATCCCCATTTCCTCTCGATCAGCCTGGACTTGAGAGGCAGAGAATAGATGGGGGCAGGGCCAGTCAGCATTTTTACTACCGGTTCTCCGAACTACTCAAAATTTCTGCTACCGGTTCTCCAGAACTGATCAGAACCTGCTGAAACCCACCTCTGATTGTAGGTCTACAGGTTCAATGTGAACAACTCCCCTGTATATTTTGATAAAAATGATAACTCTTAGGTCATGATTTTTTTTACAACTGTTGCGGAATTTGAATTTATGAAGAATTCTGAAGTCTTAATGAAAAGGATTTGGGGAGGAGGGTGTTGACTTTTCTGCCTGCTTTCTCAGTGAGGACACTTATTTTAGATCTACGCTAAAGATGTTAGTGCGGTAGAGAGGCTTTGTCACCTTTCTATGTGATTCTTATTTGTTCCCTAAGACTATCATTAAGTGTTGTACCTTATGATTCTTGATGAAGGTATCTTTTATGTACTCCAAGAGTGTATGCACCAAGACAAATTCCTTGCGTGTCCAATCACACTTGGCCAATAAAGAATTCTACTCTACTCTACTCTACTCTACTCTACTCTACTCTACTCTACTCTACTCTACTCCACTCCACTCCACTCCACTCCACTCCACTCTACCCTACTCTTCTCTATTCTACTCTACTCCACTCTACTCTACTCTACTCTACTCTACTCTACTCTACTCTACCCTACTCTTCTTTATTCTACTCTACTCTACTCTACTCCACTCCACTCCACTCCACTCCACTCCACTCCACTCCACTCCACTCTACTCTACTCTACCCTACCCTACCTTACCCTACCTTACCCTACCCTACCCTACCCTACCCTACCCTGTTCTGTTCTGTTCTGTTCTGTTCTGTTCTCAATTTATCTGTCATACCTGGAAAATGTCTAGGGAGGTATTTTAGGATCATTTAGATAACATTTGTAGAACAGACTGTACTCTGTTATTATTCACTTCTTTTATCTAAGAAGTGACACTCAATCTGGATTGCCAGAAAGTATTCAAAAAACAAAAACAGGCAGAAAAGAAAAATGGGGCTGAGTAGAAAAGAATTGAAATAGTTCTAGTGCAGGGTAGGTAGAAGGTGGACTAGAGTAGTGTAGAGAAGTGATTCTCAACTTGAGGATGTGTGGACTTCAACTCCCAGAATTCCCCAGCTATAGCCATTGCCAAGGTTGGGAAACACTGCTCTTAAAGATCGTAGGGTATTTCTAACTGGGTTTATTTCAAGGCCTGCTTCAAGTTTGAAGACATTGAACATGTTTTGAATGATAGCATCTGCAGGTTAACAGCAATGCTGGATTTCCAAGGAGTGTCAAAAGATAATATCAGTAGCCTGAAATATTTGGGTGGGGAAATGCCTTGAATTGAGAGTGTGTCTAGGAGAGAAGTCTCACTGCTTCACTGGGATGGTTGTATTGGAAAGTTTTCACGAGACTCTTCTTCTTATAACCATCACACCTATATTTTAATCAAAGGACTCAGCAACCCCGGAGCCCTTAATTTCTAGTCCTAATTTAGAAAACAGCCTGTAGGCAGTCTATGAAGACATTGAGTGAAGACTTCTGCTCCTTCCCCATAACCCATTCTGCAAGCATAGAAGAAAAGGAGGGGGGAGGGGAAAGGAGAGGAAGAAAGATTTAAGATGCACATTGTACCTGAATCCTGGTTTCATCAATTGACTTGTTTAATAAGCCACCGTCAGTAGGGTTCGTACAGCTTCTAGTAAGCCACACTACAGTTTCCTTACAAAAATGCATGAGTAGCCAGAAAGGAAGCTATTTGCCTCTATTTTCTCTGCCTTTTTTCCTTCATCCCTGTTTGAGACCAAATGGTAGAGTGCAGTACAGTGGTGAAATGCAAATTTTTTTACTACCAGTTCTATGGGAGTGGCTTGGTGGGCATGGTGTAGCTTGATGGGCGTGGCTTGGTGGGTGTGGCAAGGGAAAGAAACTGCAAAATCCCCATTCCCTCCTACTCTTGGGGGAAGGATATTGCAAAATCTCCATTCCCACCCCACTCTGGGACAAGCCAGAAGTGGTATTTGCCAGTTCTCCGAACTGCTCAAAATTTCTGCTACCGGTTCTCCAGAACCTGTCAGAACCTGCAGGATTTCACCCCTCGTGCAGTGGTGAAATTCATTTTTTTTAACTACCAGTTCTGTGGGTGTGGCTTGGTGGGCGTGGTGTGGTTTGGTGAGTGTAGCTTGGGCGTGGCAGGGGAAGGATATTGCAAAATCCCCATTCCCTCCCCACTCCTGGGGGAAGGATATTGTGCAAAATCTCCATTCCCACCCCACTCTGGGGCCAGACAGAGGTGGTATTTGCCGGTTCTCCAAACTACTCAAAATTTCCGCTACCGGTTCTCCAGAACTTGTCAGAACCTGCTGAAATTTCACCCCTGGTAGAGTGGAAAGAGAAGGGACGGAATCTGTTGCATTCTAGGGATACGGTACAATTATCTAGAAGCACTTTGCCAGAGATAATTTCTCCGGAGTCTCCCCAGGCTGCCTTCTCCACTCTTCTGGCCAGACCTGGCTGCTGCCTGAGTCACGTACCTGTGAGGAATATTGCTGGAATGCAAATGTGGCAAGGAGGTTTCTTCAGGTGTTGATCCCAAGCTCTTAGGGATCATTAGCATGGGGAGGAGCTGAGGCGGAGCTATTACCTGGTTAGCCACTCTATTTACATAGTTTCTGTGCAACCTTGATGGAAGGGGAATGGCTTCTATTCATCAGTCTCCATTCTCATTTGCAGATAATGTCCGGAGACCAGCTGGGAACCCTGTGATGTTAACCTCAGTCAACATGTCCTGGAACCTGCAGATCACTCAACCCCAATCTCAGCTCAGCCTGGTTCTTGAAGACCAAACGAGCGTAGGGAATGATCGATTGGCTGAGGCTGGATCTCCAACGGATGCCGTCCCCCACCAGCTGGGTTTCTTGCCCATGAGCGGACGGCTTCTGAAATCTGAATCGGAAGATTCCGGCGTGGAGTTGGCCAGCGGCGATCACGTCCCTTTGACTCCGGTGGAATCCGAAAAAAGCTTTTCTTTGGATTGCCTAGATGGAGATGATTCTGTTCCAGCCATTCAGGAAGGTTGCCCCCAAGAAAGGCCAGAAGCACTGCTGCCCACTCTGGATTGTGCCTGGCAGGATTTCTGTGTCAAAAGGAAGCTCGGCGATGTGGTCCAGAGATTCCAGAAGAACCTCGTGTCTATGCCCAAGAAGCCTCCTCCAGATTTGGAGGAGTTGAAGTCCTGCCACTACCCATGTGAGCCAGTGAGTGTTGAAGTGGTTCTGGATGAAGCTACCTCAGACAGCAGCACCCTTGAGGAGAAAACAAAAGAAGAGGTGAGTGTGGGAAAGATGCCAGTTGGACCAAGTTGACCTGAGGAGTCTTCTGAAACTGCTCTGGTGGAGCAGGGACAGCTAACTAATATAAGTTGCAGATACTTAGACTTGGTTTAAACATAAGGGAATCTTTGTAATGATGAGAGCTGTCCAACAAGACAACAGTCTACCAACCAAGGGAATGGGGTTTCCAACAGACCAATAGTCTACTAAATGTTGTGAGTTTCCCATCTCTGGAGAGGTTGAAGTAGTTGGATAGTTTAATTGGTTTTCCCACACATTATGTGAGGGCAGTGGTGGGTTCCTCCCGGTTCAGTCCGGTTCGGCCGAGCCGGTAGCGGTGACGATATGACGTCACCGAACCGGTTCTCCCCCCCCCCGCCCTCCCACTCCCCCACCCCCCCCACGTTATTCTTACCTTTTATTTGGTCCCACCCCCAATCTATTGCTGCCTCCTGAGTCCCAGCTGATGATTAGAGGGGAAAACACTGTTTAAACTCTTGCCGCGGGGCTTCAAAGGGCCGTCCTACAGCTGATCAGTGTTAAAAGCAAACAAATGAATTGGGTCGTAAGTGCGAGGACTGGTCGTAAGCGTGAGGACCTGCCAGAAATGACGCTGACCAGCTAGCCACGCCCACCTAGTCACATGACCTCCAAGCCACACCCACAAAATAAGCCACGCCCACAGAACCGGTAGTAAAAAAATTTAGAACCCACCCCTGTGTGAGGGCCAGAGAAAGTATTATTTGTAGAGAGCGTGCTGATTCTACAATTCTGCATGATGTTCATTTTCTAGTCACAACAGCCAGCATCCCATCCCGTGCCAGGACCGGGTCTCCGCTCCCTGGAGAACCTCTCCAAAATTATGGAAAAAATGGTGAAACTGCAGAAAGCCAATAAGGAAATTCAACATGAACAACAAGTATTGGAATGTCGAATCCGGACCTTGGAAAGCCGGGTCTGCACCCTGGGACAGGAGAAGGTAAGAAAGAGCTATAGCTAATCAATGGTAATTTATAGAAGCTGGTCACCCTTGGAGAGACAGAATAGAGGGGGGAGACAGAGAGACAGAGACAGAGACAGAGAGAAACACACACACACACACACACACACACAGAGAGAGAGAGAGAGACAGAAAGAGACACAGAGAGAGAGAGAGAGAGAGACAGACAGAGACAGAGAGAGAGATAAAGAGACACACAGAGAGAAAGACAGAAAGACACACACACAGAGAGAGACACACATACAGAGACAGAGAGACAGAGACACAGAGAGAGACAGACAGACAGAGAGAGACAGACACAGTGAGAGATAGACAGAGAGACAGAGACACACAGAGAGAGAGACACACACACACACACAGAGACACACAGAGAGAGAGAGACACACACACAGAGAGAGACAGAGAGAGAGACACACACAGAGAGAGACAGAGACACACAGAGAGAGAGAGACAGAGACAGAGAGAGACACACAGAGACAGAGAGAGAGAGACAGAGAGAGAGAGAGAGAGACACACACACACAGAGAGACAGAGACACACAGAGAGAGAGAGACAGAGAGAGAGAGAGACAGAGAGAGCCACACAGAGACAGAGAGAGACGCACACAGAGAGACAGAGACAGAAAGAGACACAGAGAAAGAGAGACAGAGAGATAGAGAGACACACAGAGAGACAGAGAAACACACAGAGAGAGAGACACAGAGAGAGACAGAGAGAGAGAGAGAGAGATAGACAGACAGACAGACACAGACACAGACTGAAAGAGAGACAGAGAGAGACAGAGAGAGACAGAGAGAGAATTTTTTTTTAAGAGCAACCAGTTGAGTTTCAGGGCCTGGTATGGATTTGAATCCATTTCTGATACTTCTGTTCCATTATGGGTAATTCCCAATTTACACCCATTCATTTAGCGACTATTGGAAATTACAAGGGCACAGAAAAAAGTGACTTACAACCATTTTTCACACTTATGATCATTGCAGCCTCCCCATGGAGAGGAGATCAAAATTCGGACACTTAGCAACTGGCTCGTATTTATGACGGGTGCAATGTCCCAGGATCAGGTGGTTACCTTTTGGGACCTTCTGACAAGCAAAGCCTCTCCTCCTAGTCCCCACCAGTTGGAATTCTTTAACCTCAGGTGCCCAACACTTGTGGACTTCAGCTCCCAGAATTCCTCAGCCAGCCATAGTGGCTGGGAGTTAAAGTCAACAAACTTCTTGCCTGACCAGGAATGAAGTCATATAATCATTGAGATTCAACTTTTGCTGTCACGTTGAGATGCCACGAATATTCTGAAAAGTTCTGAATGGTTTCCAAAAAGTTTGATCTTTTTCTCCCAGGAAACTCAACCAGTGTTTAACTATGCTGGATAAAAGTTCCGGAAACTGAAGTCCAAAAGCGAAGGAGGACAGAAAGTTCAGGAAGGCGGAGCTGCACCTTTGTGGAAAACTGTCTTTTTAAGGCTATGTCCCTCAACCTCAGCACTTTAAGAAATGTGAATCCCCACAATTCCCACGGCTGAGGAATTCTGGAAGTTGAAGTTCACCTATCTAAAAGTTTGCTGAGGTTGAGAAACTCTGAAATTCTGAAGTGTCATTTGAGGCAAACACGTTGATCTTTGCTTGTGTTCCTCAAAAGCTGCTACTCTGCTTCGGTTACTCTCAGCTACCTGGAACAGGAATTGACAGCCAGGGAGTCAATAATATCCCTTGTCCAAAGTAAAGTGTTTGCCAGTGGCAAAATACAACACAATCCAGGGAGTGACTAAATATTTGGCAGTGAGGAAAGTGCTGGAGAGGTAATAGAGCACACAAGGTAATATTAGGTGTGGGGAGCTGAATTCCAGTCTGATCCAAAATTACATTTGGAGAAATTGTGTTCCCGTTCTGCATAGCTTTTGAGTTACATCATCTTATTTCATCCGCATGTATCGCCACCGAAGTTCCTCCTCTCTCTGGTTGTATTTTGGATGGATGGGGGAGTGGCAGGATGAAAGGATGATTAATTAGTCATGAGCAAAACATGTACTTGGCTAGCAAAGAAATAATAATTTCAGGTTTCTGGGGTAATCCTGGTCACCTTATTTGTTATATGCCTGCTGATGAAATCCCACACGTGTACAGCATAGATTTACAAATAGTTGCTTTTGATTTTCAAATTTAAAGAGGGGAGGTTTTTGATTCTACAATAAGTACTGTATAATATACTGTATTTTTCGGAGTATAAGACGCACCTTTCCCCCCCAAAAAAGACAGTAAAAATCTGGGTGCATCTTATAGTCCGAATGTAGCCCCGCCCAGCTTCTCAAACCGAGGTTTCAGAGGCTGAAAAAAGCATCAGAAACGAAACTTCAGAAAAGAAGCCTCCAAACAGAGCTTGAGAAAAAAAGCCTCCAAACAGAGCTTGAGAAAAGAAGCCCCCAAACAGAGCTTGAGAAAAGAAGCCCCCAAACAGAGCTTGAGAAAAAAAAGCCTCCAAACAGAGCTTGAGAAAAGAAGCCCCCAAACTGAGCTTCAGAAAAAAAGCCTCCAAACAGAGCTTCAGAAAAGAAGCCCCCAAACAAAGCTTCAGAGGCTTTTTTTCTGAAGCTGTTTCGGAGGCTTTCAGAGGCAGGGAAAAAAAAAAGGCACAGAGCTCACAACCAAGGAACCTGTTGCTAAAATTCACCTCTGGGAACAGCTGATTGGAGGCCGATCCACCTGCCAATCAGCTTTTTTCTTATTTTCCTCCCCAAAAACTAAGTATAATTAATTATACTCTGAAAAATACGGTACTTGTAAAGCATTGGGTTTAAATTTGCTATTCAAACACTACTGATAAATTCCACTGTTTTAAATAGCTGCAAACTACAATATTTCAAGTCCTTTTTTTCTATAGAAATGCTATTACTAAGTAGTTACTAAGTCTGCATTACTATTAATCTTCTCATCGTTCCTTTCACCCATCTCCTCCCACTTATGACTGTAACCTTGTTGCTAGTATCTTTACAATTTATATTGACTGTTTCCTAATATGATTTGATTGCTTATTTGTTCCCTATGACTATCATTAAGTGTTGTACCTTAGGATTCTTGACGAATGTATCTTTTATGTACACTGAGAGCATATGCACCAAGACAAATTCCTTGTGTGTCCAATCACACTTGGCCAATAAAGTATTCTATTCTATTCTATTCTATTCTATTCTATTCTATTCTATTCTATTCTATTCTATTCTATTCTATTCTATTCTATTCTATTCTATTCTATCCTATCCTATCCTATCCTATCCTATCCTATCCCATTCCATTCCATTCCATTCCATTCCATTCCATTCCATTCCATTCCATTCCATTCTATTCTATTATCTCTTCTGTTTGGCTACTTTCTTAAGAGCCTATACTCCAATTTCTACATTGCTATGCTGGTTATCGTGCAAATCAGGCCATTGTTCAATAAATCACGTTTTACTGCAGTGTGTGAATCCAGTGAGTGTTGAAGGGGTTCTGGATGAGGCTTCTGGAGGATGCAGTCAAGCTACCTCAGGCGGCAGAATCCTTGAGGAGGAGAAAACAAAAGAAGAGGTGAGTGTTGGAAAGAACAGAAAGGGAAACTCCAGAAAAGGTGCACAAGAATTATTCTCCATTACCACAGGAACTAGGACCAGAAATGATAGCTGTAATAGTAATAACTGGTATAAGTTGCAGCTACTTAGACTTGGTTTAAAGGTTCTGACAGGTTCTGGAGAACCAGTAGTGGAAATTTTGAGTAGTTCGGAGAACCAGCAAATACCACCTCTGGCTGGCCCTAGAGTGGGGTGGGAATGGAGATTTTGCAGTATCCTTCCCCCAGGAGTGGGGAGGGAATGGAGATTTTGCAGTATCCTTCCCCAAGGAGTGGGGTGGGAATGGAGATTTTGCAGTATCCTTCCCCCAGGAGTGGGGAAGGAATGGGGATTTTGCAATATCCTTCCCCCAGGAGTGAGGAGGGAATGGGGATTTTGCAATATCCTTTCCCCAGGAGTGGGGAGGAAATGAGGATTTTGCAGTATCCTTTCCCTGGACTGGGGTGGGAATGGAGATTTTGCAGTATCCTTCCCCCAGGAGTGGGCAGGGAATGGGGATTTTGCAATATCCTTTCCCCAGGAATGGGGAGGAAATGGGGATTTTGCAGTATCCTTTCCCTGGACTGGGGAGGGAATGGAGATTTTGCAGTATCCTTCCCCCAGGAGTGTGGAGGGAATGGGGATTTTGCAATATCCTTCCCTCACAAGTGGGGAAGGAAGGGAGATTTTGCAGTATCCTTCCCCCAGGAGTGGGGTGGGAAGGGAGATTTTGCAGCCTCCTTCCCCTGCCACGCCCATCAGGCCACACCACGCCCACCAAGCCACACCACGCCCACAGAACCGGTAGTAAAAAAATTTGGATTTCACCACTGGGCGATAGTCTACCAAATAAGGTTGTGAGTTTCCCATCTCTGGAGCTGTTGAAGAAGTGGGATAGTTTAACTGGTTTTCCCGCACATTATGTGAGGGCCAGAGAAAATATTATTTGTGGAGTGTGTGCCGATTCCAGAATTCTGCATGATGTTTATTTTCTAGGCACAACAGCCGGCATCCCGCTCCATGCCAGGACCGGGTCTACACTACCTGGAGAACCTCTCCAAAATCATGGAAAAAATGGTGAAACTTCAAAAAGCCAACCTGGAAATTCACCATAAATGTCAAATACTGGAGTGCCAAATCCGCATCCTAGAACAGGAGAAAGTAAGAAAGAGCTATAGCTAATGAACTGTAATTTATAGAAGTTGGTCACCCTTGGAGAGACAGAATAAAAGGGAGGGAGAGAGAGAGAGGCAGGGAGACAGAGAGAGAGAGAAAGAGTAAAACAGAGAGATAGAGGGAGACAGAGGGAGAGAATGAGAGCTTTGTTCAAGATCAACCAGTTGTTCTGTCCACGTCTCACACACGCACACAAACAGATAGTCAGGGGTTAAATAAAACTGGCAGACAACAAATTCTTTCGATAAGAGGGTTGGCAGCAACCCAGTAGCTGCTTGCCAAGAACTTTACTCATAGAGGGAGGGGTTATTCCTCCGACAGATAAACCCAAACAAGATACACACAGTTCAAGAATTGACAAGTCCAGTCCGTATTAAATCCAAGGCAGATAACGTTGTTTCAAAGATACAATGTGACTCGCTAGTAGTTAGTTTTGTCCGTCACAGAGTCTGAATGGCCACCTCACCCCCTTTTATCCCCTGTGGGGTGTGGTCCAGTGACTCAGCCTAATCTCTGGCACGCCTCCTCTTCTGCGCACGCCTGTCTCTCCGACGCTGGCGTGGATCCAGCCAAGACTTATCTCCGTCACTGTCCGACTGCGAGGAGATACCTGGCTCCTGGCCAATCTCTTCTCCTTCAGGAGACACCTGAGGCATTGCCAGAGAGGAGGGTCCTGGAGAGGGAGCCCTGGCCAACTCCTCTCCTTCATGTTCGGAGCCTTCTCCCTCCGATAAATCGGCCTCGGGGGTCGGAGTCACAACACCAGTTGAGTTTCAGGGCATGGTATGGATTTGAATCCTGTTCTGATGCTTCCCAGTTAACAATTGGGAATTCTGGGACTCAAAGTCACAGCTGATCTGAAGCTCCCCGAGTCGGAGGAGGCTGCTCTGAGATGAGTCCTTGTGACTAAGGGAAGAATTGTGTCCCAGCCTTCATTTCCTTTTGGCTGCATCCTCTCTCACGGTGTGTCTCTCTCCTCCAGAATGACCAATCCCTCTGGGGAAGATTGAAGGGGCTGTTTAGAACGAGAAGGAAATCTGGACAGCCTAAAGAAGTCATCCAAGTCACAATGACAAGGAACACCAGTAGTGACACCACATCCCAAAGCCGGCACCGTTGGTAAGTAAGGACGTGATGCTGGGATTATTCAGGCATAGGACTGTCCCGCTATCAAGGGTTGAGTCTTGGATACTGACCCCTGAAAGAATGTGGGGCCTGCTCCTGTTTCTGATAGATGTGAGATTTAATAAGAAACCCTTTAGCTCTGCAAACTACTGGATTCAGTTCAGATATAATAGGAATTAACCCAATAGGAATCATCTTGCTAGACAATCAAGGCTCAACGTGTTATTGCAGGAAAAAAAAAAACAATGCAACATCCGGAGAGCAGAGCTTGCTTGCTTACCTGTCTGTGTATTTATTTATTTATATCCTACCTTTATTAGTTTTATAAATACCTCAAGGTGGCAAACATACCTAATACTTCCTCCTCCTCCTCCTCCTCCTCCTTTTCCCCACAACAACCTGAGAAGGTTTGGGATGGGGGGAGAATGCCATTCAGTTGGCTTTCATGCCTAGGGCGGGACTAGACTTTTCAGTCTCTTGATTTCAAGCCTGGTGCCTTAACCACTATCTATCTACCCAACTTGCAGGCTGGGGAATTCTGGGAATATTTTTTTTTTTTTTGCTTTAATTTCTATGCCGCCCTTCTCCAGAGACTCAGGGCGGCTTACAATGCGTTAAGCAATAGCCTTCATCCTTTTGTATATTTATACAAAGTCAGCTTATTGCCCCCACAAACTGTCTCCTCATTTTACCTAACTTAGAAAGGATGGAAGGCTGAGTCAACCTTGAGCCTGGGGAGATTCGAACTTGCAGTAATTGCAAGCAGCAGTTGTTAATAACAGTGCTTTAGTCCACTGTACTACAGGCTCTTCTCAATTGAAGTCCATGCATCTTAAAAGTTTCTGAAATTGAGAAATGCTGTGTTAGAGTGTGCGGTTGTGACAATTAAAGGAAAGAGCCAAGCCTTTTGTTTAATACAGCTGCTCATTGCCACATACAAAGGCACAATATGTGCATTTTTGTAGGGGGGGGGTAACCACTAGGCGATGGTTGCAACGCTCTGAGAAATAGACCTTGCACGATGCAGTTTTGTAGCTGTTGATTCTCTTTCACACCTGTTTTTCCTCTCTGCAAAGATGGGTTTGAATTTTACTAAGAGCCACCACAAAGGACAGGAGCCAAAAAAAAACAAAAACCAGTTTTGAACTGTAAAAATACACGAAGTAGCTTTGCAAAGCGTGATAAAAACATACCATCCAAACAGAAGCGGGGTTTCAGCAGGCTCTGACCAGTTATGGAGAACCGGTAGCGGAAATTTTGAATAGTTCGGAGAACCGGTAAATGCCACTTCTGACTGGCCCCACCCCATCTGTCCCAGCTGATCAGGAGGAAATGGGGATTTTGCAGTACCCTTCCCCTGGAGTGGGATGGGAATGGAGAATTTGCAGTATCATTCCCCTGCCACGCCCACCAAGCCACACCCACCAAGCCATACCCACGGAACTGGCACCGTAGTAAAAAATTTTGAAACCCACCACTGCATCCAAAGCACTAATTAAGGGGAAAAAAATATAACTCTCTTAGGAGTCTATTTAAAAAGCAGACAAGCTGATTTCATTTTGAGATGAAATAGTTCTCCCAGCACCGTCCCATCCACCCCAAATTTCAGCATGGGTGAGGGAGAAATGGGAGATTGCTCTTCCTAGGCTTGGAAACATTATATTTGAGTGGGGTGGGTGGCCTTTCAGGGACTGGGGGTGTCCAAGTGATAAAAAGCATTTTGGTTAAATAACATAAATAAAACCCGTGCTTGAAACTTTACCGCTGCTATGTTTGGAAAAGAGTGACATTTTTGAGACCTACAAAGGTAGCTTGTTGTGCAAACTTGGTCCCTCTCCCACATGTTTTTCTTGAGTCCCCCAACTTCCCCGCAGGCATCACTAAGAGTCATGGGCTCTGAATATTCTTCAACAGAATATCGACAAGGCCTGAGAGATATTCAGAGAAGAACCAAAACAAGGCAGATGAGATCTGCTTTTGTTTTCTTGGAATTGAACTGAACTGAAATGAAAGGTCTTGAGATTCTTCCTAGCAAAAAGGAAGGGATAAAAGCCAGATATTGCTAATATATTCATTCCCATGAATCTTTTTTTCTGTCCTTTTGCGGACAGAAAAAAATGGTGCAACCGGAACAATCTTATGTTTCCTCGTGTCCATTGGGAAATCCCCGCTTTGCAGAATGTGAAATGTCTTGTTGTTTAGTTTGTTCAATTGTTCAGTGTTTTTTTAATTAAATAAATCTGATGTTCTCTTCTTTCTCTCTCTCTCTCTCTCTCTCTCTCTCTCTCTGCCCCTCACTTTCTCTTCCCCCATTTGGTGCATGTAACTGCGTAACTTCACAGATGAAATTGTATTTTTTCATTGAAATTGTATTTTTTTAGTATTTTTAAGAGATAACTATATATGTGGCTGTGAGTTTGAATATATTTATTGTATTTATTGTATTGTATTTAAATAAGGAAAATAAAATGTTTTGCAGACTTAAAAATCTGGACCTGAGAGTAAATTGTTTGAAAAGGTAAACTCAGTGGAACATGGTACCAAAGCTTTCCAGGGCTGTATTATTTCATGCCGCACGGAAGGATGTTTCTGGAGATATATGGAATTCTTTGCAGTAGAGAAGTAGCATGTCATGAGTCAAGCAGAGACTTGTGGATCATACCAGGGATCCATCTAACCTCCCACCCTGTTTCCCAGAGTATACGACAGTTAAATTTGGGAGCAGCTGACTTTCAGTTGCATCAACTAGGATGCTTGTTTTCAATTGCATGCATTTAGAAAGGCGATTTAGCTTCTCACAATCTGATGTCGCCCAGATACATCGGATTCCAATGCCCATAATCCCCAGTCATTTGTGGTTAGTGCTGAAGGAGGCTGGCCTGATTCCAGTGTATGATGGATCCTCCTGGCTATCCTGAAAACTTAATTTACCACGGCTTAAATGTTGGAAAGGGAAACGCTGAGCTCCTTGGTGCCACAAAGATCAGCATTCGCATCCCTAAATAAATAGTTCCTGGGGTAGGGCCACCCATCTAGTCAAGGCAAACACCAAGAACAGAAGGGATATCGGGGAGCAGCTCTCTTATGATAGCCTGCTAAAGTAGAAGATCTTTAGGGAAATCCAGTGTCCCCAAACTTTAGAACATGATCCTGTTTCTGCTTGAAATTGTGATGTTTCCCTCTTATGCCTTGGGACTTAGAATGGAGAACAGGCAGCAGTGTATGCATCCATGGGAGTTTTAGGATATGTGGAAATCCCGGAGTGAGCAATTCATCAATGAATTCAAGATGGAAAGAATTTAGGCTTTGCTGGTGGGTGCAGGTGATATTTTGTTTAGCTGGGAAAGAGTCTGGCGTGCTCCATTCTGTCTGCACATCTCCTCCTGCAGAGTAAGGGAATGTGCTTCTTAAATGTAGAGAATTGTAATCCAAATGAGGTTAGGTTGCCACTCTGATTTAAAAAACCCAGGGATTTAAAGTAACCTTTGTATTGAGATGCTACCCAAGCTGAGAGAGCCTGATTTAAAATATGCATTGTGACGTGGAAAAGGGAGTACATTCATTCCTATTCTCCCTCTAACGAAGATGGGAGTTTGTGAGAGGAAGTATTGGCGTGTGTATTGATTTCAAGAATTTGTACATGATCTATGAAGGCCGGGACAAATGATTGCAACACGGAAGGGTGTAAGTGGCCCATCTCTGAACAGCCAGCTGAACTCCCCACTTTGATAAAAAAACAAGACCAGGTCAATGAATAACGCAGAGAATATAAACAGTCTAAATCAGTGGTCCCCAACCCCCGGTCCGCGGACCGGTGCCGGGCCGTGGAGTACCTGGCACCGGGCCGCGCAGCGGCCGGGGGACATGAACGCTGCAGCGCAAAGGCTCCTGGGCCGTGCGCAATGGGCCGTGCGCAAAAGCTCCTGGGCCGTGCCCCCACCCCTGCGCGCGCTCAGCAGGCCGCGGCGATAAAAAGGTTGGGGACCACTGGTCTAAATCACCTGGCTGGCTAACAGAGATGCCTGGCAGCTCTTAATTTATTGCGGTTTAGTGATTCCTACATTAAACCATCAAAAGGATCCGCTTGTATCTGATCAATTTCAGCTGCACGCTGAGAAGACATGAAGAAGCGAGCAAAATAAAAGCATGCCTACAAATGTACAAACTTGGGGCTGGAAAAGAAAAGAGGCTCTAAATAGTTCTCAAACTTGCCACCAGGTGGCAAAACACACCCTTGTAAAGAAGATGAAGAGGACCGGTGGCAGCTCTGATTGTTTCATTAAAATTGAATTAATAATTGAATTAAATTGAATTGATAAATTTCCAGAGCTGGGGAGCCTGTGATTTATTCCACACCGCCTTAAAATACGGGATTTTGTCCATGCAAAGTTTCAAAACTCGAAAAACACCAAATTCCTATTCCAGCATTTCATGATGCTGGATGCTTTTTTTGCTGCAACCCTTCCCAGATCATATCTAGTGGGACCCTTCCTTTTGCCAGCAGGTGCACCCAGAGGCGTTGGACCACATTTCCCAGAATCCCTAGCGAGGCCGCCCAGGGGCTGGGAATTCTGTAGGGTTGCCAGGTCTGCTTCCAAAAAATAGCGGACAAGCAGGGGGAGTGGCAGGGGGGGTTAAGTACTAAAAAAAAAATTACAATTAAATTATATATTTTCTTACAAACATTTTAACACATATTAAAATAATCACTTCAAAACTTTACTTAAAATTCAAAACATCAAATATATTATAATAATATGTAAAATATTAAATTACATTTTACTTTGCTGTCGTGTGTATTTTTTATTTGACTGCACAGCTTTGATCAATTCTTTGTGTTTAAGGAATAATTCTTTAATTTCAGTACAACGTTGAGAAATATTTAAAAATATACAAAGTTCACTTCGAACTGGTACAAGCAGTCGGTTATGTTCGTCAGTCCACAAATTTCCCATGACGCTGAAAATTCGTTCAACGTTTGCATTTGATACCGGAATTGATGCACAATACTGGAACAGTTTCAGTAAACTCGGAGCTGACTCTTTCTTGAAAAAGTACGTCCACTTATCAAGGGATGAATCGCCCTGCAGATGAACATAAACTTCTTCTAAGGCAGAAATTTCATCGAAGAGAGTGTTGGATGGAAGTTCTTCTCGCCATGGTGATAATAATCAGATGTTCGTCATTTCTTCTAAAGTTGGAGGATTATTGCGATCAATTAGATTGAAACAACTTAGCGTCTCATATATGGAATCGGTGAAATTATACCACTTTTCTAGGTACGCAATGGCTCTTTGATACACGTTGACTGCTTCTTTCTTGAACTTTTGCACGGCATTCTCAGGCAAATGTTTTTTACGTAAGGCAAATAAAACTTTCATTCCAAAAAACTGCTCATCGTATTTTTTTTTGCAAAGAATCACACAGCTTACACATGATAATGTGAAGATCACATGCAAGAATTTTCTTGCTTTCCAGTTTCAGTAGGGTGTCTTGCATTATTGACATGAAGAAGTGCGTGAAATATAAATACAATTCTGAAATTGTTGGTTCATTGTCCTTTGCGAGTTCATTTTTCTGATCCGAAATAAGGTTCCAGATAACCTTATGGCACTCATCAGATCCAAGAGAAATAAAATACGATTTTAGAGGTATCCAGTTTAAAAGAAGTCTTTCGACTGCTTTAAACAAACTTAACTAACGTGTTGGAACATGGCGCAAAACTTCATGGAATTCTCACTCGCAAAACTCAAACAATGATTTCAACTCTTCTCGTTTCTTCGCAGAATTCGAAAATTTGGCAAAAACCTTCAGCACTACATTTTCGATATCAAAAGATAACTGCTTTAATCCATTTTTTGCGCTGTTGTGTAAAATGTGATTATTGCAATGAGCATTCGAATCTTTGTCTCATTCTAACTTATGAAAAAAAAGACAAAACGCAATTCTCCTATCCTTATTCTCTTAGACTGTACAGCTTTAGATTACGTACCATTTCATCATAAAGCTTTTGAATAAAAAAAAGTCCACTATTTTGTGAAAAAAAATAGTGAACATAATGTGAAAAAAGTGGGCTGTCCGCTCAAATAGTGGACACCTGGCAACCCTACTTTTTGAAAATAAAGCCTTTTTGGTGACTGGGGAAGAAAATGCTGCCCAGGAAACAAAATGTTTTTTGAAGCCAATTTTTTTTTTTTGAAACCAAAGGCAAAAAAGGACACCACGACAAGATTGAGTGTGGAATTCCATGTTTAAAAATGGTGTTGCTTCTATTTTAAAAAAATTGAGCCCTTTTTGGTTCCTGGGGAAGAAAACGCTTCACTCCACGGTCAGGAAAAATGCTGCCAAGGAACCACAATGTTTTTTGAAGCCAATTTTTTTTTAAACCAAATGAAAAAAGGGACACCAGGATGAGTTTCGGGATGAAATTCCATGTCTAAAAATGGTGTTGCTTCCACTTTTTAAAAATCGAGCCTTTTTGGTGCCTGGGGAAGAAAACGCGTGACTCCGCGGTCAGGAAAAATGCTGCCAGGAACCAAAATGTTTTTTGAAGCCAAATTTTTTTTTTGAAGCCAAATGCAAAAACGGACACCAGGATGAGTTTCGGGATGAAATTCCATGTCTAAAATTGGTGTTGCTTCCACTTCTTAAAAATCGAGCCTTTTTGGTGCCTGGGGAAAAAAACGCGTGACTCCGCGGTCAGGAAAAATGCTGCCCAGGAACAAAAATGTTTTTTGAAGCCAAATGCAAAAATGGACACCAGGATGATTTTCGGGATGAAATTCCATGTCTAAAAATGGTGTTGCTTCCACTTTTTAAAAATCGAACCTTTTTGGTGCCTGGGGAAGAAAACGCGTGACTCCGCGGTCAGGAAAAATGCTGCCCAGGAACCAAAATGTTTTTTGAAGCCAATTTTTTTTTTTTCAAACCAAATGCAAAAACAGACACCAGGATGAGTTTCGGGATGAAATTCCATGTCTAAAAATGGTGTTGCTTCCACTTTTTAAAAATTGAGCCTTTTTGGTGCCTGGGGAACAAAATGCGTGACTCCGCGGTCAGGAAAAATGCTGCCCAGGAACCAAAATGTTTTTTGAAGCCAATTTTTTTTTTGAAGCCACATGCAAAAACGGACACCAGGATGAGTTTCGGGATGAAATTCCATGTCTAAAAATGGTGTTGCTTCCACTTTTTAAAAATCGAGCCTTTTTGGTGCCTGGGGAAGAAAACGCGTGACTCCGCGGTCAGGAAAAATGCTGCCCAGGAACCAAAATGTTTTTTGAAGCCAATTTTTTTTTTTTCAAACCAAATGCAAAAACAGACACCAGGATGAGTTTCGGGATGAAATTCCATGTCTAAAAATGGTGTTGCTTCCACTTTTTAAAAATTGAGCCTTTTTGGTGCCTGGGGAACAAAATGCGTGACTCCGCGGTCAGGAAAAATGCTGCCCAGGAACCAAAATGTTTTTTGAAGCCAATTTTTTTTTTTGAAGCCACATGCAAAAACGGACACCAGGATGAGTTTCAGGATGAAATTCCATGTCTAAAAATGGTGTTGCTTCCACTTTTTAAAAATCGAGCCTTTTTGGTGCCTGGGGAAGAAAACGCGTGACTCCGCGGTCAGGAAAAATGCTGCCCAGGAACAAAAATGTTTTTTGAAGCCAATTTTTTTTTTGAAGCCAAATGCAAAAACGGACACTAGGATGAGTTTCGGGACGAAATTCCATGTCTAAAAATGGTGTTGCTTCCACTTTTTAAAAATCGAGCCTTTTTGGTGCCTGGGGAAGAAAACGCGTGACTCCGCGGTCAGAAAAAATGCTGCCCAGGAACCAAAATGTTTTTTGGAGCCAATTTTTTTTTTGAAGCCAAATGCAAAAACGGACACCAGGATGAGTTTCGGGACGAAATTCCATGTCTAAGAATGGTGTTGCTTCCACTTTTTAAAAATCGAGCCTTTTTGGTGCCTGGGGAAGAAAACGCGTGACTCCGCGGTCAGAAAAAATGCTGCCCAGGAACCAAAATGTTTTTTGAAGCCAATTTTTTTTTTTGAAGCCAAATGCAAAAACGGACACCAGGATGAATTTGGGGATGAAATTCCATGTCTAAAAATGGTGTTGCTTCCACTTTTTAAAAATTGAGCCTTTTTGGTGCCTGGGGAAGAAAACGCGTGACTCCACGGTCAGAAAAAATGCTGCCCAGGAACCAAAATGTTTTTTGAAGCCAATTTTTTTTTTTGAAGCCAAATGCAAAAATGGACACCAGGATGAGTTTGGGGATGAAATTCCATGTCTAAAAATGGTGTTGCTTCCACTTTTTAAAAATCGAACCTTTTTGGTGCCTGGGGAAGAAAACGCATGACTCCGCGGTCAGGAAAAATGCTGCCCAGGAACCAAAATGTTTTTTGAAGCCAATTTTTTTTTTGAAGCCAAATGCAAAAACGGACACCAGGATGAGTTTCGGGATGAAATTCCATGTCTAAAAATGGTGTTGCTTCCACTTTTTAAAAATGGAGCCTTTTTGGTGCCTGGGGAAGAAAACGCGTGACTCCGCGGTCAGGAAAAATGCTGCCCAGGAACAAAAATGTTTTTTGAAGCCAATTTTTTTTTTGAAGCCAAATGCAAAAACGGACACCAGGATGAGTTTCGGGATGAAATTCCATGTCTAAAAATGGTGTTGCTTCCACTTTTTAAAAATCGAGCCTTTTTGGTGCCTGGGGAAGAAAACGCGTGACTCCGCGGTCAGAAAAAATGCTGCCCAGGAACAAAAATGTTTTTTGAAGCCAATTTTTTTTTTTTTGAAACCAAATGCAAAAACGGACACCAGGATGAGTTTGGGGATGAAATTCCATGTCTAAAAATGGTGTTGCTTCCACTTTTTAAAAATCGAGCGTTTTTGGTGCCTGAGGAAGAAAACGCGTGACTCCGCGGTCAGAAAAAATGCTGCCCAGGAACAAAAATGTTTTTTGAAGCCAATTGTTTTTTTTTTAAGCCAAATGCAAAAACGGACACCAGGATGAGTTTTGGGATGAAATTCCATGTCTAAAAATGGTGTTGCTTCCACTTTTTAAAAATCGAGCCTTTTTGGTGCCTGGGGAAGAAAACGCGTGACTCCGCGGTCAGGAAAAATGCTGCCCAGGAACCAAAATGTTTTTTGAAGCCAATTTTTTTTTTGAAGCCAAATGCAAAAACGGACACCAGGATGAGTTTCGGGATGAAATTCCATGTCTAAAAATGGTGTTGCTTCAACTTTTTAAAAATCGAGCCTTTTTGGTGCCTGGGGAACAAAACGCGTGACTCCGCGGTCAGGAAAAATGCTGCCCAGGAACCAAAATGTTTTTTGAAGCCAATTTTTTTTTTGAAGCCAAATGCAAAAACGGACACCAGGATGAGTTTGGGGATGAAATTCCATGTCTAAAAATGGTGTTGCTTCCACTTTTTAAAAATCGAGCCTTTTTGGTGCCTGGGGAAGAAAACGCGTGACTCCGCGGTCAGGAAAAATGCTGCCCAGGAACCAAAATGTTTTTTGAAGCCAATTTTTTTTTTGAAGCCAAATGCAAAAACGGACACCAGGATGAGTTTTGGGATGAAATTCCATGTCTAAAAATGGTGTTGCTTCCACTTTTTAATAATTGAGCCTTTTTGGTGCCTGGGGAAGAAAACGCGTGACTCCGCGGTCAGAAAAAATGCTGCCCAGGAACCAAAATGTTTTTTGAAGCCAATTTTTTTTTTGAAGCCACATGCAAAAACGGACACCAGGATGAGTTTGGGGATGAAATTCCATGTCTAAAAATGGTGTTGCTTCCACTTTTTAAAAATCGAGCCTTTTTGGTGCCTGGGGAAGAAAACGCATGACTCCGCGGTCAGGAAAAATGCTGCCCAGGAACCAAAATGTTTTTTGAAGCCAATTTTTTTTTTTGAAGCCAAATGCAAAAACGGACACCAGGATGGGTTTTGGGATGAAATTCCATGTCTAAAAATGGTGTTGCTTCCACTTTTTAAAAATTGAGCCTTTTTGGTGCCTGGGGAAGAAAACGCGTGACTCCGCGGTCAGAAAAAATGCTGCCCAGGAACCAAAATGTTTTTTGAAGCCAATTTTTTTTTTGAAGCCACATGCAAAAACGGACACCAGGATGAGTTTGGGGATGAAATTCCATGTCTAAAAATGGTGTTGCTTCCACTTTTTAAAAATCGAGCCTTTTTGGTGCCTGGGGAACAAAACGCGTGACTCCGCGGTCAGAAAAAATGCTGCCCAGGAAACAAAATGTTTTTTGAAGCCAATTTTTTTTTTTGAAGCCAAATGCAAAAACGTACACCAGGATGAGTTTCGGGATGAAATTCCATGTCTAAAAATGGTGTTGCTTCCACTTTTTAAAAATCGAGCATTTTTGGTGCCTGGGGAACAAAACGCGTGACTCCGCGGTCAGGAAAAATGCTGCCCAGGAACCAAAATGTTTTTTGAAGCCAATTTTTTTTTTTTGAAGCCACATGCAAAAACGGACACCAGGATGAGTTTGGGGATGAAATTCCATGTCTAAAAATGGTGTTGCTTCCACTTTTTAAAAATTGAGCCTTTTTGGTGCCTGGGGAAGAAAACACGTGACTCCGCGGTCAGAAAAAATGCTGCCCAGGAACCAAAATGTTTTTTGAAGCCAATTTTTTTTTTGAAGCCACATGCAAAAACGGGCACCAGGATGAGTTTCGGGATAAAATTCCATGTCTAAAAATGGTGTTGCTTCCACTTTTTAAAAATCGAGCCTTTTTGGTGCCTGGGGAAGAAAACGCGTGACTCCGCGGTCAGGAAAAATGCTGCCCAGGAACCAAAATGTTTTTTGAAGCCAATTTTTTTTTTTGAAGCCAAATGCAAAAACGGACACCAGGATGAGTTTTGGGATGAAATTCCATGTCTAAAAATGGTGTTGCTTCCACTTTTTAAAAATTGAGCCTTTTTGGTGCCTGGGGAAGAAAACGCGTGACTCCGCGGTCAGAAAAAATGCTGCCCAGGAACCAAAATGTTTTTTGAAGCCAATTTTTTTTTTGAAGCCACATGCAAAAACGGACACCAGGATGAGTTTGGGGATGAAATTCCATGTCTAAAAATGGTGTTGCTTCCACTTTTTAAAAATCGAGCCTTTTTGGTGCCTGGGGAAGAAAACGTGTGACTCCGCGGTCAGAAAAAATGCTGCCCAGGAACCAAAATGTTTTTTGAAGCCAATTTTTTTTTTTGAAGCCACATGCAAAAACGGACACCAGGATGAGTTTGGGGATGAAATTCCATGTCTAAAAATGGTGTTGCTTCCACTTTTTAAAAATTGAGCCTTTTTGGTGCCTGGGGAAGAAAACGCGTGACTCCGCGGTCAGAAAAAATGCTGCCCAGGAACCAAAATGTTTTTTGAAGCCAATTTTTTTTTTTTTGAAGCCACATGCAAAAACAAACACCAGAATGAGTTTGGGGATGAAATTCCATGTCTAAAAATGGTGTTGCTTCCACTTTTTAAAAATCGAGCCTTTTTGGTGCCTGGGGAAGAAAACGCGTGACTCCGCGGTCAGGAAAAATGCTGCCCAGGAACCAAAATGTTTTTTGAACCCAGTTTTTTTTTTGAAGCCAAATGCAAAAACGGACCCCAGGATGAGTTTCGGGATGAAATTCCATGTCTAAAAATGGTGTTGCTTCCACTTTTTAAAAATCGAGCCTTTTTGGTGCCTGGGGAAGAAAACGCGTGACTCCGCGGTCAGAAAAAATGCTGCCCAGGAACCAAAATGTTTTTTGAAGCCAATTTTTTTTTTTGAAGCCACATGCAAAAACGGACACCAGGATGAGTTTGGGGATGAAATTCCATGTCTAAAAATGGTGTTGCTTCCACTGTTTAAAAATTGAGCCTTTTTGGTACCTGGGGAAGAAAACGCGTGACTCCGCGGTCAGAACAAATGCTGCCCAGGAACCAAAATGTTTTTTGAAGCCAATTTTTTTTTTGAAGCCACATGCAAAAACGAACACCAGAATGAGTTTGGGGATGAAATTCCATGTCTAAAAATGGTGTTGCTTCCCCTTTTTAAAAATCGAGCCTTTTTGGTGCCTGGGGAAGAAAACGCGTGACTCCGCGGTCAGGAAAAATGCTGCCCAGGAACCAAAATGTTTTTTGAAGCCAATTTTTTTTTTTTGAAGCCAAATGCAAAAACGGACACCAGGGTGAGTTTTGGGACGAAATTCCATGTCTATAAATGGTGTTGCTTCCACTTTTTAAAAATCGAGCCTTTTTGGTGCCTGGGGAAGAAAACGCGTGACTCCGCGGTCAGGAAAAATGCTGCCCAGGAACCAAAATGTTTTTTGAAGCCAATTTTTTTTTTTGAAGCCAAATGCAAAAACGGACACCAGGATGAATTTGGGGATGAAATTCCATGTCTAAAAATGGTGTTGCTTCCACTTTTAAAAAATTGAGCCTTTTTGGTGCCTGGGGAAGAAAACGCGTGACTCCATGGTCAGAAAAAATGCTGCCCAGGAACCAAAAGGTTTTTTGAAGCCAATTTTTTTTTTTTGAAGCCAAATGCAAAAATGGACACCAGGATGAGTTTGGGGATGAAATTCCATGTCTAAAAATGGTGTTGCTTCCACTTTTTAAAAATCGAACCTTTTTGGTGCCTGGGGAAGAAAACGCGTGACTCCGCGGTCAGGAAAAATGCTGCCCAGGAACCAAAATGTTTTTTGAAGCCAATTTTTTTTTTGAAGCCAAATGCAAAAACGGACACCAGGATGAGTTTCGGGATGAAATTCCATGTCTAAAAATGGTGTTGCTTCCACTTTTTAAAAATCGAGCCTTTTTGGTGCCTGGGGAAGAAAACGCGTGACTCCGCGGTCAGAAAAAATGCTGCCCAGGAACAAAAATGTTTTTTGAAGGCAATTTTTTTTTTTGAAACCAAATGCAAAAACGGACACCAGGATGAGTTTTGGGATGAAATTCCATGTCTAAAAATGGTGTTGCTTCCCCTTTTTAAAAATCGAGCCTTTTTGGTGCCTGGGGAAGAAAACGCGTGACTCCGCGGTCAGGAAAAATGCTGCCCAGGAACCAAAATGTTTTTTGAAGCCAATTTTTTTTTTTGAAGCCAAATGCAAAAACGGACACCAGGATGAGTTTTGGGATGAAATTCCATGTCTAAAAATGGTGTTGCTTCCACTTTTTAAAAATCGAGCCTTTTTGGTGCCTGAGGAAGAAAACGCGTGACTCCGCGGTCAGAAAAAATGCTGCCCAGGAAACAAAATGTTTTTTGAAGCCAATTTTTTTTTTTGAAGCCAAATGCAAAAACGTACACCAGGATGAGTTTCGGGATGAAATTCCATGTCTAAAAATGGTGTTGCTTCCACTTTTTAAAAATCGAGCCTTTTTGGTGCCTGGGGAACAAAACGCGTGACTCCGCGGTCAGGAAAAATGCTGCCCAGGAACCAAAATGTTTTTTGAAGCCAATTTTTTTTTTGAAGCCAAATGCAAAAACGGACACCAGGATGAGTTTCGGGATGAAATTCCATGTCTAAAAATGGTGTTGCTTCCACTTTTTAAAAATTGGACCTTTTTGGTGCCTGGGGAAGAAAACGCGTGACTCCGCGGTCAGAAAAAATGCTACCCAGGAACCAAAATGTTTTTTGAAGCCAATTTTTTTTTGAAGCCAAATGCAAAAACGGACACCAGGATGAGTTTCGGGATGAAATTCCATGTCTAAAAATGGTGTTGCTTCCACTTTTTAAAAATCGAGCCTTTTTGGTGCCTGGGGAATAAAACGCGTGACTCCGCGGTCAGGAAAAATGCTGCCCAGGAACCAAAATGTTTTTTGAAGCCAATTTTTTTTTTGAAGCCAAATGCAAAAACGGACACCAGGATGAGTTTCGGGATGAAATTCCATGTCTAAAAATGGTGTTGCTTCCACTTTTTAAAAATCGAGCCTTTTTGGTGCCTGGGGAAGAAAACGCGTGACTCCGCGGTCAGGAAAAATGCTGCCCAGGAACCAAAATGTTTTTTGAAGCCAATTTTTTTTTTGAAGCCAAATGCAAAAACGGACACCAGGATGAGTTTGGGGATGAAATTCCATGTCTAAAAATGGTGTTGCTTCCACTTTTTAAAAATTGAGCCTTTTTGGTGCCTGGGGAACAAAACGCGTGACTCCGCGGTCAGAAAAAATGCTGCCCAGGAACCAAAATGTTTTTTGAAGCCAATTTTTTTTTTTGAAGCCACATGCAAAAACGGACACCAGGATGAGTTTGGGGATGAAATTCCATGTCTAAAAATGGTGTTGCTTCCACTTTTTAAAAATTGAGTCTTTTTGGTGCCTGGGGAATAAAACGTGTGACTCCGCGGTCAGGAAAAATGCTGCCCAGGAACCAAAATGTTTTTTGAAGCCAATTTTTTTTTTTGAAGCCAAATGCAAAAACGGACACCAGGATGAGTTTCGGGATGAAATTCCATGTCTAAAAATGGTGTTGCTTCCACTTTTTTAAAATTAAGCCTTTTTGGTGCATGGGGAAGAAAATGCGTGACTCCGCGGTCAGAAAAAATGCTGCCCAGGAACCAAAATGTTTTTTGAAGCCAATTTTTTTTTTGAAGCCACATGCAAAAACGGACACCAGGATGAGTTTGGGGATGAAATTCCATGTCTAAAAATGGTGTTGCTTCCACTTTTTAAAAATCGAGCCTTTTTGGTGCCTGGGGAAGAAAACGCGTGACTCCGCGGTCAGAAAAAATGCTGCCCAGGAACCAAAATGTTTTTTGAAGCCAATTTTTTTTTTTTGAAGCCACATGCAAAAACGGACACCAGGATGAGTTTGGGGATGAAATTCGATGTCTAAAAATGGTGTTGCTTCCACTTTTTAAAAATTGAGCCTTTTTGGTGCCTGGGGAAGAAAACGTGTGACTCCGCGGTCAGAAAAAATGCTGCCCAGGAACCAAAATGTTTTTTGAAGCCAATTTTTTTTTTTGAAGCCACATGCAAAAACGGACACCAGGATGAGTTTCGGGATGAAATTCCATGTCTAAAAATGGTGTTGCTTCCACTTTTTAAAAATTGAGCCTTTTTGGTGCCTGGGGAAGAAAACGTGTGACTCCGCGGTCAGAAAAATGCTGCCCAGGAACCAAAATGTTTTTTGAAGCCAATTTTTTTTTTGAAGCCACATGCAAAAACGGACACCAGGATGAGTTTCGGGATGAAATTCCATGTCTAAAAATGGTGTTGCTTCCACTTTTTTAAAATTAAGCCTTTTTGGTGCATGGGGAAGAAAATGCGTGACTCCGCGGTCAGGAAAAATGCTGCCCAGGAACCAAAATGTTTTTTGAAGCCAATTTTTTTTTTGAAGCCACATGCAAAAACGGACACCAGGATGAGTTTGGGGATGAAATTCCATGTCTAAAAATGGTGTTGCTTCCACTTTTTAAAAATCGAGCCTTTTTGGTGCCTGGGGAAGAAAACGCATGACTCCGCGATCAGAAAAAATGCTGCCCAGGAACCAAAATGTTTTTTGAAGCCAATTTTTTTTTTTTGAAGCCACATGCAAAAACGGACACCAGGATGAGTTTCGGGATGAAATTCCATGTCTAAAAATGGTGTTGCTTCCACTTTTTAAAAATTGAGCCTTTTTGGTGCCTGGGGAAGAAAACGTGTGACTCCGCGGTCAGAAAAAATGCTGCCCAGGAACCAAAATGTTTTTTGAAGCCAATTTTTTTTTTTTGAAGCCACATGCAAAAACGGACACCAGGATGAGTTTCGGGATGAAATTCCATGTCTAAAAATGGTGTTGCTTCCACTTTTTAAAAATCGAGCCTTTTTGGTGCCTGGGGAAGAAAACGCGTGACTCCGCGGTCAGAAAAAATGCTGCCCAGGAACCAAAATGTTTTTTGAAGCCAATTTTTTTTTTTGAAGCCACATGCAAAAACGGACACCAGGATGAGTTTGGGGATGAAATTCGAAGTCTAAAAATGGTGTTGCTTCCACTTTTTAAAAATTGAGCCTTTTTGGTGCCTGGGGAAGAAAACGCGTGACTCCGCGGTCAGAAAAAATGCTGCCCAGGAACCAAAATGTTTTTTGAAGCCAATTTTTTTTTTGAAGCCACATGCAAAAACGGACACCAGAAAGAGTTTGGGGATGAAATTCCATGTCTAAAAATGGTGTTGCTTCCACTTTTTAAAAATCGAGCCTTTTTGGTGCCTGGGGAAGAAAACGCGTGACTCCGCGGTCAGAAAAAATGCTGCCCAGGAACCAAAATGTTTTTTGAAGCCAATTTTTTTTTTTTGAAGCCACATGCAAAAACGGACACCAGGATGAGTTTCGGGATGAAATTCCATGTCTAAAAATGGTGTTGCTTCCACTTTTTAAAAATTGAGCCTTTTTGGTGCCTGGGGAAGAAAACGTGTGACTCCGCGGTCAGAAAAAATGCTGCCCAGGAACCAAAATGTTTTTTGAAGCCAATTTTTTTTTTTGAAGCCACATGCAAAAACGGACACCAGGATGAGTTTCGGGATGAAATTCCATGTCTAAAAATGGTGTTGCTTCCACTTTTTAAAAATCGAGCCTTTTTGGTGCCTGGGGAAGAAAACGCGTGACTCCGCGGTCAGAAAAAATGCTGCCCAGGAACCAAAATGTTTTTTGAAGCCAATTTTTTTTTTTGAAGCCACATGCAAAAACGGACACCAGGATGAGTTTGGGGATGAAATTCGATGTCTAAAAATGGTGTTGCTTCCACTTTTTAAAAATTGAGCCTTTTTGGTGCCTGGGGAAGAAAACGTGTGACTCCGCGGTCAGAAAAAATGCTGCCCAGGAACCAAAATGTTTTTTGTAGCCAATTTTTTTTTTTGAAGCCACATGCAAAAACGGACACCAGGATGAGTTTCGGGATGAAATTCCATGTCTAAAAATGGTGTTTCTTCCACTTTTTAAAAATTGAGCCTTTTTGGTGCCTGGGGAAGAAAACGCGTGACTCCGCGGTCAGAACAAATGCTGCCCAGGAACCAAAATGTTTTTTGAAGCCAATTTTTTTTTTTGAAGCCACATGCAAAAACGAACACCAGAATGAGTTTGGGGATGAAATTCCATGTCTAAAAATGGTGTTGCTTCCACTTTTTAAAAATCGAGCCTTTTTGGTGCCTGGGGAAGAAAACGCGTGACTCCGCGGTCAGGAAAAATGCTGCCCAGGAACCAAAATGTTTTTTGAAGCCAATTTTTTTTTTGAAGCCAAATGCAAAAACGGACACCAGGATGAGTTTCGGGATGAAATTCCATGTCTAAAAATGGTGTTGCTTCCACTTTTTAAAAATTGAGCCTTTTTGGTGCCTGGGGAACAAAACGCGTGACTCCGCGGTCAGAAAAAATGCTGCCCAGGAACCAAAATGTTTTTTGAAGCCAATTTTTTTTTTTGAAGCCACATGCAAAAACGGACACCAGGATGAGTTTGGGGATGAAATTCCATGTCTAAAAATGGTGTTGCTTCCACTTTTTAAAAATTGAGTCTTTTTGGTGCCTGGGGAAGAAAACGCGTGACTCCGCGGTCAGGAAAAATGCTGCCCAGGAACCAAAATGTTTTTTGAAGCCAATTTTTTTTTTTGAAGCCAAATGCAAAAACGGACACCAGGATGAGTTTTGGGATGAAATTCCATGTCTAAAAATGGTGTTGCTTCCACTTTTTTAAAATTAAGCCTTTTTGGTGCATGGGGAAGAAAATGCGTGACTCCGCGGTCAGAAAAAATGCTGCCCAGGAACCAAAATGTTTTTTGAAGCCAATTTTTTTTTTGAAGCCACATGCAAAAACGGACACCAGGATGAGTTTGGGGATTAAATTCCATGTCTAAAAATGGTGTTGCTTCCACTTTTTAAAAATTGAGCCTTTTTGGTGCCTGGGGAAGAAAACGTGTGACTCCGCGGTCAGAAAAAATGCTGCCCAGGAACCAAAATGTTTTTTGAAGCCAATTTTTTTTTTTGAAGCCACATGCAAAAACGGACACCAGGATGAGTTTCGGGATGAAATTCCATGTCTAAAAATGGTGTTGCTTCCACTTTTTAAAAATTGAGCCTTTTTGGTGCCTGGGGAAGAAAACGTGTGACTCCGCGGTCAGAAAAAATGCTGCCCAGGAACCAAAATGTTTTTTGAAGCCAATTTTTTTTTTGAAGCCAAATGCAAAAACGGACAACAGGATGAGTTTCGGGATGAAATTCCATGTCTAAAAATGGTGTTGCTTCCACTTTTTAAAAATCGAGCCTTTTTGGTGCCTGGGGAAGAAAACGCGTGACTCCGCGGTCAGGAAAAATGCTGCCCAGGAACCAAAATGTTTTTTGAAGCCAATTTTTTTTTTGAAGCCAAATGCAAAAACGGACACCAGGATGAGTTTGGGGATGAAATTCCATGTCTAAAAATGGTGTTGCTTCCACTTTTTAAAAATTGAGCCTTTTTGGTGCCTGGGGAACAAAACGCGTGACTCCGCGGTCAGAAAAAATGCTGCCCAGGAACCAAAATGTTTTTTGAAGCCAATTTTTTTTTTTGAAGCCACATGCAAAAACGGACACCAGGATGAGTTTGGGGATGAAATTCCATGTCTAAAAATGGTGTTGCTTCCACTTTTTAAAAATTGAGTCTTTTTGGTGCCTGGGGAAGAAAACGCGTGACTCCGCGGTCAGGAAAAATGCTGCCCAGGAACCAAAATGTTTTTTGAAGCCAATTTTTTTTTTTGAAGCCAAATGCAAAAACGGACACCAGGATGAGTTTTGGGATGAAATTCCATGTCTAAAAATGGTGTTGCTTCCACTTTTTTAAAATTAAGCCTTTTTGGTGCATGGGGAAGAAAATGCGTGACTCCGCGGTCAGAAAAAATGCTGCCCAGGAACCAAAATGTTTTTTGAAGCCAATTTTTTTTTTGAAGCCACATGCAAAAACGGACACCAGGATGAGTTTGGCGATGAAATTCCATGTCTAAAAATGGTGTTGCTTCCACTTTTTAAAAATCGAGCCTTTTTGGTGCCTGGGGAAGAAAACGCGTGACTCCGCGGTCAGGAAAAATGCTGCCCAGGAACCAAAATGTTTTTTGAAGCCAATTTTTTTTTTTGAAGCCAAATGCAAAAACGGACACCAGGATGAGTTTTGGGATGAAATTCCATGTCTAAAAATGGTGTTGCTTCCACTTTTTTAAAATTAAGCCTTTTTGGTGCATGGGGAAGAAAATGCGTGACTCCGCGGTCAGAAAAAATGCTGCCCAGGAACCAAAATGTTTTTTGAAGCCAATTTTTTTTTTGAAGCCACATGCAAAAACGGACACCAGGATGAGTTTGGGGATTAAATTCCATGTCTAAAAATGGTGTTGCTTCCACTTTTTAAAAATTGAGCCTTTTTGGTGCCTGGGGAAGAAAACGTGTGACTCCGCGGTCAGAAAAAATGCTGCCCAGGAACCAAAATGTTTTTTGAAGCCAATTTTTTTTTTTGAAGCCACATGCAAAAACGGACACCAGGATGAGTTTCGGGATGAAATTCCATGTCTAAAAATGGTGTTGCTTCCACTTTTTAAAAATTGAGCCTTTTTGGTGCCTGGGGAAGAAAACGTGTGACTCCGCGGTCAGAAAAAATGCTGCCCAGGAACCAAAATGTTTTTTGAAGCCAATTTTTTTTTTGAAGCCAAATGCAAAAACGGACAACAGGATGAGTTTCGGGATGAAATTCCATGTCTAAAAATGGTGTTGCTTCCACTTTTTAAAAATCGAGCCTTTTTGGTGCCTGGGGAAGAAAACGCGTGACTCCGCGGTCAGGAAAAATGCTGCCCAGGAACCAAAATGTTTTTTGAAGCCAATTTTTTTTTTGAAGCCAAATGCAAAAACGGACACCAGGATGAGTTTGGGGATGAAATTCCATGTCTAAAAATGGTGTTGCTTCCACTTTTTAAAAATTGAGCCTTTTTGGTGCCTGGGGAACAAAACGCGTGACTCCGCGGTCAGAAAAAATGCTGCCCAGGAACCAAAATGTTTTTTGAAGCCAATTTTTTTTTTTGAAGCCACATGCAAAAACGGACACCAGGATGAGTTTGGGGATGAAATTCCATGTCTAAAAATGGTGTTGCTTCCACTTTTTAAAAATTGAGTCTTTTTGGTGCCTGGGGAAGAAAACGCGTGACTCCGCGGTCAGGAAAAATGCTGCCCAGGAACCAAAATGTTTTTTGAAGCCAATTTTTTTTTTTGAAGCCAAATGCAAAAACGGACACCAGGATGAGTTTTGGGATGAAATTCCATGTCTAAAAATGGTGTTGCTTCCACTTTTTTAAAATTAAGCCTTTTTGGTGCATGGGGAAGAAAATGCGTGACTCCGCGGTCAGAAAAAATGCTGCCCAGGAACCAAAATGTTTTTTGAAGCCAATTTTTTTTTTGAAGCCACATGCAAAAACGGACACCAGGATGAGTTTGGCGATGAAATTCCATGTCTAAAAATGGTGTTGCTTCCACTTTTTAAAAATCGAGCCTTTTTGGTGCCTGGGGAAGAAAACGCGTGACTCCGCGGTCAGAAAAAATGCTGCCCAGGAACCAAAATGTTTTTTGAAGCCAATTTTTTTTTTTTGAAGCCACATGCAAAAACGGACACCAGGATGAGTTTCGGGATGAAATTCCATGTCTAAAAATGGTGTTGCTTCCACTTTTTAAAAATTGAGCCTTTTTGGTGCCTGGGGAAGAAAACGTGTGACTCCGCGGTCAGAAAAAATGCTGCCCAGGAACCAAAATGTTTTTTGAAGCCAATTTTTTTTTTGAAGCCACATGCAAAAACGGACACCAGGATGAGTTTCGGGATGAAATTCCATGTCTAAAAATGGTGTTGCTTCCACTTTTTAAAAATTGAGCCTTTTTGGTGCCTGGGGAAGAAAACGTGTGACTCCGCGGTCAGAAAAAATGCTGCCCAGGAACCAAAATGTTTTTTGAAGCCAATTTTTTTTTTGAAGCCACATGCAAAAACGAACACCAGAATGAGTTTGGGGATGAAATTCCATGTCTAAAAATGGTGTTGCTTCCACTTTTTAAAAATCGAGCCTTTTTGGTGCCTGGGGAAGAAAACGCGTGACTCCGCGGTCAGAAAAAATGCTGCCCAGGAACCGAAATGTTTTTTGAAGCCAATTTTTTTTTTGAAGCCAAATGCAAAAACGGACACCAGGATGAGTTTCGGGATGAAATTCCATGTCTAAAAATGGTGTTGCTTCCACTTTTTAAAAATCGAGCCTTTTTGGTGCCTGGGGAAGAAAACGCGTGACTCCGCGGTCAGAAAAAATGCTGCCCAGGAACCAAAATGTTTTTTGAAGCCAATTTTTTTTTTTTGAAGCCACATGCAAAAACGGACACCAGGATGAGTTTGGGGATGAAATTCCATGTCTAAAAATGGTGTTGCTTCCACTTTTTAAAAATTGAGCCTTTTTGGTGCCTGGGGAAGAAAACGCGTGACTCCGCGGTCAGAACAAATGCTGCCCAGGAACCAAAATGTTTTTTGAAGCCAATTTTTTTTTTTGAAGCCAAATGCAAAAACGAACACCAGAATGAGTTTGGGGATGAAATTCCATGTCTAAAAATGGTGTTGCTTCCACTTTTTAAAAATCGAGCCTTTTTGGTGCCTGGGGAAGAAAACGCGTGACCCCGCGGTCAGGAAAAATGCTGCCCAGGAACCAAAATGTTTTTTGAAGCCAATTTTTTTTTTGAAGCCAAATGCAAAAACGGACACCAGGATGAGTTTCGGGATGAAATTCCATGTCTAAAAATGGTGTTGCTTCCAATTTTTAAAAATCGAGCCTTTTTGGTGCCTGGGGAATAAAATGCGTGACTCCGCGGTCAGGAAAAATGCTGCCCAGGAACCAAAATGTTTTTTGAAGCCAATTTTTTTTTTGAAGCCAAATGCAAAAACGGACACCAGGATGAGTTTCGGGATGAAATTCCATGTCTAAAAATGGTGTTGCTTCCACTTTTTAAAAATTGAGCCTTTTTGGTGCCTCGGGAAGAAAACGCGTGACCCCGCGGTCAGGAAAAATGCTGCCCAGGAACCAAAATGTTTTTTGAAGCCAATTTTTTTTTTGAAGCCAAATGCAAAAACGGACACCAGGATGAGTTTCGGGATGAAATTCCATGTCTAAAAATGGTGTTGCTTCCACTTTTTAAAAATCGAGCCTTTTTGGTGCCTGGGGAATAAAACGCGTGACTCCGCGGTCAGGAAAAATGCTGCCCAGGAACCAAAATGTTTTTTGAAGCCAATTTTTTTTTTGAAGCCAAATGCAAAAACGGACACCAGGATGAGTTTCGGGATGAAATTCCATGTCTAAAAATGGTGTTGCTTCCACTTTTTAAAAATTGAGCCTTTTTGGTGCCTCGGGAAGAAAACGCGTGACTCCGCGGACAGAAAAAATGCTGCCCAGGAACCAAAATGTTTTTTGAAGCCAATTTTTTTTTTTGAAGCCAAATGCAAAAACGGACACCAGGATGAGTTTCGGAATGAAATTCCATGTCTAAAAATGGTGTTGCTTCCACTTTTTAAAAATCGAGCCTTTTTGGTGCCTGGGGAAGAAAACGCGTGACTCCGCGGTCAGAAAAAATGCTGCCCAGGAACCAAAATGTTTTTTGAAGCCAATTTTTTTTTTGAAGCCACATGCAAAAACGAACACCAGAATGAGTTTGGGGATGAAATTCCATGTCTAAAAATGGTGTTGCTTCCACTTTTTAAAAATCGAGCCTTTTTGGTGCCTGGGGAAGAAAACGCGTGACTCCGCGGTCAGAAAAAATGCTGCCCAGGAACCGAAATGTTTTTTGAAGCCAATTTTTTTTTTGAAGCCAAATGCAAAAACGGACACCAGGATGAGTTTCGGGATGAAATTCCATGTCTAAAAATGGTGTTGCTTCCACTTTTTAAAAATCGAGCCTTTTTGGTGCCTGGGGAAGAAAACGCGTGACTCCGCGGTCAGAAAAAATGCTGCCCAGGAACCAAAATGTTTTTTGAAGCCAATTTTTTTTTTTTGAAGCCACATGCAAAAACGGACACCAGGATGAGTTTGGGGATGAAATTCCATGTCTAAAAATGGTGTTGCTTCCACTTTTTAAAAATTGAGCCTTTTTGGTGCCTGGGGAAGAAAACGCGTGACTCCGCGGTCAGAACAAATGCTGCCCAGGAACCAAAATGTTTTTTGAAGCCAATTTTTTTTTTTGAAGCCAAATGCAAAAACGAACACCAGAATGAGTTTGGGGATGAAATTCCATGTCTAAAAATGGTGTTGCTTCCACTTTTTAAAAATCGAGCCTTTTTGGTGCCTGGGGAAGAAAACGCGTGACCCCGCGGTCAGGAAAAATGCTGCCCAGGAACCAAAATGTTTTTTGAAGCCAATTTTTTTTTTGAAGCCAAATGCAAAAACGGACACCAGGATGAGTTTCGGGATGAAATTCCATGTCTAAAAATGGTGTTGCTTCCAATTTTTAAAAATCGAGCCTTTTTGGTGCCTGGGGAATAAAACGCGTGACTCCGCGGTCAGGAAAAATGCTGCCCAGGAACCAAAATGTTTTTTGAAGCCAATTTTTTTTTTGAAGCCAAATGCAAAAACGGACACCAGGATGAGTTTCGGGATGAAATTCCATGTCTAAAAATGGTGTTGCTTCCACTTTTTAAAAATTGAGCCTTTTTGGTGCCTCGGGAAGAAAACGCGTGACCCCGCGGTCAGGAAAAATGCTGCCCAGGAACCAAAATGTTTTTTGAAGCCAATTTTTTTTTTGAAGCCAAATGCAAAAACGGACACCAGGATGAGTTTCGGGATGAAATTCCATGTCTAAAAATGGTGTTGCTTCCACTTTTTAAAAATCGAGCCTTTTTGGTGCCTGGGGAATAAAACGCGTGACTCCGCGGTCAGGAAAAATGCTGCCCAGGAACCAAAATGTTTTTTGAAGCCAATTTTTTTTTTGAAGCCAAATGCAAAAACGGACACCAGGATGAGTTTCGGGATGAAATTCCATGTCTAAAAATGGTGTTGCTTCCACTTTTTAAAAATTGAGCCTTTTTGGTGCCTCGGGAAGAAAACGCGTGACTCCGCGGACAGAAAAAATGCTGCCCAGGAACCAAAATGTTTTTTGAAGCCAATTTTTTTTTTTGAAGCCAAATGCAAAAACGGACACCAGGATGAGTTTCGGAATGAAATTCCATGTCTAAAAATGGTGTTGCTTCCACTTTTTAAAAATCGAGCCTTTTTGGTGCCTGGGGAAGAAAACGCGTGACTCCGCGGTCAGAAAAAATGCTGCCCAGGAACCAAAATGTTTTTTGAAGCCAATTTTTTTTTTTTGAAGCCACATGCAAAAACGGACACCAGGATGAGTTTCGGGATGAAATTCCATGTCTAAAAATGGTGTTGCTTCCACTTTTTAAAAATTGAGCCTTTTTGGTGCCTGGGGAAGAAAACGCGTGACTCCGCGGTCAGAAAAAATGCTGCCCAGGAACCAAAATGTTTTTTGAAGCCAAATTTTTTTTTTGAAGCCAAATGCATAAACGGACACCAGGATGAGTTTCGGGATGAAATTCCATGTCTAAAAATGGTGTTGCTTCCACTTTTTAAAAATCGAGCCTTTTTGGTGCCTGGGGAAGAAAACGCGTGACTCCGCGGTCAGAAAAAATGCTGCCCAGGAACCAAAATGTTTTTTGAAGCCAATTTTTTTTTTTGAAGCCACATGCAAAAACGGACACCAGGATGAGTTTCGGGATGAAATTCCATGTCTAAAAATGGTGTTGCTTCCACTTTTTAAAAATTGAGCCTTTTTGGTGCCTGGGGAAGAAAACGCGTGACTCCGCGGTCAGAAAAAATGCTGCCCAGGAACCAGAAGGTTTTTTGAAGCCAATTTTTTTTTTGAAGCCACATGCAAAAACGGACACCAGGATGAGTTTCGGGATGAAATTCCATGTCTAAAAATGGTGTTGCTTCCACTTTTTAAAAATCGAGCCTTTTTGGTGCCTGGGGAAGAAAACGCGTGACTCCGCGGTCAGAAAAAATGCTGCCCAGGAACCAAAATGTTTTTTGAAGCCAATTTTTTTTTTTTGAAGCCACATGCAAAAACGGACACCAGGATGAGTTTGGGGATGAAATTCGATGTCTAAAAATGGTGTTGCTTCCACTTTTTAAAAATTGAGCCTTTTTGGTGCCTGGGGAAGAAAACGCGTGACTCCGCGGTCAGAAAAAATGCTGCCCAGGAACCAAAATGTTTTTTGAAGCCAATTTTTTTTTTTGAAGCCACATGCAAAAACGAACACCAGAATGAGTTTGGGGATGAAATTCCATGTCTAAAAATGGTGTTGCTTCCACTTTTTAAAAATCGAGCCTTTTTGGTGCCTGGGGAAGAAAACGCGTGACTCCGCGGTCAGAACAAATGCTGCCCAGGAACCAAAATGTTTTTTGAAGCCAATTTTTTTTTTTGAAGCCAAATGCAAAAACGGACACCAGGATGAGTTTCGGGATGAAATTCCATGTCTAAAAATGGTGTTTCTTCCACTTTTTAAAAATCGAGCCTTTTTGGTGCCTGGGGAAGAAAACGCGTGACTCCGCGGTCAGGAAAAATGCTGCCCAGGAACCAAAATGTTTTTTGAAGCCAATTTTTTTTTTGAAGCCAAATGCAAAAACGGACACCAGGATGAGTTTCGGGATGAAATTCCATGTCTAAAAATGGTGTTGCTTCCACTTTTTAAAAATCGAGCCTTTTTGGTGCCTGGGGAATAAAACGCGTGACTCCGCGGTCAGGAAAAATGCTGCCCAGGAACCAAAATGTTTTTTGAAGCCAATTTTTTTTTTGAAGCCAAATGCAAAAACGGACACCAGGATGAGTTTCGGGATGAAATTCCATGTCTAAAAATGGTGTTGCTTCCACTTTTTAAAAATCGAGCCTTTTTGGTGCCTGGAGAAGAAAACGCATGACTCCGCGGTCAGGAAAAATGCTGCCCAGGAACCAAAATGTTTTTTGAAGCCAATTTTTTTTTTGAAGCCAAATGCAAAAACGGACACCAGGATGAGTTTGGGGATGAAATTCCATGTCTAAAAATGGTGTTGCTTCCACTTTTTAAAAATTGAGCCTTTTTGGTGCCTGGGGAACAAAACGCGTGACTCCGCGGTCAGAAAAAATGCTGCCCAGGAACCAAAATGTTTTTTGAAGCCAATTTTTTTTTTTGAAGCCACATGCAAAAACGGACACCAGGATGAGTTTGGGGATGAAATTCCATGTCTAAAAATGGTGTTGCTTCCACTTTTTAAAAATTGAGTCTTTTTGGTGCCTGGGGAAGAAAACGCGTGACTCCGCGGTCAGGAAAAATGCTGCCCAGGAACCAAAATGTTTTTTGAAGCCAATTTTTTTTTTGAAGCCAAATGCAAAAACGGACACCAGGATGAGTTTTGGGATGAAATTCCATGTCTAAAAATGGTGTTGCTTCCACTTTTTTAAAATTAAGCCTTTTTGGTGCATGGGGAAGAAAATGCGTGACTCCGCGGTCAGAAAAAATGCTGCCCAGGAACCAAAATGTTTTTTGAAGCCAATTTTTTTTTTCAAGCCACATGCAAAAACGGACACCAGGATGAGTTTGGGGATGAAATTCCATGTCTAAAAATGGTGTTGCTTCCACTTTTTAAAAATTGAGCCTTTTTGGTGCCTGGGGAAGAAAACGTGTGACTCCGCGGTCAGAAAAAATGCTGCCCAGGAACCAAAATGTTTTTTGAAGCCAATTTTTTTTTTTGAAGCCACATGCAAAAACGGACACCAGGATGAGTTTCGGGATGAAATTCCATGTCTAAAAATGGTGTTGCTTCCACTTTTTAAAAATTGAGCCTTTTTGGTGCCTGGGGAAGAAAACGTGTGACTCCGCGGTCAGAAAAAATGCTGCCCAGGAACCAAAATGTTTTTTGAAGCCAATTTTTTTTTTGAAGCCAAATGCAAAAACGGACACCAGGATGAGTTTCGGGATGAAATTCCATGTCTAAAAATGGTGTTGCTTCCACTTTTTAAAAATCGAGCCTTTTTGGTGCCTGGGGAAGAAAACGCGTGACTCCGCGGTCAGGAAAAATGCTGCCCAGGAACCAAAATGTTTTTTGAAGCCAATTTTTTTTTGAAGCCAAATGCAAAAACGGACACCAGGATGAGTTTGGGGATGAAATTCCATGTCTAAAAATGGTGTTGCTTCCACTTTTTAAAAATTGAGCCTTTTTGGTGCCTGGGGAACAAAACGCGTGACTCCGCGGTCAGAAAAAATGCTGCCCAGGAACCAAAATGTTTTTTGAAGCCAATTTTTTTTTTTGAAGCCACATGCAAAAACGGACACCAGGATGAGTTTGGGGATGAAATTCCATGTCTAAAAATGGTGTTGCTTCCACTTTTTAAAAATTGAGTCTTTTTGGTGCCTGGGGAAGAAAACGCGTGACTCCGCGGTCAGGAAAAATGCTGCCCAGGAACCAAAATGTTTTTTGAAGCCAATTTTTTTTTTTGAAGCCAAATGCAAAAACGGACACCAGGATGAGTTTTGGGATGAAATTCCATGTCTAAAAATGGTGTTGCTTCCACTTTTTTAAAATTAAGCCTTTTTGGTGCATGGGGAAGAAAATGCGTGACTCCGCGGTCAGAAAAAATGCTGCCCAGGAACCAAAATGTTTTTTGAAGCCAATTTTTTTTTTGAAGCCACATGCAAAAACGGACACCAGGATGAGTTTGGGGATGAAATTCCATGTCTAAAAATGGTGTTGCTTCCACTTTTTAAAAATCGAGCCTTTTTGGTGCCTGGGGAAGAAAACGCGTGACTCCGCGGTCAGAAAAAATGCTGCCCAGGAACCAAAATGTTTTTTGAAGCCAATTTTTTTTTTTTGAAGCCACATGCAAAAACGGACACCAGGATGAGTTTCGGGATGAAATTCCATGTCTAAAAATGGTGTTGCTTCCACTTTTTAAAAATTGAGCCTTTTTGGTGCCTGGGGAAGAAAACGTGTGACTCCGCGGTCAGAAAAAATGCTGCCCAGGAACCAAAATGTTTTTTGAAGCCAATTTTTTTTTTTGAAGCCACATGCAAAAACGGACACCAGGATGAGTTTCGGGATGAAATTCCATGTCTAAAAATGGTGTTGCTTCCACTTTTTAAAAATTGAGCCTTTTTGGTGCCTGGGGAAGAAAACGTGTGACTCCGCGGTCAGAAAAAATGCTGCCCAGGAACCAAAATGTTTTTTGAAGCCAATTTTTTTTTTTGAAGCCACATGCAAAAACGGACACCAGGATGAGTTTCGGGATGAAATTCCATGTCTAAAAATGGTGTTGCTTCCACTTTTTAAAAATCGAGCCTTTTTGGTGCCTGGGGAAGAAAACGCGTGACTCCGCGGTCAGAAAAAATGCTGCCCAGGAACCAAAATGTTTTTTGAAGCCAATTTTTTTTTTTTGAAGCCACATGCAAAAACGGACACCAGGATGAGTTTGGGGATGAAATTCGATGTCTACAAATGGTGTTGCTTCCAGTTTTTAAAAATTGAGCCTTTTTGGTGCCTGGGGAAGAAAACGCGTGACTCCGCGGTCAGAAAAAATGCTGCCCAGGAACCAAAATGTTTTTTGAAGCCAATTTTTTTTTTGAAGCCACATGCAAAAACGAACACCAGAATGAGTTTGGGGATGAAATTCCATGTCTAAAAATGGTGTTGCTTCCACTTTTTAAAAATCGAGCCTTTTTGGTGCCTGGGGAAGAAAACGCGTGACTCCGCGGTCAGAAAAAATGCTGCCCAGGAACCGAAATGTTTTTTGAAGCCAATTTTTTTTTTGAAGCCAAATGCAAAAACGGACACCAGGATGAGTTTCGGGATGAAATTCCATGTCTAAAAATGGTGTTGCTTCCACTTTTTAAAAATCGAGCCTTTTTGGTGCCTGGGGAAGAAAACGCGTGACTCCGCGGTCAGAAAAAATGCTGCCGAGGAACCAAAATGTTTTTTGAAGCCAATTTTTTTTTTTTGAAGCCACATGCAAAAACGGACACCAGGATGAGTTTGGGGATGAAATTCCATGTCTAAAAATGGTGTTGCTTCCACTTTTAAAAAATTGAGCCTTTTTGGTGCCTGGGGAAGAAAACGCGTGACTCCGCGGTCAGAACAAATGCTGCCCAGGAACCAAAATGTTTTTTGAAGCCAATTTTTTTTTTGAAGCCAAATGCAAAAACGAACACCAGAATGAGTTTGGGGATGAAATTCCATGTCTAAAAATGGTGTTGCTTCCACTTTTTAAAAATCGAGCCTTTTTGGTGCCTGGGGAAGAAAACGCGTGACCCCGCGGTCAGGAAAAATGCTGCCCAGGAACCAAAATGTTTTTTGAAGCCAATTTTTTTTTTGAAGCCAAATGCAAAAACGGACACCAGGATGAGTTTCGGGATGAAATTCCATGTCTAAAAATGGTGTTGCTTCCACTTTTTAAAAATCGAGCCTTTTTGGTGCCTGGGGAATAAAACGCGTGACTCCGCGGTCAGGAAAAATGCTGCCCAGGAACCAAAATGTTTTTTGAAGCCAATTTTTTTTTTGAAGCCAAATGCAAAAACGGACACCAGGATGAGTTTCGGGATGAAATTCCATGTCTAAAAATGGTGTTGCTTCCACTTTTTAAAAATCGAGCCTTTTTGGTGCCTGGGGAAGAAAACGCGTGACTCCGCGGTCAGGAAAAATGCTGCCCAGGAACCAAAATGTTTTTTGAAGCCAATTTTTTTTTTGAAGCCAAATGCAAAAACGGACACCAGGATGAGTTTCGGGATGAAATTCCATGTCTAAAAATGGTGTTGCTTCCACTTTTTAAAAATTGAGCCTTTTTGGTGCCTCAGGAAGAAAACGCGTGACTCCGCGGACAGAAAAAATGCTGCCCAGGAACCAAAATGTTTTTTGAAGCCAATTTTTTTTTTTGAAGCCAAATGCAAAAACGGACACCAGGATGAGTTTCGGGATGAAATTCCATGTCTAAAAATGGTGTTGCTTCCACTTTTTAAAAATCGAGCCTTTTTGGTGCCTGGGGAAGAAAACGCGTGACTCCGCGGTCAGAAAAAATGCTGCCCAGGAACCAAAATGTTTTTTGAAGCCAATTTTTTTTTTTTGAAGCCACATGCAAAAACGGACACCAGGATGAGTTTCGGGATGAAATTCCATGTCTAAAAATGGTGTTGCTTCCACTTTTTAAAAATTGAGCCTTTTTGGTGCCTGGGGAAGAAAACGCGTGACTCCGCGGTCAGAAAAAATGCTGCCCAGGAACCAAAATGTTTTTTGAAGCCAAATTTTTTTTTTGAAGCCAAATGCATAAACGGACACCAGGATGAGTTTCGGGATGAAATTCCATGTCTAAAAATGGTGTTGCTTCCACTTTTTAAAAATCGAGCCTTTTTGGTGCCTGGGGAAGAAAACGCGTGACTCCGCGGTCAGAAAAAATGCTGCCCAGGAACCAAAATGTTTTTTGAAGCCAATTTTTTTTTTTTGAAGCCACATGCAAAAACGGACACCAGGATGAGTTTCGGGATGAAATTCCATGTCTAAAAATGGTGTTGCTTCCAGTTTTTAAAAATTGAGCCTTTTTGGTGCCTGGGGAAGAAAACGCGTGACTCCGCGGTCAGAAAAAATGCTGCCCAGGAACCAGAAGGTTTTTTGAAGCCAATTTTTTTTTTTGAAGCCACATGCAAAAACGGACACCAGGATGAGTTTCGGGATGAAATTCCATGTCTAAAAATGGTGTTGCTTCCACTTTTTAAAAATCGAGCCTTTTTGGTGCCTGGGGAAGAAAACGCGTGACTCCGCGGTCAGAAAAAATGCTGCCCAGGAACCAAAATGTTTTTTGAAGCCAATTTTTTTTTTTGAAGCCACATGCAAAAACGGACACCAGGATGAGTTTGGGGATGAAATTCGATGTCTAAAAATGGTGTTGCTTCCACTTTTTAAAAATTGAGCCTTTTTGGTGCCTGGGGAAGAAAACGCGTGACTCCGCGGTCAGAAAAAATGCTGCCCAGGAACCAAAATGTTTTTTGAAGCCAATTTTTTTTTTTGAAGCCACATGCAAAAACGAACACCAGAATGAGTTTGGGGATGAAATTCCATGTCTAAAAATGGTGTTGCTTCCACTTTTTAAAAATCGAGCCTTTTTGGTGCCTGGGGAAGAAAACGCGTGACTCCGCGGTCAGAACAAATGCTGCCCAGGAACCAAAATGTTTTTTGAAGCCAATTTTTTTTTTTGAAGCCAAATGCAAAAACGGACACCAGGATGAGTTTCGGGATGAAATTCCATGTCTAAAAATGGTGTTTCTTCCACTTTTTAAAAATCGAGCCTTTTTGGTGCCTGGGGAAGAAAACGCGTGACTCCGCGGTCAGGAAAAATGCTGCCCAGGAACCAAAATGTTTTTTGAAGCCAATTTTTTTTTTGAAGCCAAATGCAAAAACGGACACCAGGATGAGTTTCGGGATGAAATTCCATGTCTAAAAATGGTGTTGCTTCCACTTTTTAAAAATCGAGCCTTTTTGGTGCCTGGGGAATAAAACGCGTGACTCCTCGGTCAGGAAAAATGCTGCCCAGGAACCAAAATGTTTTTTGAAGCCAATTTTTTTTTTGAAGCCAAATGCAAAAACGGACACCAGGATGAGTTTGGGGATGAAATTCCATGTCTAAAAATGGTGTTGCTTCCACTTTTTAAAAATTGAGCCTTTTTGGTGCCTGGGGAACAAAACGCGTGACTCCGCGGTCAGAAAAAATGCTGCCCAGGAACCAAAATGTTTTTTGAAGCCAATTTTTTTTTTTGAAGCCACATGCAAAAACGGACACCAGGATGAGTTTGGGGATGAAATTCCATGTCTAAAAATGGTGTTGCTTCCACTTTTTAAAAATTGAGCCTTTTTGGTGCCTGGGGAAGAAAACACGTGACTCCGCGGTCAGAAAAAATGCTGCCCAGGAACCAAAATGTTTTTTGAAGCCAATTTTTTTTTTTGAAGCCACATGCAAAAATGGACACCAGGATGAGTTTCGGGATGAAATTCCATGTCTAAAAATGGTGTTGCTTCCACTTTTTAAAAATCGAGCCTTTTTGGTGCCTGGGGAAGAAAACGCGTGACTCCGCGGTCAGAAAAAATGCTGCCCAGGAACCAAAATGTTTTTTGAAGCCAATTTTTTTTTTTGAAGCCACATGCAAAAACGGACACCAGGATGAGTTTGGGGATGAAATTCGATGTCTAAAAATGGTGTTGCTTCCACTTTTTAAAAATTGAGCCTTTTTGGTGCCTGGGGAAGAAAACGCGTGACTCCGCGGTCAGAAAAAATGCTGCCCAGGAACCAAAATGTTTTTTGAAGCCAATTTTTTTTTTTGAAGCCACATGCAAAAACGAACACCAGAATGAGTTTGGGGATGAAATTCCATGTCTAAAAATGGTGTTGCTTCCACTTATTAAAAATCGAGCCTTTTTGGTGCCTGGGGAAGAAAACGCGTGACTCCGCGGTCAGAACAAATGCTGCCCAGGAACCAAAATGTTTTTTGAAGCCAATTTTTTTTTTTGAAGCCAAATGCAAAAACGGACACCAGGATGAGTTTCGGGATGAAATTCCATGTCTAAAAATGGTGTTGCTTCCACTTTTTAAAAATCGAGCCTTTTTGGTGCCTGGGGAAGAAAACTCGTGACTCCGCGGTCAGAAAAAATGCTGCCCAGGAACCAAAATGTTTTTTGAAGCCAATTTTTTTTTTTGAAGCCACATGCAAAAACGGACACCAGGATGAGTTTGGGGATGAAATTCGATGTCTAAAAATGGTGTTGCTTCCACTTTTTAAAAATTGAGCCTTTTTGGTGCCTGGGGAAGAAAACGCGTGACTCCGCGGTCAGAACAAATGCTGCCCAGGAACCAAAATGTTTTTTGAAGCCAATTTTTTTTTTTGAAGCCACATGCAAAAACGAACACCAGAATGAGTTTCGGGATGAAATTCCATGTCTAAAAATGGTGTTGCTTCCACTTTTTAAAAATCGAGCCTTTTTGGTGCCTGGGGAAGAAAACGCGTGACTCCGCGGTCAGGAAAAATGCTGCCCAGGAACCAAAATGTTTTTTGAAGCCAAATTTTTTTTTTTTTAAGCCAAATGCAAAAACGGACACCAGGATGAGTTTCGGGATGAAATTCCATGTCTAAAAATGGTGTTGCTTCCACTTTTTAAAAATCGAGCCTTTTTGGTGCCTGGGGAAGAAAACGCGTGACTCCGCGGTCAGAAAAAATGCTGCCCAGGAACCAAAATGTTTTTTGAAGCCAATTTTTTTTTTTGAAGCCACATGCAAAAACGGACACCAGGATGAGTTTCGGGATGAAATTCCATGTCTAAAAATGGTGTTGCTTCCACTTTTTAAAAATCGAGCCTTTTTGGTGCCTGGGGAAGAAAACGCCTGACTCCGCGGTCAGAAAAAATGCTGCCCAGGAACCAAAATGTTTTTTGAAGCCAATTTTTTTTTTTTGAAGCCACATGCAAAAACGGACACCAGGATGAGTTTCGGGATGAAATTCCATGTCTAAAAATGGTGTTGCTTCCACTTTTTAAAAATCGAGCCTTTTTGGTGCCTGGGGAAGAAAACGCCTGACTCCGCGGTCAGAAAAAATGCTGCCCAGGAACCAAAATGTTTTTTGAAGCCAATTTTTTTTTTTGAAGCCACATGCAAAAACGGACACCAGGATGAGTTTCGGGATGAAATTCCATGTCTAAAAATGGTGTTGCTTCCACTTTTTAAAAATTGAGCCTTTTTGGTGCCTGGGGAAGAAAACGTGTGACTCCGCGGTCAGAAAAAATGCTGCCCAGGAACCAAAATGTTTTTTGAAGCCAATTTTTTTTTTTGAAGCCACATGCAAAAACGGACACCAGGATGAGTTTCGGGATGAAATTCCATGTCTAAAAATGGTGTTGCTTCCACTTTTTAAAAATTGAGCCTTTTTGGTGCCTGGGGAAGAAAACGTGTGACTCCGCGGTCAGAAAAAATGCTGCCCAGGAACCAAAATGTTTTTTGAAGCCAATTTTTTTTTTGAAGCCACATGCAAAAATGGACACCAGGATGAGTTTCGGGATGAAATTCCATGTCTAAAAATGGTGTTGCTTCCACTTTTTAAAAATCGAGCCTTTTTGGTGCCTGGGGAAGAAAACGCGTGACTCCGCGGTCAGAAAAAATGCTGCCCAGGAACCAAAATGTTTTTTGAAGCCAATTTTTTTTTTTGAAGCCACATGCAAAAACGGACACCAGGATGAGTTTGGGGATGAAATTCGATGTCTAAAAATGGTGTTGCTTCCACTTTTTAAAAATTGAGCCTTTTTGGTGCCTGGGGAAGAAAACGCGTGACTCCGCGGTCAGAAAAAATGCTGCCCAGGAACCAAAATGTTTTTTGAAGCCAATTTTTTTTTTTTGAAGCCACATGCAAAAACGGACACCAGGATGAGTTTGGGGATGAAATTCCATGTCTAAAAATGGTGTTGCTTCCACTTTTTAAAAATTGAGCCTTTTTGGTGCCTGGGGAAGAAAACGCGTGACTCCGCGGTCAGAACAAATGCTGCCCAGGAACCAAAATGTTTTTTGAAGCCAATTTTTTTTTTTGAAGCCACATGCAAAAACGAACACCAGAATGAGTTTGGGGATGAAATTCCATGTCTAAAAATGGTGTTGCTTCCACTTTTTAAAAATCGAGCCTTTTTGGTGCCTGGGGAAGAAAACGCGTGACTCCGCGGTCAGGAAAAATGCTGCCCAGGAACCAAAATGTTTTTTGAAGCCAATTTTTTTTTTGAAGCCAAATGCAAAAACGGACACCAGGATGAGTTTCGGGATGAAATTCCATGTCTAAAAATGGTGTTGCTTCCACTTTTTAAAAATCGAGCCTTTTTGGTGCCTGGGGAATAAAACGCGTGACTCCGCGGTCAGGAAAAATGCTGCCCAGGAACCAAAATGTTTTTTGAAGCCAATTTTTTTTTTGAAGCCAAATGCAAAAACGGACACGAGGATGAGTTTCGGGATGAAATTCCATGTCTAAAAATGGTGTTGCTTCCACTTTTTAAAAATTGAGCCTTTTTGGTGCCTCGGGAAGAAAACACGTGACTCCGCGGACAGAAAAAATGCTGCCCAGGAACCAAAATGTTTTTTGAAGCCAAATTTTTTTTTTTGAAGCCAAATGCAAAAACGGACACCAGGATGAGTTTCGGGATGAAATTCCATGTCTAAAAATGGTGTTGCTTCCACTTTTTAAAAATCGAGCCTTTTTGGTGCCTGGGGAAGAAAACGCGTGACTCCGCGGTCAGAAAAAATGCTGCCCAGGAACCAAAATGTTTTTTGAAGCCAATTTTTTTTTTTGAAGCCACATGCAAAAACGGACACCAGGATGAGTTTCGGGATGAAATTCCATGTCTAAAAATGGTGTTGCTTCCACTTTTTAAAAATCGAGCCTTTTTGGTGCCTGGGGAAGAAAACGCGTGACTCCGCGGTCAGAACAAATGCTGCCCAGGAACCAAAATGTTTTTTGAAGCCAATTTTTTTTTTTGAAGCCACATGCAAAAACGAACACCAGAATGAGTTTGGGGATGAAATTCCATGTCTAAAAATGGTGTTGCTTCCACTTTTTAAAAATCGAGCCTTTTTGGTGCCTGGGGAAGAAAACGCGTGACTCCGCGGTCAGGAAAAATGCTGCCCAGGAACCAAAATGTTTTTTGAAGCCAATTTTTTTTTTGAAGCCAAATGCAAAAACGGACACCAGGATGAGTTTCGGGATGAAATTCCATGTCTAAAAATGGTGTTGCTTCCACTTTTTAAAAATCGAGCCTTTTTGGTGCCTGGGGAATAAAACGCGTGACTCCTCGGTCAGGAAAAATGCTGCCCAGGAACCAAAATGTTTTTTGAAGCCAATTTTTTTTTTGAAGCCAAATGCAAAAACGGACACCAGGATGAGATTCGGGATGAAATTCCATGTCTAAAAATGGTGTTGCTTCCACTTTTTAAAAATTGAGCCTTTTTGGTGCCTGGGGAACAAAACGCGTGACTCCGCGGTCAGAAAAAATGCTGCCCAGGAACCAAAATGTTTTTTGAAGCCAATTTTTTTTTTGAAGCCAAATGCAAAAACGGACACCAGGATGAGTTTGGGGATGAAATTCCATGTCTAAAAATGGTGTTGCTTCCACTTTTTAAAAATTGAGCCTTTTTGGTGCCTGGGGAAGAAAACGCGTGACTCCGCGGTCAGAAAAAATGCTGCCCAGGAACCAAAATGTTTTTTGAAGCCAATTTTTTTTTTTTGAAGCCACATGCAAAAACGGACACCAGGATGAGTTTCGGGATGAAATTCCATGTCTAAAAATGGTGTTGCTTCCACTTTTTAAAAATTGAGCCTTTTTGGTGCCTGGGGAAGAAAACGTGTGACTCCGCGGTCAGAAAAAATGCTGCCCAGGAACCAAAATGTTTTTTGAAGCCAATTTTTTTTTTTGAAGCCACATGCAAAAACGGACACCAGGATGAGTTTCGGGATGAAATTCCATGTCTAAAAATGGTGTTGCTTCCACTTTTAAAAAATTGAGCCTTTTTGGTGCCTGGGGAAGAAAACGTGTGACTCCGCGGTCAGAAAAAATGCTGCCCAGGAACCAAAATGTTTTTTGAAGCCAATTTTTTTTTTGAAGCCACATGCAAAAATGGACACCAGGATGAGTTTCGGGATGAAATTCCATGTCTAAAAATGGTGTTGCTTCCACTTTTTAAAAATCGAGCCTTTTTGGTGCCTGGGGAAGAAAACGCGTGACTCCGCGGTCAGAAAAAATGCTGCCCAGGAACCAAAATGTTTTTTGAAGCCAATTTTTTTTTTTGAAGCCACATGCAAAAACGGACACCAGGATGAGTTTGGGGATGAAATTCGATGTCTAAAAATGGTGTTGCTTCCACTTTTTAAAAATTGAGCCTTTTTGGTGCCTGGGGAAGAAAACGCGTGACTCCGCGGTCAGAAAAAATGCTGCCCAGGAACCAAAATGTTTTTTGAAGCCAATTTTTTTTTTTGAAGCCACATGCAAAAACGAACACCAGAATGAGTTTGGGGATGAAATTCCATGTCTAAAAATGGTGTTGCTTCCACTTATTAAAAATCGAGCCTTTTTGGTGCCTTGGGAAGAAAACGCGTGACTCCGCGGTCAGAACAAATGCTGCCCAGGAACCAAAATGTTTTTTGAAGCCAATTTTTTTTTTTGAAGCCAAATGCAAAAACGGACACCAGGATGAGTTTCGGGATGAAATTCCATGTCTAAAAATGGTGTTGCTTCCACTTTTTAAAAATTGAGCCTTTTTGGTGCCTGGGGAAGAAAACGCGTGACTCCGCGGTCAGAACAAATGCTGCCCAGGAACCAAAATGTTTTTTGAAGCCAAATTTTTTTTTTTTGAAGCCAAATGCAAAAACGGACACCAGGATGAGTTTCGGGATGAAATTCCATGTCTCAAAATGGTGTTGCTTCCACTTTTTAAAAATCGAGCCTTTTTGGTGCCTGGGGAAGAAAACGCGTGACTCCGCGGTCAGAAAAAATGCTGCCCAGGAACCAAAATGTTTTTTGAAGCCAATTTTTTTTTTTGAAGCCACATGCAAAAACGGACACCAGGATGAGTTTCGGGATGAAATTCGATGTCTAAAAATGGTGTTGCTTCCACTTTTTAAAAATCGAGCCTTTTTGGTGCCTGGGGAAGAAAACGCGTGACTCCGCGGTCAGAAAAAATGCTGCCCAGGAACCAAAATGTTTTTTGAAGCCAATTTTTTTTTTTGAAGCCACATGCAAAAACGGACACCAGGATGAGTTTGGGGATGAAATTCGATGTCTAAAAATGGTGTTGCTTCCACTTTTTAAAAATTGAGCCTTTTTGGTGCCTGGGGAAGAAAACGCGTGACTCCGCGGTCAGAAAAAATGCTGCCCAGGAACCAAAATGTTTTTTGAAGCCAATTTTTTTTTTTGAAGCCACATGCAAAAACGAACACCAGAATGAGTTTCGGGATGAAATTCCATGTCTAAAAATGGTGTTGCTTCCACTTTTTAAAAATCGAGCCTTTTTGGTGCCTGGGGAAGAAAACGCGTGACTCCGCGGTCAGAACAAATGCTGCCCAGGAACCAAAATGTTTTTTGAAGCCAATTTTTTTTTTTGAAGCCAAATGCAAAAACGGACACCAGGATGAGTTTCGGGATGAAATTCCATGTCTAAAAATGGTGTTTCTTCCACTTTTTAAAAATCGAGCCTTTTTGGTGCCTGGGGAAGAAAACGCGTGACTCCGCGGTCAGAAAAAATGCTGCCCAGGAACCAAAATGTTTTTTGAAGCCAATTTTTTTTTTTGAATCCACATGCAAAAACGGACACCAGGATGAGTTTGGGGATGAAATTCCATGTCTAAAAATGGTGTTGCTTCCACTTTTTAAAAATTGAGCCTTTTTGGTGCCTGGGGAAGAAAACGCGTGACTCCGCGGTCAGAACAAATGCTGCCCAGGAACCAAAATGTTTTTTGAAGCCAATTTTTTTTTTTGAAGCCACATGCAAAAACGAACACCAGAATGAGTTTGGGGATGAAATTCCATGTCTAAAAATGGTGTTGCTTCCACTTTTTAAAAATCGAGCCTTTTTGGTGCCTGGGGAAGAAAACGCGTGACTCCGCGGTCAGAAAAAATGCTGCCCAGGAACCAAAATGTTTTTTGAAGCCAATTTTTTTTTTTGAAGCCACATGCAAAAACAGACACCAGGATGAGTTTCGGGATGAAATTCCATGTCTAAAAATGGTGTTGCTTCCACTTTTTAAAAATCGAGCCTTTTTGGTGCCTGGGGAAGAAAACGCGTGACTCCGCGGTCAGAAAAAATGCTGCCCAGGAACCAAAATGTTTTTTGAAGCCAATTTTTTTTTTTGAAGCCACATGCAAAAACGGACACCAGGATGAGTTTGGGGATGAAATTCCATGTCTAAAAATGGTGTTGCTTCCACTTTTTAAAAATTGAGCCTTTTTGGTGCCTGGGGAAGAAAACGCGTGACTCCGCGGTCAGAAAAAATGCTGCCCAGGAACCAAAATGTTTTTTGAAGCCAATTTTTTTTTTGAAGCCACATGCAAAAACGGACACCAGGATGAGTTTGGGGATGAAATTCCATGTCTAAAAATGGTGTTGCTTCCACTTTTTAAAAATCGAGCCTTTTTGGTGCCTGGGGAAGAAAACGCGTGACTCCGCGGTCAGAAAAAATGCTGCCCAGGAACCAAAATGTTTTTTGAAGCCAATTTTTTTTTTTGAAGCCACATGCAAAAACAGACACCAGGATGAGTTTCGGGATGAAATTCCATGTCTAAAAATGGTGTTGCTTCCACTTTTTAAAAATTGAGCCTTTTTGGTGCCTGGGGAAGAAAACGCGTGACTCCGCGGTCAGGAAAAATGCTGCCCAGGAACCAAAATGTTTTTTGAAGCCAATTTTTTTTTTGAAGCCACATGCAAAAACGGACACCAGGATGAGTTTGGGGATGAAATTCCATGTCTAAAAATGGTGTTGCTTCCACTTTTTAAAAATTGAGCCTTTTTGGTGCCTGGGGAACAAAACGCGTGACTCCGCGGTCAGAAAAAATGCTGCCCAGGAACCAAAATGTTTTTTGAAGCCAATTTTTTTTTTTGAAGCCACATGCAAAAACGGACACCAGGATGAGTTTCGGGACGAAATTCCATGTCTAAAAATGGTGTTGCTTCCACTTTTTAAAAATCGAGCCTTTTTGGTGCCTGGGGAAGAAAACGCGTGACTCCGCGGTCAGAAAAAATGCTGCCCAGGAACCAAAATGTTTTTTGAAGCCAATTTTTTTTTTGAAGCCACATGCAAAAACGGACACCAGGATGAGTTTCGGGATGAAATTCCATGTCTAAAAATGGTGTTGCTTCCACTTTTTAAAAATCGAGCCTTTTTGGTGCCTGGGGAACAAAACGCGTGACTCCGCGGTCAGGAAAAATGCTGCCCAGGAACCAAAATGTTTTTTGAAGCCAAATTTTTTTTTTCTGAAGCCAAATGCAAAAACGGACACCAGGATGAGTTTGGGGATGAAATTCCATGTCTAAAAATGGTGTTGCTTCCACTTTTTAAAAATCGAGCCTTTTTGGTGCCTGGGGAAGAAAACGCGTGACTCCGCGGTCAGAAAAAATGCTGCCCAGGAACCAAAATGTTTTTTGAAGCCAATTTTTTTTTTTTTGAAGCCACATGCAAAAACGGACACCAGGATGAGTTTGGGGATGAAATTCCATGTCTAAAAATGGTGTTGCTTCCACTTTTTAAAAATTGAGCCTTTTTGGTGCCTGGGGAAGAAAACGCGTGACTCCGCGGTCAGAAAAAATGCTGCCCAGGAACCAAAATGTTTTTTGAAGCCAATTATTTTTTTTGAAGCCACATGCCAAAACGGACACCAGGATGAGTTTCGGGATGAAATTCCATGTCTAAAAATGGTGTTGCTTCCACTTTTTAAAAATCGAGCCTTTTTGGTGCCTGGGGAAGAAAACGCGTGACTCTGCGGTCAGAAAAAATGCTGCCCAGGAACCAAAATGTTTTTTGAAGCCAATTTTTTTTTTTGAAGCCACATGCAAAAACAGACACCAGGATGAGTTTCGGGATGAAATTCCATGTCTAAAAATGGTGTTGCTTCCACTTTTTAAAAATTGAGCCTTTTTGGTGCCTGGGGAAGAAAACGCGTGACTCCGCGGTCAGGAAAAATGCTGTCCAGGAACCAAAATGTTTTTTGAAGCCAATTATTTTTTTTGAAGCCACATGCAAAAACGGACACCAGGATGAGTTTGGGGATGAAATTCCATGTCTAAAAATGGTGTTGCTTCCACTTTTTAAAAATTGAGCCTTTTTGGTGCCTGGGGAAGAAAACGCGTGACTCCGCGGTCAGAAAAAATGCTGCCCAGGAACCAAAATGTTTTTTGAAGCCAATTATTTTTTTTGAAGCCACATGCAAAAACGGACACCAGGATGAGTTTGGGGATGAAATTCCATGTCTAAAAATTGTGTTGCTTCCACTTTTTAAAAATCGAGCCTTTTTGGTGCCTGGGGAACAAAATGCGTGACTCCGTGGTCAGGAAAAATGCTGCCCAGGAACCAAAATGTTTTTTGAAGCCAATTTTTTTTTTGAAGCCAAATGCAAAAACGGACACCAGGATGAGTTTCGGGACGAAATTCCATGTCTAAAAATGGTGTTGCTTCCACTTTTTAAAAATCGAGCCTTTTTGGTGCCTGGGGAAGAAAACGCGTGACTCCGCGGTCAGAAAAAATGCTGCCCAGGAACCAAAATGTTTTTTGAAGCCAATTTTTTTTTTGAAGCCAAATGCAAAAACGGACACCAGGATGAGTTTGGGGATGAAATTCCATGTCTAAAAATGGTGTTGCTTCCACTTTTTAAAAATCGAGCCTTTTTGGTGCCTGGGGAAGAAAACGCGTGACTCCGCGGTCAGAAAAAATGCTGCCCAGGAACCAAAATGTTTTTTGAAGCCAATTTTTTTTTTTTGAAGCCACATGCAAAAACGGACACCAGGAAGAGTTTGGGGATGAAATTCCATGTCTAAAAATGGTGTTGCTTCCACTTTTTAAAAATTGAGCCTTTTTGGTGCCTGGGGAAGAAAACGCGTGACTCCGCGGTCAGAAAAAATGCTGCCCAGGAACCAAAATGTTTTTTGAAGCCAATTTTTTTTTTTGAAGCCACATGCAAAAACGGACACCAGGATGAGTTTCGGGATGAAATTCCATGTCTAAAAATGGTGTTGCTTCCACTTTTTAAAAATCGAGCCTTTTTGGTGCCTGGGGAAGAAAACGCGTGACTCCGCGGTCAGAAAAAATGCTGCCCAGGAACCAAAATGTTTTTTGAAGCCAATTTTTTTTTTGAAGCCAAATGCAAAAACGGACACCAGGATGAGTTTCGGGACGAAATTCCATGTCTAAAAATGGTGTTGCTTCCACTTTTTAAAAATCGAGCCTTTTTGGTGCCTGGGGAAGAAAACGCTTGACTCCGCGGTCAGAAAAAATGCTGCCCAGGAACCAAAATGTTTTTTGAAGCCAATTATTTTTTTGAAGCCACATGCAAAAACAGACACCAGGATGAGTTTGGGGATGAAATTCCATGTCTAAAAATGGTGTTGCTTCCACTTTTTAAAAATCGAGCCTTTTTGGTGCCTGGGGAAGAAAACGCGTGACTCCGCGGTCAGGAAAAATGCTGCCCAGGAACCAAAATGTTTTTTGAAGCCAATTATTTTTTTGAAGCCACATGCAAAAACAGACACCAGGATGAGTTTGGGGATGAAATTCCATGTCTAAAAATGGTGTTGCTTCCACTTTTTAAAAATTGAGCCTTTTTGGTGCCTGGGGAAGAAAACGCGTGACTCCGCGGTCAGGAAAAATGCTGCCCAGGAACCAAAATGTTTTTTGAAGCCAATTTTTTTTTTGAAGCCAAATGCAAAAACGGACACCAGGATGAGTTTCGGGATGAAATTCTATGTCTAAAAATGGTGTTGCTTCCACTTTTTAAAAATCGAGCCTTTTTGGTGCCTGGGGAAGAAAACGCGTGACTCCGCGGTCAGAAAAAATGCTGCCCAGGAACCAAAATGTTTTTTGAAGCCAATTTTTTTTTTTTGAAGCCACATGCAAAAACGGACACCAGGATGAGTTTCGGGATGAAATTCCATGTCTAAAAATGGTGTTGCTTCCACTTTTTAAAAATTGAGCCTTTTTGGTGCCTGGGGAAGAAAACGCGTGACTCCGCGGTTAGAAAAAATGCTGCCCAGGAACCAAAATGTTTTTTGAAGCCAATTTTTTTTTTGAAGCCACATGCAAAAACGGACACCAGGATGAGTTTCGGGATGAAATTCCATGTCTAAAAATGGTGTTGCTTCCACTTTTTAAAAATCGAGCCTTTTTGGTGCCTGGGGAAGAAAACGCGTGACTCCGCGGTCAGAACAAATGCTGCCCAGGAACCAAAATGTTTTTTGAAGCCAATTTTTTTTTTTGAAGCCACATGCAAAAACGAACACCAGAATGAGTTTGGGGATGAAATTCCATGTCTAAAAATGGTGTTGCTTCCACTTTTTAAAAATCGAGCCTTTTTGGTGCCTGGGGAAGAAAACGCGTGACTCCGCGGTCAGGAAAAATGCTGCCCAGGAACCAAAATGTTTTTTGAAGCCAATTTTTTTTTTGAAGCCAAATGCAAAAACGGACACCAGGATGAGTTTCGGGATGAAATTCTATGTCTAAAAATGGTGTTGCTTCCACTTTTTAAAAATCGAGCCTTTTTGGTGCCTGGGGAAGAAAACGCGTGACTCCGCGGTCAGAAAAAATGCTGCCCAGGAACCAAAATGTTTTTGGAAGCCAATTTTTTTTTTTGAAGCCACATGCAAAAATGGACACCAGGATGAGTTTGGGGATGAAATTCCATGTCTAAAAATGGTGTTGCTTCCACTTTTTAAAAATCGAGCCTTTTTGGTGCCTGGGGAAGAAAACGCGTGACTCCGCGGTCAGAAAAAATGCTGCCCAGGAACCAAAATGTTTTTTGAAGCCAATTTTTTTTTTGAAGCCAAATGCAAAAACGGACACCAGGATGAGTTTCGGGATGAAATTCCATGTCTAAAAATGGTGTTGCTTCCACTTTTTAAAAATCGAGCCTTTTTGGTGCCTGGGGAAGAAAACGCGGGACTCCGCGGTCAGAACAAATGCTGCCCAGGAACCAAAATGTTTTTTGAAGCCAATTTTTTTTTTTGAAGCCACATGCAAAAACGAACACCAGAATGAGTTTGGGGATGAAATTCCATGTCTAAAAATGGTGTTGCTTCCACTTTTTAAAAATCGAGCCTTTTTGGTGCCTGGGGAAGAAAACGCGTGACTCCGCGGTCAGGAAAAATGCTGCCCAGGAACCAAAATGTTTTTTGAAGCCAATTTTTTTTTTGAAGCCAAATGCAAAAACGGACACCAGGATGAGTTTCGGGATGAAATTCCATGTCTAAAAATGGTGTTGCTTCCACTTTTTAAAAATTCAGCCTTTTTGGTGCCTCGGGAAGAAAACGCGTGACTCCGCGGTCAGAAAAAATGCTGCCCAGGAACCAAAATGTTTTTTGAAGCCAAATTTTTTTTTTTTGAAGCCAAATGCAAAAACGGACACCAGGATGAGTTTCGGGATGAAATTCCATGTCTAAAAATGGTGTTGCTTCCACTTTTTAAAAATCGAGCCTTTTTGGTGCCTGGGGAAGAAAACGCGTGACTCCGCGGTCAGAAAAAATGCTGCCCAGGAACCAAAATGTTTTTTGAAGCCAATTTTTTTTTTTTGAAGCCACATGCAAAAACGGACACCAGGATGAGTTTGGGGATGAAATTCCATGTCTAAAAATGGTGTTGCTTCCACTTTTTAAAAATCGAGCCTTTTTGGTGCCTGGGGAAGAAAACGCGTGACTCCGCGGTCAGAAAAAATGCTGCCCAGGAAACAAAATGTTTTTTGAAGCCAATTTTTTTTTTTTGAAGCCACATGCAAAAACGGACACCAGGATGAGTTTGGGGATGAAATTCCATGTCTAAAAATGGTGTTGCTTCCACTTTTTAAAAATTGAGCCTTTTTGGTGCCTGGGGAAGAAAACGCGTGACTCCGCGGTCAGAAAAAATGCTGCCCAGGAACCAAAATGTTTTTTGAAGCCAATTTTTTTTTTTGAAGCCACATGCAAAAACGAACACCAGAATGAGTTTGGGAATGAAATTCCATGTCTAAAAATGGTGTTGCTTCCACTTTTTAAAAATCGAGCCTTTTTGGTGCCTGGGGAAGAAAACGCGTGACTCCGCGGTCAGGATAAATGCTGCCCAGGAACCAAAATGTTTTTTGAAGCCAATTTTTTTTTGAAGCCAAATGCAAAAACGGACACCAGGATGAGTTTCGGGATGAAATTCCATGTCTAAAAATGGTGTTGCTTCCACTTTTTAAAAATCGAGCCTTTTTGGTGCCTGGGGAAGAAAACGCGTGACTCCCCGGTCAGGAAAAATGCTGCCCAGGAACCAAAATGTTTTTTGAAGCCAATTTTTTTTTTGAAGCCAAATGCAAAAACGGACACCAGGATGAGTTTCGGGATGAAATTCCATGTCTAAAAATGGTGTTGCTTCCACTTTTTAAAAATCGAGCCTTTTTGGTGCCTGGGGAAGAAAACGCGGGACTCCGCGGTCAGAACAAATGCTGCCCAGGAACCAAAATGTTTTTTGAAGCCAATTTTTTTTTTTGAAGCCACATGCAAAAACGAACACCAGAATGAGTTTGGGGATGAAATTCCATGTCTAAAAATGGTGTTGCTTCCACTTTTTAAAAATCGAGCCTTTTTGGTGCCTGGGGAAGAAAACGCGTGACTCCGCGGTCAGGAAAAATGCTGCCCAGGAACCAAAATATTTTTTGAAGCCAATTTTTTTTTTGAAGCCAAATGCAAAAACGGACACCAGGATGAGTTTCGGGATGAAATTCCATGTCTAAAAATGGTGTTGCTTCCACTTTTTAAAAATTCAGCCTTTTTGGTGCCTCGGGAAGAAAACGCGTGACTCCGCGGTCAGAAAAAATGCTGCCCAGGAACCAAAATGTTTTTTGAAGCCAAATTTTTTTTTTTTGAAGCCAAATGCAAAAACGGACACCAGGATGAGTTTCGGGATGAAATTCCATGTCTAAAAATGGTGTTGCTTCCACTTTTTAAAAATCGAGCCTTTTTGGTGCCTGGGGAAGAAAACGCGTGACTCCGCGGTAAGAAAAAATGCTGCCCAGGAACCAAAATGTTTTTTGAAGCCAATTTTTTTTTTTTGAAGCCACATGCAAAAACGGACACCAGGATGAGTTTGGGGATGAAATTCCATGTCTAAAAATGGTGTTGCTTCCACTTTTTAAAAATCGAGCCTTTTTGGTGCCTGGGGAAGAAAACGCGTGACTCCGCGGTCAGAAAAAATGCTGCCCAGGAACCAAAATGTTTTTTGAAGCCAATTTTTTTTTTTTTGAAGCCACATGCAAAAACGGACACCAGGATGAGTTTGGGGATGAAATTCCATGTCTAAAAATGGTGTTGCTTCCACTTTTTAAAAATTGAGCCTTTTTGGTGCCTGGGGAAGAAAACGCGTGACTCCGCGGTCAGAAAAAATGCTGCCCAGGAACCAAAATGTTTTTTGAAGCCAATTTTTTTTTTTGAAGCCACATGCAAAAACGAACACCAGAATGAGTTTGGGAATGAAATTCCATGTCTAAAAATGGTGTTGCTTCCACTTTTTAAAAATCGAGCCTTTTTGGTGCCTGGGGAAGAAAACGCGTGACTCCGCGGTCAGGAAAAATGCTGCCCAGGAACCAAAATGTTTTTTGAAGCCAATTTTTTTTTTGAAGCCAAATGCAAAAACGGACACCAGGATGAGTTTCGGGATGAAATTCCATGTCTAAAAATGGTGTTGCTTCCACTTTTTAAAAATCGAGCCTTTTTGGTGCCTGGGGAAGAAAACGCGTGACTCCGCGGTCAGAAAAAATGCTGCCGAGGAACCAAAATGTTTTTTGAAGCCAATTTTTTTTTTGAAGCCACATGCAAAAACGGACACCAGGATGAGTTTCGGGATGAAATTCCATGTCTAAAAATGGTGTTGCTTCCACTTTTTAAAAATCGAGCCTTTTTGGTGCCTGGGGAAGAAAACGCGTGACTCCGCGGTCAGAAAAAATGCTGCCCAGGAACCAAAATGTTTTTTGAAGCCAATTTTTTTTTTTTGAAGCCACATGCAAAAACGGACACCAGGATGAGTTTGGGGATGAAATTCCATGTCTAAAAATGGTGTTGCTTCCACTTTTTAAAAATCGAGCCTTTTTGGTGCCTGGGGAAGAAAACGCGTGACTCCGCGGTCAGGAAAAATGCTGCCCAGGAACCAAAATGTTTTTTGAAGCCAATTTTTTTTTTTGAAGCCAAATGCAAAAACGGACACCAGGATGAGTTTCGGGATGAAATTCCATGTCTAAAAATGGTGTTGCTTCCACTTTTTAAAAATCGAGCCTTTTTGGTGCCTGGGGAAGAAAACGCGGGACTCTGCGGTCAGAACAAATGCTGCCCAGGAACCAAAATGTTTTTTGAAGCCAATTTTTTTTTTTGAAGCCACATGCAAAAACGAACACCAGAATGAGTTTGGGGATGAAATTCCATGTCTAAAAATGGTGTTGCTTCCACTTTTTAAAAATCGAGCCTTTTTGGTGCCTGGGGAAGAAAACGCGTGACTCCGCGGTCAGGAAAAATGCTGCCCAGGAACCAAAATGTTTTTTGAAGCCAATTTTTTTTTTGAAGCCAAATGCAAAAACGGACACCAGGATGAGTTTCGGGATGAAATTCCATGTCTAAAAATGGTGTTGCTTCCACTTTTTAAAAATTCAGCCTTTTTGGTGCCTCGGGAAGAAAACGCGTGACTCCGCGGTCAGAAAAAATGCTGCCCAGGAACCAAAATGTTTTTTGAAGCCAAATTTTTTTTTTTTGAAGCCAAATGCAAAAACGGACACCAGGATGAGTTTCGGGATGAAATTCCATGTCTAAAAATGGTGTTGCTTCCACTTTTTAAAAATCGAGCCTTTTTGGTGCCTGGGGAAGAAAACGCGGGACTCTGCGGTCAGAACAAATGCTGCCCAGGAACCAAAATGTTTTTTGAAGCCAATTTTTTTTTTTGAAGCCACATGCAAAAACGAACACCAGAATGAGTTTGGGGATGAAATTCCATGTCTAAAAATGGTGTTGCTTCCACTTTTTAAAAATCGAGCCTTTTTGGTGCCTGGGGAAGAAAACGCGTGACTCCGCGGTCAGGAAAAATGCTGCCCAGGAACCAAAATGTTTTTTGAAGCCAATTTTTTTTTTGAAGCCAAATGCAAAAACGGACACCAGGATGAGTTTCGGGATGAAATTCCATGTCTAAAAATGGTGTTGCTTCCACTTTTTAAAAATTCAGCCTTTTTGGTGCCTCGGGAAGAAAACGCGTGACTCCGCGGTCAGAAAAAATGCTGCCCAGGAACCAAAATGTTTTTTGAAGCCAAATTTTTTTTTTTTGAAGCCAAATGCAAAAACGGACACCAGGATGAGTTTCGGGATGAAATTCCATGTCTAAAAATGGTGTTGCTTCCACTTTTTAAAAATCGAGCCTTTTAGGTGCCTGGGGAAGAAAACGCGTGACTCCGCGGTCAGAAAAAATGCTGCCCAGGAACCAAAATGTTTTTGAAGCCAAATTTTTTTTTTGAAGCCAAATGCAAAAACGGACACCAGGATGAGTTTCGGGATGAAATTCCATGTCTAAAAATGGTGTTGCTTCCACTTTTTAAAAATCGAGCCTTTTTGGTGCCTGGGGAAGAAAACGCGTGACTCCGCGGTCAGGAAAAATGCTGCCCAGGAACCAAAATGTTTTTTGAAGCCAATTTTTTTTTTTGAAGCCAAATGCAAAAACGGACACCAGGATGAGTTTCGGGATGAAATTCCATGTCTAAAAATGGTGTTGCTTCCACTTTTTAAAAATCGAGCCTTTTTGGTGCCTGGGGAAGAAAACGCGGGACTCTGCGGTCAGAACAAATGCTGCCCAGGAACCAAAATGTTTTTTGAAGCCAATTTTTTTTTTTGAAGCCACATGCAAAAACGAACACCAGAATGAGTTTGGGGATGAAATTCCATGTCTAAAAATGGTGTTGCTTCCACTTTTTAAAAATCGAGCCTTTTTGGTGCCTGGGGAAGAAAACGCGTGACTCCGCGGTCAGGAAAAATGCTGCCCAGGAACCAAAATGTTTTTTGAAGCCAATTTTTTTTTTGAAGCCAAATGCAAAAACGGACACCAGGATGAGTTTCGGGATGAAATTCCATGTCTAAAAATGGTGTTGCTTCCACTTTTTAAAAATTCAGCCTTTTTGGTGCCTCGGGAAGAAAACGCGTGACTCCGCGGTCAGAAAAAATGCTGCCCAGGAACCAAAATGTTTTTTGAAGCCAAATTTTTTTTTTTGAAGCCAAATGCAAAAACGGACACCAGGATGAGTTTCGGGATGAAATTCCATGTCTAAAAATGGTGTTGCTTCCACTTTTTAAAAATCGAGCCTTTTAGGTGCCTGGGGAAGAAAACGCGTGACTCCGCGGTCAGGAAAAATGCTGCCCAGGAACCAAAATATTTTTTGAAGCCAATTTTTTTTTTGAAGCCAAATGCAAAAACGGACACCAGGATGAGTTTCGGGATGAAATTCCATGTCTAAAAATGGTGTTGCTTCCACTTTTTAAAAATTCAGCCTTTTTGGTGCCTCGGGAAGAAAACGCGTGACTCCGCGGTCAGAAAAAATGCTGCCCAGGAACCAAAATGTTTTTTGAAGCCAAATTTTTTTTTTTTGAAGCCAAATGCAAAAACGGACACCAGGATGAGTTTCGGGATGAAATTCCATGTCTAAAAATGGTGTTGCTTCCACTTTTTAAAAATCGAGCCTTTTTGGTGCCTGGGGAAGAAAACGCGTGACTCCGCGGTAAGAAAAAATGCTGCCCAGGAACCAAAATGTTTTTTGAAGCCAATTTTTTTTTTTTGAAGCCACATGCAAAAACGGACACCAGGATGAGTTTGGGGATGAAATTCCATGTCTAAAAATGGTGTTGCTTCCACTTTTTAAAAATCGAGCCTTTTTGGTGCCTGGGGAAGAAAACGCGTGACTCCGCGGTCAGAAAAAATGCTGCCCAGGAACCAAAATGTTTTTTGAAGCCAATTTTTTTTTTTTTGAAGCCACATGCAAAAACGGACACCAGGATGAGTTTGGGGATGAAATTCCATGTCTAAAAATGGTGTTGCTTCCACTTTTTAAAAATTGAGCCTTTTTGGTGCCTGGGGAAGAAAACGCGTGACTCCGCGGTCAGAAAAAATGCTGCCCAGGAACCAAAATGTTTTTTGAAGCCAATTTTTTTTTTTGAAGCCACATGCAAAAACGAACACCAGAATGAGTTTGGGAATGAAATTCCATGTCTAAAAATGGTGTTGCTTCCACTTTTTAAAAATCGAGCCTTTTTGGTGCCTGGGGAAGAAAACGCGTGACTCCGCGGTCAGGAAAAATGCTGCCCAGGAACCAAAATGTTTTTTGAAGCCAATTTTTTTTTTGAAGCCAAATGCAAAAACGGACACCAGGATGAGTTTCGGGATGAAATTCCATGTCTAAAAATGGTGTTGCTTCCACTTTTTAAAAATCGAGCCTTTTTGGTGCCTGGGGAAGAAAACGCGTGACTCCGCGGTCAGAAAAAATGCTGCCGAGGAACCAAAATGTTTTTTGAAGCCAATTTTTTTTTTGAAGCCACATGCAAAAACGGACACCAGGATGAGTTTCGGGATGAAATTCCATGTCTAAAAATGGTGTTGCTTCCACTTTTTAAAAATCGAGCCTTTTTGGTGCCTGGGGAAGAAAACGCGTGACTCCGCGGTCAGAAAAAATGCTGCCCAGGAACCAAAATGTTTTTTGAAGCCAATTTTTTTTTTTTGAAGCCACATGCAAAAACGGACACCAGGATGAGTTTGGGGATGAAATTCCATGTCTAAAAATGGTGTTGCTTCCACTTTTTAAAAATCGAGCCTTTTTGGTGCCTGGGGAAGAAAACGCGTGACTCCGCGGTCAGGAAAAATGCTGCCCAGGAACCAAAATGTTTTTTGAAGCCAATTTTTTTTTTTGAAGCCAAATGCAAAAACGGACACCAGGATGAGTTTCGGGATGAAATTCCATGTCTAAAAATGGTGTTGCTTCCACTTTTTAAAAATCGAGCCTTTTTGGTGCCTGGGGAAGAAAACGCGGGACTCTGCGGTCAGAACAAATGCTGCCCAGGAACCAAAATGTTTTTTGAAGCCAATTTTTTTTTTTGAAGCCACATGCAAAAACGAACACCAGAATGAGTTTGGGGATGAAATTCCATGTCTAAAAATGGTGTTGCTTCCACTTTTTAAAAATCGAGCCTTTTTGGTGCCTGGGGAAGAAAACGCGTGACTCCGCGGTCAGGAAAAATGCTGCCCAGGAACCAAAATGTTTTTTGAAGCCAATTTTTTTTTTGAAGCCAAATGCAAAAACGGACACCAGGATGAGTTTCGGGATGAAATTCCATGTCTAAAAATGGTGTTGCTTCCACTTTTTAAAAATTCAGCCTTTTTGGTGCCTCGGGAAGAAAACGCGTGACTCCGCGGTCAGAAAAAATGCTGCCCAGGAACCAAAATGTTTTTTGAAGCCAAATTTTTTTTTTTTGAAGCCAAATGCAAAAACGGACACCAGGATGAGTTTCGGGATGAAATTCCATGTCTAAAAATGGTGTTGCTTCCACTTTTTAAAAATCGAGCCTTTTTGGTGCCTGGGGAAGAAAACGCGGGACTCTGCGGTCAGAACAAATGCTGCCCAGGAACCAAAATGTTTTTTGAAGCCAATTTTTTTTTTTGAAGCCACATGCAAAAACGAACACCAGAATGAGTTTGGGGATGAAATTCCATGTCTAAAAATGGTGTTGCTTCCACTTTTTAAAAATCGAGCCTTTTTGGTGCCTGGGGAAGAAAACGCGTGACTCCGCGGTCAGGAAAAATGCTGCCCAGGAACCAAAATGTTTTTTGAAGCCAATTTTTTTTTTGAAGCCAAATGCAAAAACGGACACCAGGATGAGTTTCGGGATGAAATTCCATGTCTAAAAATGGTGTTGCTTCCACTTTTTAAAAATTCAGCCTTTTTGGTGCCTCGGGAAGAAAACGCGTGACTCCGCGGTCAGAAAAAATGCTGCCCAGGAACCAAAATGTTTTTTGAAGCCAAATTTTTTTTTTTTGAAGCCAAATGCAAAAACGGACACCAGGATGAGTTTCGGGATGAAATTCCATGTCTAAAAATGGTGTTGCTTCCACTTTTTAAAAATCGAGCCTTTTAGGTGCCTGGGGAAGAAAACGCGTGACTCCGCGGTCAGAAAAAATGCTGCCCAGGAACCAAAATGTTTTTGAAGCCAAATTTTTTTTTTGAAGCCAAATGCAAAAACGGACACCAGGATGAGTTTCGGGATGAAATTCCATGTCTAAAAATGGTGTTGCTTCCACTTTTTAAAAATCGAGCCTTTTTGGTGCCTGGGGAAGAAAACGCGTGACTCCGCGGTCAGGAAAAATGCTGCCCAGGAACCAAAATGTTTTTTGAAGCCAATTTTTTTTTTTGAAGCCAAATGCAAAAACGGACACCAGGATGAGTTTCGGGATGAAATTCCATGTCTAAAAATGGTGTTGCTTCCACTTTTTAAAAATCGAGCCTTTTTGGTGCCTGGGGAAGAAAACGCGGGACTCTGCGGTCAGAACAAATGCTGCCCAGGAACCAAAATGTTTTTTGAAGCCAATTTTTTTTTTTGAAGCCACATGCAAAAACGAACACCAGAATGAGTTTGGGGATGAAATTCCATGTCTAAAAATGGTGTTGCTTCCACTTTTTAAAAATCGAGCCTTTTTGGTGCCTGGGGAAGAAAACGCGTGACTCCGCGGTCAGGAAAAATGCTGCCCAGGAACCAAAATGTTTTTTGAAGCCAATTTTTTTTTTGAAGCCAAATGCAAAAACGGACACCAGGATGAGTTTCGGGATGAAATTCCATGTCTAAAAATGGTGTTGCTTCCACTTTTTAAAAATTCAGCCTTTTTGGTGCCTCGGGAAGAAAACGCGTGACTCCGCGGTCAGAAAAAATGCTGCCCAGGAACCAAAATGTTTTTTGAAGCCAAATTTTTTTTTTTGAAGCCAAATGCAAAAACGGACACCAGGATGAGTTTCGGGATGAAATTCCATGTCTAAAAATGGTGTTGCTTCCACTTTTTAAAAATCGAGCCTTTTAGGTGCCTGGGGAAGAAAACGCGTGACTCCGCGGTCAGAAAAAATGCTGCCCAGGAACCAAAATGTTTTTTGAAGCCAATTTTTTTTTTTGAAGCCACATGCAAAAACGGACACCAGGATGAGTTTGGGGATGAAATTCCTTGTCTAAAAATGGTGTTGCTTCCACTTTTTAAAAATTGAGCCTTTTTGGTGCCTGGGGAAGAAAACGCGTGACTCCGCAGTCAGAAAAAATGCTGCCCAGGAACCAAAATGTTTTTTGAAGCCAATTTTTTTTTTTGAAGCCACATGCAAAAACGGACACCAGGATGAGTTTGGGGATGAAATTCCATGTCTAAAAATGGTGTTGCTTCCACTTTTTAAAAATCGAGCCTTTTTGGTGCCTGGGGAAGAAATCGCGTGACTCCGCGGTCAGAAAAAATGCTGCCCAGGAACCAAAATGTTTTTTGAAGCCAATTTTTTTTTTTTTGAAGCCACATGCAAAAACGGACACCAGGATGAGTTTGGGGATGAAATTCCATGTCTAAAAATGGTGTTGCTTCCACTTTTTAAAAATTGAGCCTTTTTGGTGCCTGGGGAAGAAAACGCGTGACTCCGCGGTCAGAAAAAATGCTGCCCAGGAACCAAAATGTTTTTTGAAGCCAATTTTTTTTTTTGAAGCCACATGCAAAAACGAACACCAGAATGAGTTTGGGAATGAAATTCCATGTCTAAAAATGGTGTTGCTTCCACTTTTTAAAAATCGAGCCTTTTTGGTGCCTGGGGAAGAAAACGCGTGACTCCGCGGTCAGGAAAAATGCTGCCCAGGAACTAAAATGTTTTTTGAAGCCAATTTTTTTTTTGAAGCCAAATGCAAAAACGGACACCAGGATGAGTTTCGGGATGAAATTCCATGTCTAAAAATGGTGTTGCTTCCACTTTTTAAAAATCGAGCCTTTTTGGTGCCTGGGGAAGAAAACGCGTGACCCCGCGGTCAGAAAAAATGCTGCCCAGGAACCAAAATGTTTTTTGAAGCCAAATTTTTTTTTTTGAAGCCAAATGCAAAAACGGACACCAGGATGAGTTTCGGGATGAAATTCTATGTCTAAAAATGGTGTTGCTTCCACTTTTTAAAAATCGAGCCTATTTGGTGCCTGGGGAAGAAAACGCGTGACTCCGCGGTCAGAAAAAATGCTGCCCAGGAACCAAAATGTTTTTTGAAGCCAATTTTTTTTTTTGAAGCCACATGCAAAAACGGACACCAGGATGAGTTTCGGGATGAAATTCCATGTCTAAAAATGGTGTTGCTTCCACTTTTTAAAAATCGAGCCTTTTTGGTGCCTGGGGAAGAAAACGCGTGACTCCGCGGTCAGGAAAAATGCTGCCGAGGAACCAAAATGTTTTTTGAAGCCAATTTTTTTTTTGAAGCCACATGCAAAAACGGACACCAGGATGAGTTTCGGGATGAAATTCCATGTCTAAAAATGGTGTTGCTTCCACTTTTTAAAAATCGAGCCTTTTTGGTGCCTGGGGAAGAAAACGCGTGACTCCGCGGTCAGAAAAAATGCTGCCCAGGAACCAAAATGTTTTTTGAAGCCAATTTTTTTTTTTGAAGCCAAATGCAAAAACGGACACCAGGATGAGTTTCGGGATGAAATTCCATGTCTAAAAAAGGTGTTGCTTCCACTTTTTAAAAATCGAGCCTTTTTGGTGCCTCGGGAAGAAAACGCGTGACTCCGCGGTCAGAAAAAATGCTGCCCAGGAACCAAAATGTTTTTTGAAGCCAAATTTTTTTTTTTAAGCCAAATGCAAAAACGGACACCAGGATGAGTTTCGGGATGAAATTCTATGTCTAAAAATGGTGTTGCTTCCACTTTTTAAAAATCGAGCCTTTTTGGTGCCTGGGGAAGAAAACGCGTGACTCCGCGGTCAGAAAAAATGCTGCCCAGGAACCAAAATGTTTTTTGAACCCAATTTTTTTTTTTTGAAGCCACATGCAAAAACGGACACCAGGATGAGTTTCGGGATGAAATTCCATGTCTAAAAATGGTGTTGCTTCCACTTTTTAAAAATCGAGCCTTTTTGGTGCCTGGGGAAGAAAACGCGTGACTCCGCGGTCAGAAAAAATGCTGCCCAGGAACCAAAATGTTTTTTGAAGCCAAATTTTTTTTTTTTGAAGCCAAATGCAAAAACGGACACCAGGATGAGTTTCGGGATGAAATTCTATGTCTAAAAATGGTGTTGCTTCCACTTTTTAAAAATCGAGCCTATTTGGTGCCTGGGGAAGAAAACGCGTGACTCCGCGGTCAGAAAAAATGCTGCCCAGGAACCAAAATGTTTTTTGAAGCCAATTTTTTTTTTTTTGAAGCCACATGCAAAAACGGACACCAGGATGAGTTTCGGGACGAAATTCCATGTCTAAAAATGGTGTTGCTTCCACTTTTTAAAAATCGAGCCTTTTTGGTGCCTGGGGAAGAAAACGCGTGACTCCGCGGTAAGAAAAAATGCTGCCCAGGAACCAAAATGTTTTTTGAAGCCAATTTTTTTTTTGAAGCCACATGCAAAAACGGACACCAGGATGAGTTTGGGGATGAAATTCCATGTCTAAAAATGGTGTTGCTTCCACTTTTTAAAAATCGAGCCATTTTGGTGCCTGGGGAAGAAAACGCGTGACTCCGCGGTCAGAAAAAATGCTGCCCAGGAAACAAAATGTTTTTTGAAGCCAATTTTTTTTTTTGAAGCCAAATGCAAAAACGAACACCAGGATGAGTTTCGGGATGAAATTCCATGTCTAAAAATGGTGTTGCTTCCACTTTTTAAAAATCGAGCCTTTTTGGTGCCTGGGGAACAAAACGCGTGACTCCGCGGTCAGGAAAAATGCTGCCCAGGAACCAAAATGTTTTTTGAAGCCAATTTTTTTTTTGAAGCCAAATGCAAAAACGGACACCAGGATGAGTTTCGGGATGAAATTCCATGTCTAAAAATGGTGTTGCTTCCACTTTTTAAAAATCGAGCCTTTTTGGTGCCTGGGGAAGAAAACGCGTGACTCCGCGGTCAGAAAAAATGCTGCCCAGGAACCAAAATGTTTTTTGAAGCCAAATTTTCTTTTTTTGAAGCCAAATGCAAAAACGGACACCAGGATGAGTTTGGGGATGAAATTCCATGTCTAAAAATGGTGTTGCTTCCACTTTTTAAAAATCGAGCCTTTTTGGTGCCTGGGGAAGAAAACGCGTGACTCCGCGGTCAGAAAAAATGCTGCCCAGGAACCAAAATGTTTTTTGAAGCCAATTTTTTTTTTTTGAAGCCAAATGCAAAAACGGACACCAGGATGAGTTTCGGGATGAAATTCCATGTCTAAAAATGGTGTTGCTTCCACTTTTTAAAAATCGAGCCTTTTTGGTGCCTGGGGAAGAAAACGCGTGACTCCGCGGTCAGAAAAAATGCTGCCCAGGAACCAAAATGTTTTTTGAAGCCAATTTTTTTTTTTTGAAGCCACATGCAAAAACGGACACCAGGATGAGTTTGGGGATGAAATTCCATGTCTAAAAATGGTGTTGCTTCCACTTTTTAAAAATGGAGCCTTTTTGGTGCCTGGGGAAGAAAACGCGTGACTCCGCGGTCAGAAAAAATGCTGCCCAGGAACCAAAATGTTTTTTGAAGCCAATTTTTTTTTTTGAAGCCACATGCAAAAACGGACACCAGGATGAGTTTGGGGATGAAATTCCATGTCTAAAAATGGTGTTGCTTCCACTTTTTAAAAATCGAGCCTTTTTGGTGCCTGGGGAAGAAAACGCGTGACTCCGCGGTCAGAAAAAATGCTGCCCAGGAACCAAAATGTTTTTTGAAGCCAATTTTTTTTTTTTGAAGCCACATGCAAAAACGGACACCAGGATGAGTTTGGGGATGAAATTCCATGTCTAAAAATGGTGTTGCTTCCACTTTTTAAAAATGGAGCCTTTTTGGTGCCTGGGGAAGAAAACGCGTGACTCCGCGGTCAGAAAAAATGCTGCCCAGGAACCAAAATGTTTTTTGAAGCCAATTTTTTTTTTTGAAGCCACATGCAAAAACGGACACCAGGATGAGTTTGGGGATGAAATTCCATGTCTAAAAATGGTGTTGCTTCCACTTTTTAAAAATCGAGCCTTTTTGGTGCCTGGGGAAGAAAACGCGTGACTCCGCGGTCAGAAAAAATGCTGCCCAGGAACCAAAATGTTTTTTGAAGCCAATTTTTTTTTTTGAAGCCACATGCAAAAACAGACACCAGGATGAGTTTCGGGATGAAATTCCATGTCTAAAAATGGTGTTGCTTCCACTTTTTAAAAATCGAGCCTTTTTGGTGCCTGGGGAAGAAAACGCGTGACTCCGCGGTCAGAAAAAATGCTGCCCAGGAACCAAAATGTTTTTTGAAGCCAATTTTTTTTTTTTGAAGCCACATGCAAAAACGGACACCAGGATGAGTTTGGGGATGAAATTCCATGTCTAAAAATGGTGTTGCTTCCACTTTTTAAAAATTGAGCCTTTTTGGTGCCTGGGGAAGAAAACGCGTGACTCCGCGGTCAGAAAAAATGCTGCCCAGGAACCAAAATGTTTTTTGAAGCCAATTTTTTTTTTGAAGCCACATGCAAAAACGGACACCAGGATGAGTTTGGGGATGAAATTCCATGTCTAAAAATGGTGTTGCTTCCACTTTTTAAAAATCGAGCCTTTTTGGTGCCTGGGGAAGAAAACGCGTGACTCCGCGGTCAGAAAAAATGCTGCCCAGGAACCAAAATGTTTTTTGAAGCCAATTTTTTTTTTTGAAGCCACATGCAAAAACAGACACCAGGATGAGTTTCGGGATGAAATTCCATGTCTAAAAATGGTGTTGCTTCCACTTTTTAAAAATTGAGCCTTTTTGGTGCCTGGGGAAGAAAACGCGTGACTCCGCGGTCAGGAAAAATGCTGCCCAGGAACCAAAATGTTTTTTGAAGCCAATTTTTTTTTTGAAGCCACATGCAAAAACGGACACCAGGATGAGTTTGGGGATGAAATTCCATGTCTAAAAATGGTGTTGCTTCCACTTTTTAAAAATTGAGCCTTTTTGGTGCCTGGGGAACAAAACGCGTGACTCCGCGGTCAGAAAAAATGCTGCCCAGGAACCAAAATGTTTTTTGAAGCCAATTTTTTTTTTTGAAGCCACATGCAAAAACGGACACCAGGATGAGTTTCGGGACGAAATTCCATGTCTAAAAATGGTGTTGCTTCCACTTTTTAAAAATCGAGCCTTTTTGGTGCCTGGGGAAGAAAACGCGTGACTCCGCGGTCAGAAAAAATGCTGCCCAGGAACCAAAATGTTTTTTGAAGCCAATTTTTTTTTTGAAGCCACATGCAAAAACGGACACCAGGATGAGTTTCGGGATGAAATTCCATGTCTAAAAATGGTGTTGCTTCCACTTTTTAAAAATCGAGCCTTTTTGGTGCCTGGGGAACAAAACGCGTGACTCCGCGGTCAGGAAAAATGCTGCCCAGGAACCAAAATGTTTTTTGAAGCCAAATTTTTTTTTTCTGAAGCCAAATGCAAAAACGGACACCAGGATGAGTTTGGGGATGAAATTCCATGTCTAAAAATGGTGTTGCTTCCACTTTTTAAAAATCGAGCCTTTTTGGTGCCTGGGGAAGAAAACGCGTGACTCCGCGGTCAGAAAAAATGCTGCCCAGGAACCAAAATGTTTTTTGAAGCCAATTTTTTTTTTTTTGAAGCCACATGCAAAAACGGACACCAGGATGAGTTTGGGGATGAAATTCCATGTCTAAAAATGGTGTTGCTTCCACTTTTTAAAAATTGAGCCTTTTTGGTGCCTGGGGAAGAAAACGCGTGACTCCGCGGTCAGAAAAAATGCTGCCCAGGAACCAAAATGTTTTTTGAAGCCAATTATTTTTTTTGAAGCCACATGCCAAAACGGACACCAGGATGAGTTTCGGGATGAAATTCCATGTCTAAAAATGGTGTTGCTTCCACTTTTTAAAAATCGAGCCTTTTTGGTGCCTGGGGAAGAAAACGCGTGACTCTGCGGTCAGAAAAAATGCTGCCCAGGAACCAAAATGTTTTTTGAAGCCAATTTTTTTTTTGAAGCCACATGCAAAAACAGACACCAGGATGAGTTTCGGGATGAAATTCCATGTCTAAAAATGGTGTTGCTTCCACTTTTTAAAAATTGAGCCTTTTTGGTGCCTGGGGAAGAAAACGCGTGACTCCGCGGTCAGGAAAAATGCTGCCCAGGAACCAAAATGTTTTTTGAAGCCAATTATTTTTTTTGAAGCCACATGCAAAAACGGACACCAGGATGAGTTTGGGGATGAAATTCCATGTCTAAAAATGGTGTTGCTTCCACTTTTTAAAAATTGAGCCTTTTTGGTGCCTGGGGAAGAAAACGCGTGACTCCGCGGTCAGAAAAAATGCTGCCCAGGAACCAAAATGTTTTTTGAAGCCAATTATTTTTTTTGAAGCCACATGCAAAAACGGACACCAGGATGAGTTTGGGGATGAAATTCCATGTCTAAAAATTGTGTTGCTTCCACTTTTTAAAAATCGAGCCTTTTTGGTGCCTGGGGAACAAAATGCGTGACTCCGTGGTCAGGAAAAATGCTGCCCAGGAACCAAAATGTTTTTTGAAGCCAATTTTTTTTTTGAAGCCAAATGCAAAAACGGACACCAGGATGAGTTTCGGGACGAAATTCCATGTCTAAAAATGGTGTTGCTTCCACTTTTTAAAAATCGAGCCTTTTTGGTGCCTGGGGAAGAAAACGCGTGACTCCGCGGTCAGAAAAAATGCTGCCCAGGAACCAAAATGTTTTTTGAAGCCAATTTTTTTTTTGAAGCCAAATGCAAAAACGGACACCAGGATGAGTTTGGGGATGAAATTCCATGTCTAAAAATGGTGTTGCTTCCACTTTTTAAAAATCGAGCCTTTTTGGTGCCTGGGGAAGAAAACGCGTGACTCCGCGGTCAGAAAAAATGCTGCCCAGGAACCAAAATGTTTTTTGAAGCCAATTTTTTTTTTTTGAAGCCACATGCAAAAACGGACACCAGGAAGAGTTTGGGGATGAAATTCCATGTCTAAAAATGGTGTTGCTTCCACTTTTTAAAAATTGAGCCTTTTTGGTGCCTGGGGAAGAAAACGCGTGACTCCGCGGTCAGAAAAAATGCTGCCCAGGAACCAAAATGTTTTTTGAAGCCAATTTTTTTTTTTGAAGCCACATGCAAAAACGGACACCAGGATGAGTTTCGGGATGAAATTCCATGTCTAAAAATGGTGTTGCTTCCACTTTTTAAAAATCGAGCCTTTTTGGTGCCTGGGGAAGAAAACGCGTGACTCCGCGGTCAGAAAAAATGCTGCCCAGGAACCAAAATGTTTTTTGAAGCCAATTTTTTTTTTGAAGCCAAATGCAAAAACGGACACCAGGATGAGTTTCGGGACGAAATTCCATGTCTAAAAATGGTGTTGCTTCCACTTTTTAAAAATCGAGCCTTTTTGGTGCCTGGGGAAGAAAACGCTTGACTCCGCGGTCAGAAAAAATGCTGCCCAGGAACCAAAATGTTTTTTGAAGCCAATTATTTTTTTGAAGCCACATGCAAAAACAGACACCAGGATGAGTTTGGGGATGAAATTCCATGTCTAAAAATGGTGTTGCTTCCACTTTTTAAAAATCGAGCCTTTTTGGTGCCTGGGGAAGAAAACGCGTGACTCCGCGGTCAGGAAAAATGCTGCCCAGGAACCAAAATGTTTTTTGAAGCCAATTATTTTTTTGAAGCCACATGCAAAAACAGACACCAGGATGAGTTTGGGGATGAAATTCCATGTCTAAAAATGGTGTTGCTTCCACTTTTTAAAAATTGAGCCTTTTTGGTGCCTGGGGAAGAAAACGCGTGACTCCGCGGTCAGGAAAAATGCTGCCCAGGAACCAAAATGTTTTTTGAAGCCAATTTTTTTTTTGAAGCCAAATGCAAAAACGGACACCAGGATGAGTTTCGGGATGAAATTCTATGTCTAAAAATGGTGTTGCTTCCACTTTTTAAAAATCGAGCCTTTTTGGTGCCTGGGGAAGAAAACGCGTGACTCCGCGGTCAGAAAAAATGCTGCCCAGGAACCAAAATGTTTTTTGAAGCCAATTTTTTTTTTTTGAAGCCACATGCAAAAACGGACACCAGGATGAGTTTCGGGATGAAATTCCATGTCTAAAAATGGTGTTGCTTCCACTTTTTAAAAATTGAGCCTTTTTGGTGCCTGGGGAAGAAAACGCGTGACTCCGCGGTTAGAAAAAATGCTGCCCAGGAACCAAAATGTTTTTTGAAGCCAATTTTTTTTTTGAAGCCACATGCAAAAACGGACACCAGGATGAGTTTCGGGATGAAATTCCATGTCTAAAAATGGTGTTGCTTCCACTTTTTAAAAATCGAGCCTTTTTGGTGCCTGGGGAAGAAAACGCGTGACTCCGCGGTCAGAACAAATGCTGCCCAGGAACCAAAATGTTTTTTGAAGCCAATTTTTTTTTTTGAAGCCACATGCAAAAACGAACACCAGAATGAGTTTGGGGATGAAATTCCATGTCTAAAAATGGTGTTGCTTCCACTTTTTAAAAATCGAGCCTTTTTGGTGCCTGGGGAAGAAAACGCGTGACTCCGCGGTCAGGAAAAATGCTGCCCAGGAACCAAAATGTTTTTTGAAGCCAATTTTTTTTTTGAAGCCAAATGCAAAAACGGACACCAGGATGAGTTTCGGGATGAAATTCTATGTCTAAAAATGGTGTTGCTTCCACTTTTTAAAAATCGAGCCTTTTTGGTGCCTGGGGAAGAAAACGCGTGACTCCGCGGTCAGAAAAAATGCTGCCCAGGAACCAAAATGTTTTTGGAAGCCAATTTTTTTTTTTGAAGCCACATGCAAAAATGGACACCAGGATGAGTTTGGGGATGAAATTCCATGTCTAAAAATGGTGTTGCTTCCACTTTTTAAAAATCGAGCCTTTTTGGTGCCTGGGGAAGAAAACGCGTGACTCCGCGGTCAGAAAAAATGCTGCCCAGGAACCAAAATGTTTTTTGAAGCCAATTTTTTTTTTTGAAGCCACATGCAAAAACGAACACCAGAATGAGTTTGGGGATGAAATTCCATGTCTAAAAATGGTGTTGCTTCCACTTTTTAAAAATCGAGCCTTTTTGGTGCCTGGGGAAGAAAACGCGTGACTCCGCGGTCAGGAAAAATGCTGCCCAGGAACCAAAATGTTTTTTGAAGCCAATTTTTTTTTGAAGCCAAATGCAAAAACGGACACCAGGATGAGTTTCGGGATGAAATTCCATGTCTAAAAATGGTGTTGCTTCCACTTTTTAAAAATCGAGCCTTTTTGGTGCCTGGGGAAGAAAACGTGTGACTCCCCGGTCAGGAAAAATGCTGCCCAGGAACCAAAATGTTTTTTGAAGCCAATTTTTTTTTTGAAGCCAAATGCAAAAACGGACACCAGGATGAGTTTCGGGATGAAATTCCATGTCTAAAAATGGTGTTGCTTCCACTTTTTAAAAATCGAGCCTTTTTGGTGCCTGGGGAAGAAAACGCGGGACTCCGCGGTCAGAACAAATGCTGCCCAGGAACCAAAATGTTTTTTGAAGCCAATTTTTTTTTTTGAAGCCACATGCAAAAACGAACACCAGAATGAGTTTGGGGATGAAATTCCATGTCTAAAAATGGTGTTGCTTCCACTTTTTAAAAATCGAGCCTTTTTGGTGCCTGGGGAAGAAAACGCGTGACTCCGCGGTCAGGAAAAATGCTGCCCAGGAACCAAAATGTTTTTTGAAGCCAATTTTTTTTTTGAAGCCAAATGCAAAAACGGACACCAGGATGAGTTTCGGGATGAAATTCCATGTCTAAAAATGGTGTTGCTTCCACTTTTTAAAAATTCAGCCTTTTTGGTGCCTCGGGAAGAAAACGCGTGACTCCGCGGTCAGAAAAAATGCTGCCCAGGAACCAAAATGTTTTTTGAAGCCAAATTTTTTTTTTTTGAAGCCAAATGCAAAAACGGACACCAGGATGAGTTTCGGGATGAAATTCCATGTCTAAAAATGGTGTTGCTTCCACTTTTTAAAAATCGAGCCTTTTTGGTGCCTGGGGAAGAAAACGCGTGACTCCGCGGTCAGAAAAAATGCTGCCCAGGAACCAAAATGTTTTTTGAAGCCAATTTTTTTTTTTTGAAGCCACATGCAAAAACGGACACCAGGATGAGTTTGGGGATGAAATTCCATGTCTAAAAATGGTGTTGCTTCCACTTTTTAAAAATCGAGCCTTTTTGGTGCCTGGGGAAGAAAACGCGTGACTCCGCGGTCAGAAAAAATGCTGCCCAGGAAACAAAATGTTTTTTGAAGCCAATTTTTTTTTTTTTGAAGCCACATGCAAAAACGGACACCAGGATGAGTTTGGGGATGAAATTCCATGTCTAAAAATGGTGTTGCTTCCACTTTTTAAAAATTGAGCCTTTTTGGTGCCTGGGGAAGAAAATGCGTGACTCCGCGGTCAGAAAAAATGCTGCCCAGGAACCAAAATGTTTTTTGAAGCCAATTTTTTTTTTTGAAGCCACATGCAAAAACGAACACCAGAATGAGTTTGGGAATGAAATTCCATGTCTAAAAATGGTGTTGCTTCCACTTTTTAAAAATCGAGCCTTTTTGGTGCCTGGGGAAGAAAACGCGTGACTCCGCGGTCAGGAAAAATGCTGCCCAGGAACCAAAATGTTTTTTGAAGCCAATTTTTTTTTGAAGCCAAATGCAAAAACGGACACCAGGATGAGTTTCGGGATGAAATTCCATGTCTAAAAATGGTGTTGCTTCCACTTTTTAAAAATCGAGCCTTTTTGGTGCCTGGGGAAGAAAACGCGTGACTCCCCGGTCAGGAAAAATGCTGCCCAGGAACCAAAATGTTTTTTGAAGCCAATTTTTTTTTTGAAGCCAAATGCAAAAACGGACACCAGGATGAGTTTCGGGATGAAATTCCATGTCTAAAAATGGTGTTGCTTCCACTTTTTAAAAATCGAGCCTTTTTGGTGCCTGGGGAAGAAAACGCGGGACTCCGCGGTCAGAACAAATGCTGCCCAGGAACCAAAATGTTTTTTGAAGCCAATTTTTTTTTTTGAAGCCACATGCAAAAACGAACACCAGAATGAGTTTGGGGATGAAATTCCATGTCTAAAAATGGTGTTGCTTCCACTTTTTAAAAATCGAGCCTTTTTGGTGCCTGGGGAAGAAAACGCGTGACTCCGCGGTCAGGAAAAATGCTGCCCAGGAACCAAAATATTTTTTGAAGCCAATTTTTTTTTTGAAGCCAAATGCAAAAACGGACACCAGGATGAGTTTCGGGATGAAATTCCATGTCTAAAAATGGTGTTGCTTCCACTTTTTAAAAATTCAGCCTTTTTGGTGCCTCGGGAAGAAAACGCGTGACTCCGCGGTCAGAAAAAATGCTGCCCAGGAACCAAAATGTTTTTTGAAGCCAAATTTTTTTTTTTTGAAGCCAAATGCAAAAACGGACACCAGGATGAGTTTCGGGATGAAATTCCATGTCTAAAAATGGTGTTGCTTCCACTTTTTAAAAATCGAGCCTTTTTGGTGCCTGGGGAAGAAAACGCGTGACTCCGCGGTCAGAAAAAATGCTGCCCAGGAACCAAAATGTTTTTTGAAGCCAATTTTTTTTTTTTGAAGCCACATGCAAAAACGGACACCAGGATGAGTTTGGGGATGAAATTCCATGTCTAAAAATGGTGTTGCTTCCACTTTTTAAAAATCGAGCCTTTTTGGTGCCTGGGGAAGAAAACGCGTGACTCCGCGGTCAGAAAAAATGCTGCCCAGGAACCAAAATGTTTTTTGAAGCCAATTTTTTTTTTTTGAAGCCACATGCAAAAACGGACACCAGGATGAGTTTGGGGATGAAATTCCATGTCTAAAAATGGTGTTGCTTCCACTTTTTAAAAATTGAGCCTTTTTGGTGCCTGGGGAAGAAAACGCGTGACTCCGCGGTCAGAAAAAATGCTGCCCAGGAACCAAAATGTTTTTTGAAGCCAATTTTTTTTTTTGAAGCCACATGCAAAAACGAACACCAGAATGAGTTTGGGAATGAAATTCCATGTCTAAAAATGGTGTTGCTTCCACTTTTTAAAAATCGAGCCTTTTTGGTGCCTGGGGAAGAAAACGCGTGACTCCGCGGTCAGGAAAAATGCTGCCCAGGAACCAAAATGTTTTTTGAAGCCAATTTTTTTTTTGAAGCCAAATGCAAAAACGGACACCAGGATGAGTTTCGGGATGAAATTCCATGTCTAAAAATGGTGTTGCTTCCACTTTTTAAAAATCGAGCCTTTTTGGTGCCTGGGGAAGAAAACGCGTGACTCCGCGGTCAGAAAAAATGCTGCCGAGGAACCAAAATGTTTTTTGAAGCCAATTTTTTTTTTGAAGCCACATGCAAAAACGGACACCAGGATGAGTTTCGGGATGAAATTCCATGTCTAAAAATGGTGTTGCTTCCACTTTTTAAAAATCGAGCCTTTTTGGTGCCTGGGGAAGAAAACGCGTGACTCCGCGGTCAGGAAAAATGCTGCCCAGGAACCAAAATGTTTTTTGAAGCCAATTTTTTTTTTTGAAGCCAAATGCAAAAACGGACACCAGGATGAGTTTCGGGATGAAATTCCATGTCTAAAAATGGTGTTGCTTCCACTTTTTAAAAATCGAGCCTTTTTGGTGCCTGGGGAAGAAAACGCGTGACTCCGCGGTCAGAAAAAATGCTGCCCAGGAACCAAAATGTTTTTTGAAGCCAAATTTTTTTTTTTGAAGCCAAATGCAAAAACGGACACCAGGATGAGTTTCTATGTCTAAAAATGGTGTTGCTTCCACTTTTTAAAAATCGAGCCTTTTTGGTGCCTGGGGAAGAAAACGCGTGACTCCGCGGTCAGAAAAAATGCTGCCCAGGAACCAAAATGTTTTTTGAACCCAATTTTTTTTTTTTGAAGCCACATGCAAAAACGGACACCAGGATGAGTTTCGGGATGAAATTCCATGTCTAAAAATGGTGTTGCTTCCACTTTTTAAAAATTGAGCCTTTTTGGTGCCTGGGGAAGAAAACGCGTGACTCCGCGGTTAGAAAAAATGCTGCCCAGGAACCAAAATGTTTTTTGAAGCCAATTTTTTTTTTGAAGCCACATGCAAAAACGGACACCAGGATGAGTTTCGGGATGAAATTCCATGTCTAAAAATGGTGTTGCTTCCACTTTTTAAAAATCGAGCCTTTTTGGTGCCTGGGGAAGAAAACGCGTGACTCCGCGGTCAGAAAAAATGCTGCCCAGGAACCAAAATATTTTTTGAAGCCAATTTTTTTTTTTTGAAGCCACATGCAAAAACGGACACCAGGATGAGTTTGGGGATGAAATTCCATGTCTAAAAATGGTGTTGCTTCCACTTTTTAAAAATTGAGCCTTTTTGGTGCCTGGGGAAGAAAACGCGTGACTCTGCGGTCAGAAAAAATGCTGCCCAGGAACCAAAATGTTTTTTGAAGCCAATTTTTTTTTTGAAGCCACATGCAAAAACGAACACCAGAATGAGTTTGGGGATGAAATTCCATGTCTAAAAATGGTGTTGCTTCCACTTTTTAAAAATCGAGCCTTTTTGGTGCCTGGGGAAGAAAACGCGTGACTCCGCGGTCAGAAAAAATGCTGCCCAGGAACCAAAATGTTTTTTGAAGCCAAATTTTTTTTTTTTGAAGCCAAATGCAAAAACGGACACCAGGATGAGTTTCGGGATGAAATTCTATGTCTAAAAATGGTGTTGCTTCCACTTTTTAAAAATCGAGCCTATTTGGTGCCTGGGGAAGAAAACGCGTGACTCTGCGGTCAGAAAAAATGCTGCCCAGGAACCAAAATGTTTTTTGAAGCCAATTTTTTTTTTTGAAGCCACATGCAAAAACGGACACCAGGATGAGTTTCGGGATGAAATTCCATGTCTAAAAATGGTGTTGCTTCCACTTTTTAAAAATTGAGCCTTTTTGGTGCCTGGGGAAGAAAACGCGTGACTCTGCGGTCAAGAAAAATGCTGCCGAGGAACCAAAATGTTTTTTGAAGCCAATTTTTTTTTTGAAGCCACATGCAAAAACGGACACCAGGATGAGTTTCGGGATGAAATTCCATGTCTAAAAATGGTGTTGCTTCCACTTTTTAAAAATCGAGCCTTTTTGGTGCCTGGGGAAGAAAACGCGTGACTCCGCGGTCAGAAAAAATGCTGCCCAGGAACCAAAATGTTTTTTGAAGCCAATTTTTTTTTTTTGAAGCCACATGCAAAAACGGACACCAGGATGAGTTTGGGGATGAAATTCCATGTCTAAAAATGGTGTTGCTTCCACTTTTTAAAAATTGAGCCTTTTTGGTGCCTGGGGAAGAAAACGCGTGACTCCGCGGTCAGAAAAAATGCTGCCCAGGAACCAAACTGTTTTTTGAAGCCAATTTTTTTTTTTGAAGCCACATGCAAAAACGAACACCAGAATGAGTTTCGGGATGAAATTCCATGTCTAAAAATGGTGTTGCTTCCACTTTTTAAAAATCGAGCCTTTTTGGTGCCTGGGGAAGAAAACGCGTGACTCCGCGGTCAGAACAAATGCTGCCCAGGAACCAAAATGTTTTTTGAAGCCAATTTTTTTTTTTGAAGCCACATGCAAAAACGAACACCAGAATGAGTTTGGGGATGAAATTCCATGTCTAAAAATGGTGTTGCTTCCACTTTTTAAAAATCGAGCCTTTTTTGTGCCTGGGGAAGAAAACGCGTGACTCCGCGGTCAGGAAAAATGCTGCCCAGGAACCAAAATGTTTTTTGAAGCCAATTTTTTTTTTGAAGCCAAATGCAAAAACGGACACCAGGATGAGTTTCGGGATGAAATTCCATGTCTAAAAATGGTGTTGCTTCCACTTTTTAAAAATCGAGCCTTTTTGGTGCCTGGGGAAGAAAACGCGTGACTCCGCGGTCAGAAAAAATGCTGCCCAGGAACCAAAATGTTTTTTGAAGCCAATTTTTTTTTTTGAAGCCACATGCAAAAATGGACACCAGGATGAGTTTGGGGATGAAATTCCATGTCTAAAAATGGTGTTGCTTCCACTTTTTAAAAATTGAGCCTTTTTGGTGCCTGGGGAAGAAAACGCGTGACTCCGCGGTCAGAAAAAATGCTGCCCAGGAACCAAAATGTTTTTTGAAGCCAATTTTTTTTTTTGAAGCCACATGCAAAAACGGACACCAGGATGAGTTTGGGGATGAAATTCCATGTCTAAAAATGGTGTTGCTTCCACTTTTTAAAAATCGAGCCTTTTTGGTGCCTGGGGAAGAAAACGCGTGACTCCGCGATCAGAAAAAATGCTGCCCAGGAACCAAAATGTTTTTTGAAGCCAATTTTTTTTTTTTTGAAGCCACATGCAAAAACGGACACCAGGATATGTTTGGGGATGAAATTCCATGTCTAAAAATGGTGTTGCTTCCACTTTTTAAAAATTGAGCCTTTTTGGTGCCTGGGGAAGAAAACGCGTGACTCCGCGGTCAGAAAAAATGCTGCCCAGGAACCAAAATGTTTTTTGAAGCCAATTTTTTTTTTGAAGCCAAATGCAAAAACGGACACCAGGATGAGTTTCGGGATGAAATTCCATGTCTAAAAATGGTGTTGCTTCCACTTTTTAAAAATCGAGCCTTTTTGGTGCCTGGGGAAGAAAACGCGTGACTCCGCGGTCAGAAAAAATGCTGCCGAGGAACCAAAATGTTTTTTGAAGCCAATTTTTTTTTTGAAGCCGCATGCACAAACGGACACCAGGATGAGTTTCGGGATGAAATTCCATGTCTAAAAATGGTGTTGCTTCCACTTTTTAAAAATCGAGCCTTTTTGGTGCCTCGGGAAGAAAACGCGTGACTCCGCGGTCAGGAAAAATGCTGCCCAGGAACCAAAATGTTTTTTGAAGCCAATTTTTTTTTTGAAGCCAAATGCAAAAACGGACACCAGGATGAGTTTCGGGATGAAATTCTATGTCTAAAAATGGTGTTGCTTCCACTTTTTAAAAATCGAGCCTTTTTGGTGCCTGGGGAAGAAAACGCGTGACTCCGCGGTCAGAAAAAATGCTGCCCAGGAACCAAAATGTTTTTTGAAGCCAATTTTTTTTTTTGAAGCCACATGCAAAAACGGACACCAGGATGAGTTTGGGGATGAAATTCCATGTCTAAAAATGGTGTTGCTTCCACTTTTTAAAAATCGAGCCTTTTTGGTGCCTGGGGAAGAAAACGCGTGACTCCGCGGTCAGAACAAATGCTGCCCAGGAACCAAAATGTTTTTTGAAGCCAATTTTTTTTTTTGAAGCCACATGCAAAAACGAACACCAGAATGAGTTTGGGGATGAAATTCCATGTCTAAAAATGGTGTTGCTTCCACTTTTTAAAAATCGAGCCTTTTTGGTGCCTGGGGAAGAAAACGCGTGACTCCGCGGTCAGGAAAAATGCTGCCAAGGAACCAAAATGTTTTTTGAAGCCAATTTTTTTTTTGAAGCCAAATGCAAAAACGGACACCAGGATGAGTTTCGGGATGAAATTCTATGTCTAAAAATGGTGTTGCTTCCACTTTTTAAAAATCGAGCCTTTTTGGTGCCTGGGGAAGAAAACGCGTGACTCCGCGGTCAGAAAAAATGCTGCCCAGGAACCAAAATGTTTTTTGAAGCCAATTTTTTTTTTTTTGAAGCCACATGCAAAAACGGACACCAGGATGAGTTTGGGGATGAAATTCCATGTCTAAAAATGGTGTTGCTTCCACTTTTTAAAAATTGAGCCTTTTTGGTGCCTGGGGAAGAAAACGCGTGACTCCGCGGTCAGAAAAAATGCTGCCCAGGAACCAAAATGTTTTTTGAAGCCAATTTTTTTTTTTGAAGCCAAATGCAAAAACGGACACCAGGATGAGTTTCGGGATGAAATTCCATGTCTAAAAATGGTGTTGCTTCCACTTTTTAAAAATCGAGCCTTTTTGGTGCCTCGGGAAGAAAACGCGTGACTCCGCGGTCAGAAAAAATGCTGCCCAAGAACCAAAATGTTTTTTGAAGCCAAATTTTTTTTTTTGAAGCCAAATGCAAAAACGGACACCAGGATGAGTTTCGGGATGAAATTCTATGTCTAAAAATGGTGTTGCTTCCACTTTTTAAAAATCGAGCCTTTTTGGTGCCTGGGGAAGAAAACGCGTGACTCCGCGGTCAGAAAAAATGCTGCCCAGGAACCAAAATGTTTTTTGAAGCCAATTTTTTTTTTGAAGCCACATGCAAAAACGGACACCAGGATGAGTTTGGGGATGAAATTCCATGTCTAAAAATGGTGTTGCTTCCACTTTTTAAAAATCGAGCCTTTTTGGTGCCTGGGGAAGAAAACGCGTGACTCCGCGGTCAGGAAAAATGCTGCCCAGGAACCAAAATGTTTTTTGAAGCCAATTTTTTTTTTGAAGCCAAATGCAAAAACGGACACCAGGATGAGTTTCGGGATGAAATTCCATGTCTAAAAATGGTGTTGCTTCCACTTTTTAAAAATCGAGCCTTTTTGGTGCCTGGGGAAGAAAACGCGTGACTCCGCGGTCAGGAAAAATGCTGCCCAGGAACCAAAATGTTTTTTGAAGCCAATTTTTTTTTTGAAGCTAAATGCAAAAACGGACACCAGGATGAGTTTCGGGATGAAATTCCATGTCTAAAAATGGTGTTGCTTCCACTTTTTAAAAATCGAGCCTTTTTGGTGCCTGGGGAAGAAAACGCGTGACTCCGCGGTCAGAAAAAATGCTGCCCAGGAACCAAAATGTTTTTTGAAGCCAATTTTTTTTTTTTTGAAGCCACATGCAAAAACGGACACCAGGATGAGTTTGGGGATGAAATTCCATGTCTAAAAATGGTGTTGCTTCCACTTTTTAAAAATTGAGCCTTTTTGGTGCCTGGGGAAGAAAACGCGTGACTCCGCAGTTAGAAAAAATGCTGCCCAGGAACCAAAATGTTTTTTGAAGCCAATTTTTTTTTTGAAGCCACATGCAAAAACGGACACCAGGATGAGTTTCGGGATGAAATTCCATGTCTAAAAATGGTGTTGCTTCCACTTTTTAAAAATCGAGCCTTTTTGGTGCCTCGGGAAGAAAACGCGTGACTCCGCGGTCAGAAAAAATGCTGCCCAGGAACCAAAATGTTTTTTGAAGCCAATTTTTTTTTTTGAAGCCACATGCAAAAACGGACACCAGGATGAGTTTCGGGATGAAATTCCATGTCTAAAAATGGTGTTGCTTCCACTTTTTAAAAATTGAGCCTTTTTGGTGCCTGGGGAAGAAAACGCGTGACTCCGCGGTTAGAAAAAATGCTGCCCAGGAACCAAAATGTTTTTTGAAGCCAATTTTTTTTTTGAAGCCACATGCAAAAACGGACACCAGGATGAGTTTCGGGATGAAATTCCATGTCTAAAAATGGTGTTGCTTCCACTTTTTAAAAATCGAGCCTTTTTGGTGCCTGGGGAAGAAAACGCGTGACTCCGCGGTCAGAACAAATGCTGCCCAGGAACCAAAATGTTTTTTGAAGCCAATTTTTTTTTTTGAAGCTACATGCAAAAACGAACACCAGAATGAGTTTGGGGATGAAATTCCATGTCTAAAAATGGTGTTGCTTCCACTTTTTAAAAATCGAGCCTTTTTGGTGCCTGGGGAAGAAAACGCGTGACTCCGCGGTCAGGAAAAATGCTGCCCAGGAACCAAAATGTTTTTTGAAGACAATTTTTTTTTTGAAGCCAAATGCAAAAACGGACACCAGGATGAGTTTCGGGATGAAATTCTATGTCTAAAAATGGTGTTGCTTCCACTTTTTAAAAATCGAGCCTTTTTGGTGCCTGGGGAAGAAAACGCGTGACTCCGCGGTCAGAAAAAATGCTGCCCAGGAACCAAAATGTTTTTTGAAGCCAATTTTTTTTTTTGAAGCCACATGCAAAAACGGACACCAGGATGAGTTTGGGGATGAAATTCCATGTCTAAAAATGGTGTTGCTTCCACTTTTTAAAAATTGAGCCTTTTTGGTGCCTGGGGAAGAAAACGCGTGACTCCGCGGTCAGAAAAAATGCTGCCCAGGAACCAAAATGTTTTTTGAAGCCAAATTTTTTTTTTTTAAGCCAAATGCAAAAACGGACACCAGGATGACTTTCGGGATGAAATTCCATGTCTAAAAATGGTGTTGCTTCCACTTTTTAAAAATCGAGCCTTTTTGGTGCCTGGGGAAGAAAACGCGTGACTCCGGGGTCAGGAAAAATGCTGCCCAGGAACCAAAATGTTTTTTGAAGCCAATTTTTTTTTTTGAAGCCAAATGCAAAAACGGACACCAGGATGAGTTTTGGGATGAAATTCCATGTCTAAAAATGGTGTTGCTTCCACTTTTTTAAAATTGAGCCTTTTTGGTGCCTGGGGAAGAAAACGCGTGACTCCGCGGTCAGAAAAAATGCTGCCCAGGAACCAAAATGTTTTTTGAAGCCAATTTTTTTTTTGAAGCCACATGCAAAAACGGACACCAGGATGAGTTTGGGGATGAAATTCCATGTCTAAAAATGGTGTTGCTTCCACTTTTTAAAAATCGAGCCTTTTTGGTGCCTGGGGAAGAAAACGCGTGACTCCGCGGTCAGGAAAAATGCTGCCCAGGAACCAAACTGTTTTTTGAAGCCAATTTTTTTTTTGAAGCCAAATGCAAAAACGGACACCAGGATGAGTTTCAGGATGAAATTCCATGTCTAAAAATGGTGTTGCTTCCACTTTTTAAAAATCGAGCCTTTTTGGTGCCTGGGGAAGAAAACGCGTGACTCCGCGGTCAGGAAAAATGCTGCCCAGGAACCAAAATGTTTTTTGAAGCCAATTTTTTTTTTTGAAGCCACATGCAAAAACGGACACCAGGATGAGTTTCGGGATGAAATTCCATGTCTAAAAATGGTGTTGCTTCCACTTTTTAAAAATCGAGCCTTTTTGGTGCCTCGGGAAGAAAACACTTGACTCCGCGGTCAGAAAAAATGCTGCCCAGGAACCAAAATGTTTTTTGAAGCCAAATTTTTTTTTTTGAAGCCAAATGCAAAAACGGACACCAGGATGAGTTTCGGGATGAAATTCTATGTCTAAAAATGGTGTTGCTTCCACTTTTTAAAAATCGAGCCTTTTTGGTGCCTGGGGAAGAAAACGCGTGACTCCGCGGTCAGAAAAAATGCTGCCCAGGAACCAAAATGTTTTTTGAAGCCAATTTTTTTTTTTTGAAGCCACATGCAAAAACGGACACCAGGATGAGTTTCGGGATGAAATTCCATGTCTAAAAATGGTGTTGCTTCCACTTTTTAAAAATTGAGCCTTTTTGGTGCCTGGGGAAGAAAACGCGTGACTCCGCGGTTAGAAAAAATGCTGCCCAGGAACCAAAATGTTTTTTGAAGCCAATTTTATTTTTGAAGCCACATGCAAAAACGGACACCAGGATGAGTTTGGGGATGAAATTCCATGTCTAAAAATGGTGTTGCTTCCACTTTTTAAAAATCGAGCCTTTTTGGTGCCTGGGGAAGAAAACGCGTGACTCCGCGGTCAGAAAAAATGCTGCCCAGGAACCAAAATGTTTTTTGAAGCCAATTTTTTTTTTTGAAGCCACATGCAAAAACGGACACCAGGATGAGTTTGGGGATGAAATTCCATGTCTAAAAATGGTGTTGCTTCCACTTTTTAAAAATTGAGCCTTTTTGGTGCCTGGGGAAGAAAACGCGTGACTCCGACGTCAGAAAAAATGCTGCCCAGGAACCAAAATGTTTTTTGAAGCCAATTTTTTTTTTTGAAGCCACATGCAAAAACGAACACCAGAATGAGTTTGGGGATGAAATTCCATGTCTAAAAATGGTGTTGCTTCCACTTTTTAAAAATCGAGCCTTTTTGGTGCCTGGGGAAGAAAACGCGTGACTCCGCGGTCAGAAAAAATGCTGCCCAGGAACCAAAATGTTTTTTGAAGCCAAATTTTTTTTTTTTGAAGCCAAATGCAAAAACGGACACCAGGATGAGTTTCGGGATGAAATTCCATGTCTAAAAATGGTGTTGCTTCCACTTTTTAAAAATTGAGCCTTTTTGGTGCCTGGGGAAGAAAACGCGTGACTCCGCGGTCAGGAAAAATGCTGCCGAGGAACCAAAATGTTTTTTGAAGCCAATTTTTTTTTTGAAGCCACATGCAAAAACGGACACCAGGATGAGTTTCGGGATGAAATTCCATGTCTAAAAATGGTGTTGCTTCCACTTTTTAAAAATCGAGCCTTTTTGGTGCCTGGGGAAGAAAACGCTTGACTCCGCGGTCAGAAAAAATGCTGCCCAGGAACCAAAATGTTTTTTGAAGCCAATTTTTTTTTTTTGAAGCCACATGCAAAAACGGACACCAGGATGAGTTTGGGGATGAAATTCCATGTCTAAAAATGGTGTTGCTTCCACTTTTTAAAAATCGAGCCTTTTTGGTGCCTGGGGAAGAAAACGCGTGACTCCGCGGGCAGGAAAAATGCTGCCCAGGAACCAAAATGTTTTTTGAAGCCAATTTTTTTTTTGAAGCCACATGCAAAAACGAACACCAGAATGAGTTTGGGGATGAAATTCCATGTCTAAAAATGGTGTTGCTTCCACTTTTTAAAAATCGAGCCTTTTTGGTGCCTGGGGAAGAAAACGCGTGACCCCGCGGTCAGAAAAAATGCTGCCCAGGAACCAAAATGTTTTTTGAAGCCAAATTTTTTTTTTTGAAGCCAAATGCAAAAACGGACACCAGGATGAGTTTCGGGATGAAATTCTATGTCTAAAAATGGTGTTGCTTCCACTTTTTAAAAATCGAGCCTATTTGGTGCCTGGGGAAGAAAACGCGTGACTCCGCGGTCAGAAAAAATGCTGCCCAGGAACCAAAATGTTTTTTGAAGCCAATTTTTTTTTTTGAAGCCACATGCAAAAACGGACACCAGGATGAGTTTCGGGATGAAATTCCATGTCTAAAAATGGTGTTGCTTCCACTTTTTAAAAATTGAGCCTTTTTGGTGCCTGGGGAAGAAAACGCGTGACTCCGCGGTCAGGAAAAATGCTGCCGAGGAACCAAAATGTTTTTTGAAGCCAATTTTTTTTTTGAAGCCACATGCAAAAACGGACACCAGGATGAGTTTCGGGATGAAATTCCATGTCTAAAAATGGTGTTGCTTCCACTTTTTAAAAATCGAGCCTTTTTGGTGCCTGGGGAAGAAAACGCGTGACTCCGCGGTCAGAAAAAATGCTGCCCAGGAACCAAAATGTTTTTTGAAGCCAATTTTTTTTTTTTGAAGCCACATGCAAAAACGGACACCAGGATGAGTTTGGGGATGAAATTCCATGTCTAAAAATGGTGTTGCTTCCACTTTTAAAAAATTGAGCCTTTTTGGTGCCTGGGGAAGAAAACGCGTGACTCCGCGGTCAGAAAAAATGCTGCCCAGGAACCAAACTGTTTTTTGAAGCCAATTTTTTTTTTTGAAGCCACATGCAAAAACGAACACCAGAATGTGTTTGGGGATGAAATTCCATGTCTAAAAATGGTGTTGCTTCAACTTTTTAAAAATCGAGCCTTTTTGGTGCCTGGGGAAGAAAACGCGTGACTCCGCGGTCAGGAAAAATGCTGCCCAGGAACCAAAATGTTTTTTGAAGCCAATTTTTTTTTTGAAGCCAAATGCAAAAACGGACACCAGGATGAGTTTCGGGATGAAATTCCATGTCTAAAAATGGTGTTGCTTCCACTTTTTAAAAATCGAGCCTTTTTGGTGCCTGGGGAAGAAAACGCGTGACTCCGCGGTCAGGAAAAATGCTGCCCAGGAACCAAAATGTTTTTTGAAGCCAATTTTTTTTTTGAAGCCAAATGCAAAAACGGACACCAGGATGAGTTTCGGGATGAAATTCCATGTCTAAAAATGGTGTTGCTTCCACTTTTTAAAAATTCAGCCTTTTTGGTGCCTCGGGAAGAAAACGCGTGACTCCGCGGTCAGAAAAAATGCTGCCCAGGAACCAAAATGTTTTTTGAAGCCAAATTTTTTTTTTTTTGAAGCCAAATGCAAAAACGGACACCAGGATGAGTTTCGGGATGAAATTCCATGTCTAAAAATGGTGTTGCTTCCACTTTTTAAAAATCGAGCCTTTTTGGTGCCTGGGGAAGAAAACGCGTGACTCCGCGGTCAGAAAAAATGCTGCCCAGGAACCAAAATGTTTTTTGAAGCCAATTTTTTTTTTTTGAAGCCACATGCAAAAACGGACACCAGGATGAGTTTGGGGATGAAATTCCATGTCTAAAAATGGTGTTGCTTCCACTTTTTAAAAATTGAGCCTTTTTGGTGCCTGGGGAAGAAAACGCGTGACTCCGCGGTCAGAAAAAATGCTGCCCAGGAACCAAAATGTTTTTTGAAGCCAATTTTTTTTTTTGAAGCCACATGCAAAAACGGACACCAGGATGAGTTTGGGGATGAAATTCCATGTCTAAAAATGGTGTTGCTTCCACTTTTTAAAAATCGAGCCTTTTTGGTGCCTGGGGAAGAAAACGCGTGACTCCGCGGTCAGAAAAAATGCTGCCCAGGAACCAAAATGTTTTTTGAAGCCAATTTTTTTTTTTTTGAAGCCACATGCAAAAACGGACACCAGGATGAGTTTGGGGATGAAATTCCATGTCGAAAAATGGTGTTGCTTCCACTTTTTAAAAATTGAGCCTTTTTGGTGCCTGGGGAAGAAAACGCGTGACTCCGCGGTCAGAAAAAATGCTGCCCAGGAACCAAAATGTTTTTTGAAGCCAATTTTTTTTTTTGAAGCCACATGCAAAAACGAACACCAGAATGAGTTTGGGAATGAAATTCCATGTCTAAAAATGGTGTTGCTTCCACTTTTTAAAAATCGAGCCTTTTTGGTGCCTGGGGAAGAAAACGCGTGACTCCGCGGTCAGGAAAAATGCTGCCCAGGAACCAAAATGTTTTTTGAAGCCAATTTTTTTTTTGAAGCCAAATGCAAAAACGGACACCAGGATGAGTTTCGGGATGAAATTCCATGTCTAAAAATGGTGTTGCTTCCACTTTTTAAAAATCGAGCCTTTTTGGTGCCTGGGGAAGAAAACGTGTGACTCCGCGGTCAGAAAAAATGCTGCCCAGGAACCAAAATGTTTTTTGAAGCCAATTTTTTTTTTTTGAAGCCACATGCAAAAACGGACACCAGGATGAGTTTGGGGATGAAATTCCATGTCTAAAAATGGTGTTGCTTCCACTTTTTAAAAATTGAGCCTTTTTGGTGCCTGGGGAAGAAAACGCGTGACTCCGCGGTCAGAAAAAATGCTGCCCAGGAACCAAAATGTTTTTTGAAGCCAATTTATTTTTTTGAAGCCACATGCAAAAACGAACACCAGAATGAGTTTGGGGATGAAATTCCATGTCTAAAAATGGTGTTGCTTCCACTTTTTAAAAATCGAGCCTTTTTGGTGCCTGGGGAAGAAAACGCGTGACTCCGCGGTCAGAAAAAATGCTGCCCAGGAACCAAAATGTTTTTTGAAGCCAATTTTTTTTTTTGAAGCCACATACAAAAACGGACACCAGGATGAGTTTGGGGATGAAATTCCATGTCTAAAAATGGTGTTGCTTCCACTTTTTAAAAATTGAGCCTTTTTGGTGCCTGGGGAACAAAACGCGTGACTCCGCGGTCAGAAAAAATGCTGCCCAGGAACCAAAATGTTTTTTGAAGCCATTTTTTTTTTTGAAGCCACATGCAAAAACGGACACCAGGATGAGTTTGGGGATGAAATTCCATGTCTAAAAATGGTGTTGCTTCCACTTTTTAAAAATTGAGCCTTTTTGGTGCCTGGGGAAGAAAACGCGTGACTCCGCGGTCAGAAAAAATGCTGCCCAGGAACCAAAATGTTTTTTGAAGCCAATTTTTTTTTTTGAAGCCAAATGCAAAAACGGACACCAGGATGAGTTTTGGGATGAAATTCCATGTCTAAAAATGGTGTTGCTTCCACTTTTTAAAAATTGAGCCTTTTTGGTGCCTGGGGAAGAAAACGCGTGACTCCGCGGTCAGAAAAAATGCTGCCCAGGAACCAAAATGTTTTTTGAAGCCAATTTTTTTTTTGAAGCCACATGCAAAAACGGACACCAGGATGAGTTTGGGGATGAAATTCCATGTCTAAAAATGGTGTTGCTTCCACTTTTTAAAAATCGAGCCTTTTTGGTCCCTGGGGAAGAAAACGCGTGACTCCACGGTCAGGAAAAATGCTGCCCAGGAACCAAAATGTTTTTTGAAGCCAATTTTTTTTTTGAAGCCAAATGCAAAAACGGACACCAGGATGAGTTTTGGGATGAAATTCCATGTCTAAAAATGGTGTTGCTTCCACTTTTTAAAAATCGAGCCTTTTTGGTGCCTGGGGAAGAAAACGCGTGACTCCGCGGTCAGAAAAAATGCTGCCCAGGAACCAAAATGTTTTTTGAAGCCAATTTTTTTTTTGAAGCCACATACAAAAACGGACACCAGGATGAGTTTGGGGATGAAATTCCATGTCTAAAAATGGTGTTGCTTCCACTTTTTAAAAATTGAGCCTTTTTGGTGCCTGGGGAACAAAACGCGTGACTCCGCGGTCAGAAAAAATGCTGCCCAGGAACCAAAATGTTTTTTGAAGCCAATTTTTTTTTTTGAAGCCACATGCAAAAACGGACACCAGGATGAGTTTGGGGATGAAATTCCATGTCTAAAAATGGTGTTGCTTCCACTTTTTAAAAATTGAGCCTTTTTGGTGCCTGGGGAACAAAACGCGTGACTCCGCGGTCAGAAAAAATGCTGCCCAGGAACCAAAATGTTTTTTGAAGCCAATTTTTTTTTTTGAAGCCACATGCAAAAACGGACACCAGGATGAGTTTGGGGATGAAATTCCATGTCTAAAAATGGTGTTGCTTCCACTTTTTAAAAATTGAGCCTTTTTGGTGCCTGGGGAAGAAAACGCGTGACTCCGCGGTCAGAAAAAATGCTGCCCAGGAACCAAAATGTTTTTTGAAGCCAATTTTTTTTTTTGAAGCCAAATGCAAAAACGGACACCAGGATGAGTTTTGGGATGAAATTCCATGTCTAAAAATGGTGTTGCTTCCACTTTTTAAAAATTGAGCCTTTTTGGTGCCTGGGGAAGAAAACGCGTGACTCCGCGGTCAGAAAAAATGCTGCCCAGGAACCAAAATGTTTTTTGAAGCCAATTTTTTTTTTGAAGCCACATGCAAAAACGGACACCAGGATGAGTTTGGGGATGAAATTCCATGTCTAAAAATGGTGTTGCTTCCACTTTTTAAAAATCGAGCCTTTTTGGTGCCTGGGGAAGAAAACGCGTGACTCCACGGTCAGGAAAAATGCTGCCCAGGAACCAAAATGTTTTTTGAAGCCAATTTTTTTTTTGAAGCCAAATGCAAAAACGGACACCAGGATGAGTTTCGGGATGAAATTCCATGTCTAAAAATGGTGTTGCTTCCACTTTTTAAAAATCGAGCCTTTTTGGTGCCTGGGGAAGAAAACGCGTGACTCCGCGGTCAGGAAAAATGCTGCCCAGGAACCAAAATGTTTTTTGAAGCCAATTTTTTTTTTTTGAAGCCAAATGCAAAAACGGACACCAGGATGAGTTTTGGGATGAAATTCCATGTCTAAAAATGGTGTTGCTTCCACTTTTTAAAAATCGAGCCTTTTTGGTGCCTGGGGAAGAAAACGCGTGACTCCGCGGTCAGAAAAAATGCTGCCCAGGAACCAAAATGTTTTTTGAAGCCAATTTTTTTTTTGAAGCCACATGCAAAAACGAACACCAGAATGAGTTTGGGGATGAAATTCCATGTCTAAAAATGGTGTTGCTTCCACTTTTTAAAAATCGAGCCTTTTTGGTGCCTGGGGAAGAAAACGCGTGACTCCGCGGTCAGAAAAAATGCTGCCCAGGAACCAAAATGTTTTTTGAAGCCAATTTTTTTTTTGAAGCCACATACAAAAACGGACACCAGGATGAGTTTGGGGATGAAATTCCATGTCTAAAAATGGTGTTGCTTCCACTTTTTAAAAATTGAGCCTTTTTGGTGCCTGGGGAAGAAAACGTGTGACTCCGCGGTCAGAAAAAATGCTGCCCAGGAACCAAAATGTTTTTTGAAGCCAATTTTTTTTTTTGAAGCCACATGCAAAAACGGACACCAGGATGAGTTTGGGGATAAAATTCCATGTCTAAAAATGGTGTTGCTTCCACTTTTTAAAAATTGAGCCTTTTTGGTGCCTGGGGAAGAAAACGCGTGACTCCGCGGTCAGAAAAAATGCTGCCCAGGAACCAAAATGTTTTTTGAAGCCAAATTTTTTTTTTTTAAGCCAAATGCAAAAACGGACACCAGGATGAGTTTCGGGATGAAATTCCATGTCTAAAAATGGTGTTGCTTCCACTTTTTAAAAATCGAGCCTTTTTGGTGCCTGGGGAAGAAAACGCGTGACTCCGCGGTCAGGAAAAATGCTGCCCAGGAACCAAAATGTTTTTTGAAGCCAATTTTTTTTTTTGAAGCCAAATGCAAAAACGGACACCAGGATGAGTTTTGGGATGAAATTCCATGTCTAAAAATGGTGTTGCTTCCACTTTTTAAAAATTGAGCCTTTTTGGTGCCTGGGGAAGAAAACGCGTGACTCCGCGGTCAGAAAAAATGCTGCCCAGGAACCAAAATGTTTTTGGAAGCCAATTTTTTTTTTGAAGCAACATGCAAAAACGGACACCAGGATGAGTTTGGGGATGAAATTCCATGTCTAAAAATGGTGTTGCTTCCACTTTTTATAAATCGAGCCTTTTTGGTGCCTGGGGAAGAAAACGCGTGACTCCACGGTCAGGAAAAATGCTGCCCAGGAACCAAAATGTTTTTTGAAGCCAATTTTTTTTTTGAAGCCAAATGCAAAAACGGACACCAGGATGAGTTTCGGGATGAAATTCCATGTCTAAAAATGGTGTTGCTTCCACTTTTTAAAAATCGAGCCTTTTTGGTGCCTGGGGAAGAAAACGCGTGACTCCGCGGTCAGGAAAAATGCTGCCCAGGAACCAAAATGTTTTTTGAAGCCATTTTTTTTTTTGAAGCCAAATGCAAAAACGGACACCAGGATGAGTTTTGGGATGAAATTCCATGTCTAAAAATGGTGTTGCTTCCACTTTTCAAAAATCGAGCCTTTTTGGTGCCTGGGGAACAAAACGCGTTACTCCGCGGTCAGAAAAAATGCTGCCCAGGAACCAAAATGTTTTTTGAAGCCAAATTTTTTTTTTGAAGCCAAATGCAAAAACGGACACCAGGATGAGTTTGGGGATGAAATTCCATGTCTAAAAATGGTGTTGCTTCCACTTTTTAAAAATCGAGCCTTTTTGGTGCCTGGGGAAGAAAACGCGTGACTCCGCGGTCAGAAAAAATGCTGCCCAGGAAACAAAATGTTTTTTGAAGCCAATTATTTTTTTTGAAGCCAAATGCAAAAACGTACACCAGGATGAGTTTCGGGATGAAATTCCATGTCTAAAAATGGTGTTGCTTCCACTTTTTAAAAATCGAGCCTTTTTGGTGCCTGGGGAAGAAAACGCGTGACTCCACGGTCAGGAAAAATGCTGCCCAGGAACCAAAATGTTTTTTGAAGCCAATTTTTTTTTTGAAGCCAAATGCAAAAACGGACACCAGGATGAGTTTCGGGATGAAATTCCATGTCTAAAAATGGTGTTGCTTCCACTTTTTAAAAATCGAGCCTTTTTGGTGCCTGGGGAAGAAAACGCGTGACTCCGCGGTCAGGAAAAATGCTGCCCAGGAACCAAAATGTTTTTTGAAGCCAATTTTTTTTTTTTGAAGCCAAATGCAAAAACGGACACCAGGATGAGTTTTGGGATGAAATTCCATGTCTAAAAATGGTGTTGCTTCCACTTTTTAAAAATCGAGCCTTTTTGGTGCCTGGGGAACAAAACGCGTTACTCCGCGGTCAGAAAAAATGCTGCCCAGGAACCAAAATGTTTTTTGAAGCCAAATTTTTTTTTGAAGCCAAATGCAAAAACGGACACCAGGATGAGTTTGGGGATGAAATTCCATGTCTAAAAATGGTGTTGCTTCCACTTTTTAAAAATCGAGCCTTTTTGGTGCCTGGGGAAGAAAACGCGTGACTCCGCGGTCAGAAAAAATGCTGCCCAGGAAACAAAATGTTTTTTGAAGCCAATTATTTTTTTTGAAGCCAAATGCAAAAACGGACACCAGGATGAGTTTTGGGATGAAATTCCAATGTCTAAAAATGCTGTTGCTTCCACTTTTTAAAAATTGAGCCTTTTTGGTGCCTGGGGAAGAAAACGCGTGACTCCGCGGTCAGAAAAAATGCTGCCCAGGAACCAAAATGTTTTTTGAAGCCAATTTTTTTTTTGAAGCCACATGCAAAAACGGACACCAGGATGAGTTTGGGGATGAAATTCCATGTCTAAAAATGGTGTTGCTTCCACTTTTTAAAAATCGAGCCTTTTTGGTGCCTGGGGAAGAAAACGCGTGACTCCACGGTCAGGAAAAATGCTGCCCAGGAACCAAAATGTTTTTTGAAGCCAATTTTTTTTTGAAGCCAAATGCAAAAACGGACACCAGGATGAGTTTCGGGATGAAATTCCATGTCTAAAAATGGTGTTGCTTCCACTTTTTAAAAATCGAGCCTTTTTGGTGCCTGGGGAAGAAAACGCGTGACTCCGCGGTCAGGAAAAATGCTGCCCAGGAACCAAAATGTTTTTTGAAGCCAATTTTTTTTTTTGAAGCCAAATGCAAAAACGGACACCAGGATGAGTTTTGGGATGAAATTCCATGTCTAAAAATGGTGTTGCTTCCACTTTTTAAAAATCGAGCCTTTTTGGTGCCTGGGGAAGAAAACGCGTGACTGCGCGGTCAGAAAAAATGCTGCCCAGGAACCAAAATGTTTTTTGAAGCCAATTTTTTTTTTTGAAGCCACATGCAAAAACGAACACCAGAATGAGTTTGGGGATGAAATTCCATGTCTAAAAATGGTGTTGCTTCCACTTTTTAAAAATCGAGCCTTTTTGGTGCCTGGGGAAGAAAACGCGTGACTCCGCGGTCAGAAAAAATGCTGCCCAGGAACCAAAATGTTTTTTGAAGCCAAATTTTTTTTTTTTTAAGCCAAATGCAAAAACGGACACCAGGATGAGTTTGGGGATGAAATTCCATGTCTAAAAATGGTGTTGCTTCCACTTTTTAAAAATCGAGCCTTTTTGGTGCCTGGGGAAGAAAACACGTGACTCCGCGGTCAGGAAAAATGCTGCCCAGGAACCAAAATGTTTTTTGAAGCCAATTTTTTTTTTTGAAGCCAAATGCAAAAACGGACACCAGGATGAGTTTTGGGATGAAATTCCATGTCTAAAAATGGTGTTGCTTCCACTTTTTAAAAATTGAGCCTTTTTGGTGCCTGGGGAAGAAAACGCGTGACTCCGCGGTCAGAAAAAATGCTGCCCAGGAACCAAAATGTTTTTTGAAGCCAATTTTTTTTTTGAAGCCACATGCAAAAACGGACACCAGGATGAGTTTGGGGATGAAATTCCATGTCTAAAAATGGTGTTGCTTCCACTTTTTAAAAATCGAGCCTTTTTGGTGCCTGGGGAAGAAAACGCGTGACTCCGCGGTCAGAAAAAATGCTGCCCAGGAAACAAAATGTTTTTTGAAGCCAATTATTTTTTTTGAAGCCAAATGCAAAAACGGACACCAGGATGAGTTTTGGGATGAAATTCCATGTCTAAAAATGCTGTTGCTTCCACTTTTTAAAAATTGAGCCTTTTTGGTGCCTGGGGAAGAAAACGCGTGACTCCGCGGTCAGAAAAAATGCTGCCCAGGAACCAAAATGTTTTTTGAAGCCAATTTTTTTTTTGAAGCCACATGCAAAAACGGACACCAGGATGAGTTTGGGGATGAAATTCCATGTCTAAAAATGGTGTTGCTTCCACTTTTTAAAAATCGAGCCTTTTTGGTGCCTGGGGAAGAAAACGCGTGACTCCACGGTCAGGAAAAATGCTGCCCAGGAACCAAAATGTTTTTTGAAGCCAATTTTTTTTTGAAGCCAAATGCAAAAACGGACACCAGGATGAGTTTCGGGATGAAATTCCATGTCTAAAAATGGTGTTGCTTCCACTTTTTAAAAATCGAGCCTTTTTGGTGCCTGGGGAAGAAAACGCGTGACTCCGCGGTCAGGAAAAATGCTGCCCAGGAACCAAAATGTTTTTTGAAGCCAATTTTTTTTTTTGAAGCCAAATGCAAAAACGGACACCAGGATGAGTTTTGGGATGAAATTCCATGTCTAAAAATGGTGTTGCTTCCACTTTTTAAAAATTGAGCCTTTTTGGTGCCTGGGGAAGAAAACGCGTGACTCCGCGGTCAGAAAAAATGCTGCCCAGGAACCAAAATGTTTTTTGAAGCCAATTTTTTTTTTGAAGCCACATGCAAAAACGGACACCAGGATGAGTTTGGGGATGAAATTCCATGTCTAAAAATGGTGTTGCTTCCACTTTTTAAAAATCGAGCCTTTTTGGTGCCTGGGGAAGAAAACGCGTGACTCCACGGTCAGGAAAAATGCTGCCCAGGAACCAAAATGTTTTTTGAAGCCAATTTTTTTTTTGAAGCCAAATGCAAAAACGGACACCAGGATGAGTTTCGGGATGAAATTCCATGTCTAAAAATGGTGTTGCTTCCACTTTTTAAAAATCGAGCCTTTTTGGTGCCTGGGGAAGAAAACGCGTGACTCCGCGGTCAGGAAAAATGCTGCCCAGGAACCAAAATGTTTTTTGAAGCCATTTTTTTTTTTTGAAGCCAAATGCAAAAACGGACACCAGGATGAGTTTTGGGATGAAATTCCATGTCTAAAAATGGTGTTGCTTCCACTTTTCAAAAATCGAGCCTTTTTGGTGCCTGGGGAACAAAACGCGTTACTCCGCGGTCAGAAAAAATGCTGCCCAGGAACCAAAATGTTTTTTGAAGCCAAATTTTTTTTTTGAAGCCAAATGCAAAAACGGACACCAGGATGAGTTTGGGGATGAAATTCCATGTCTAAAAATGGTGTTGCTTCCACTTTTTAAAAATCGAGCCTTTTTGGTGCCTGGGGAAGAAAACGCGTGACTCTGCGGTCAGAAAAAATGCTGCCCAGGAAACAAAATGTTTTTTGAAGCCAATTATTTTTTTTGAAGCCAAATGCAAAAACGTACACCAGGATGAGTTTCGGGATGAAATTCCATGTCTAAAAATGGTGTTGCTTCCACTTTTTAAAAATCGAGCCTTTTTGGTGCCTGGGGAAGAAAACGCGTGACTCCACGGTCAGGAAAAATGCTGCCCAGGAACCAAAATGTTTTTTGAAGCCAATTTTTTTTTTGAAGCCAAATGCAAAAACGGACACCAGGATGAGTTTCGGGATGAAATTCCATGTCTAAAAATGGTGTTGCTTCCACTTTTTAAAAATCGAGCCTTTTTGGTGCCTGGGGAAGAAAACGCGTGACTCCGCGGTCAGGAAAAATGCTGCCCAGGAACCAAAATGTTTTTTGAAGCCAATTTTTTTTTTGAAGCCAAATGCAAAAACGGACACCAGGATGAGTTTTGGGATGAAATTCCATGTCTAAAAATGGTGTTGCTTCCACTTTTTAAAAATCGAGCCTTTTTGGTGCCTGGGGAACAAAACGCGTTACTCCGCGGTCAGAAAAAATGCTGCCCAGGAACCAAAATGTTTTTTGAAGCCAAATTTTTTTTTTGAAGCCAAATGCAAAAACGGACACCAGGATGAGTTTGGGGATGAAATTCCATGTCTAAAAATGGTGTTGCTTCCACTTTTTAAAAATCGAGCCTTTTTGGTGCCTGGGGAAGAAAACGCGTGACTCCGCGGTCAGAAAAAATGCTGCCCAGGAAACAAAATGTTTTTTGAAGCCAATTATTTTTTTTGAAGCCAAATGCAAAAACGTACACCAGGATGAGTTTCGGGATGAAATTCCATGTCTAAAAATGATGTTGCTTCCACTTTTTAAAAATCGAGCCTTTTTGGTGCCTGGGGAAGAAAACGCGTGACTCCGTGGTCAGAAAAAATGCTGCCCAGGAAACAAAATGTTTTTTGAAGCCAATTTTTTTTTTGAAGCCAAATGCAAAAACGTACATCAGGATGAGTTTCGGGATGAAATTCCATGTCTAAAAATGGTGTTGCTTCCACTTTTCAAAAATCGAGCCTTTTTGGTGCCTGGGGAAGAAAACGCGTGACTCCGCGGTCAGAAAAAATGCTGCCCAGGAACCAAAATGTTTTTTGAAGCCAAATTTTTTTTTTGAAGCCAAATGCAAAAACGTACACCAGGATGAGTTTCGGGATGAAATTCCATGTCTAAAAATGGTGTTGCTTCCACTTTTTAAAAATCGAGCCTTTTTGGTGCCTGGGGAAGAAAACGCGTGACTCCGCGGTCAGAAAAAATGCTGCCCAGGAAACAAAATGTTTTTTGAAGCCAACTATTTTTTTTGAAGCCAAATGCAAAAACGGACACCAGGATGAGTTTGGGGATGAAATTCCATGTCTAAAAATGGTGTTGCTTCCACTTTTTAAAAATCGAGCCTTTTTGGTGCCTGGGGAAGAAAACGCGTGACTCCGCGGTCAGAAAAAATGCTGCCCAGGAAACAAAATGTTTTTTGAAGCCAATTATTTTTTTTGAAGCCAAATGCAAAAACGTACACCAGGATGAGTTTCGGGATGAAATTCCATGTCTAAAAATGGTGTTGCTTCCACTTTTTAAAAATCGAGCCTTTTTGGTGCCTGGGGAAGAAAACGCGTGACTCCGCGGTCAGAAAAAATGCTGCCCAGGAACCAAAATGTTTTTTGAAGCCAATTTTTTTTTTTGAAGCCACATGCAAAAACGGACACCAGGATGAGTTTCGGGATGAAATTCCATGTCTAAAAATGGTGTTGCTTCCACTTTTTAAAAATTGAGCCTTTTTGGTGCCTGGGGAACAAAACGCGTTACTCCGCGGTCAGAAAAAATGCTGCCCAGGAACCAAAATGTTTTTTGAAGCCAAATTTTTTTTTTGAAGCCAAATGCAAAAACGGACACCAGGATGAGTTTGGGGATGAAATTCCATGTCTAAAAATGGTGTTGCTTCCACTTTTTAAAAATCGAGCCTTTTTGGTGCCTGGGGAAGAAAACGCGTGACTCCGCGGTCAGAAAAAATGCTGCCCAGGAAACAAAATGTTTTTTGAAGCCAATTATTTTTTTTGAAGCCAAATGCAAAAACGTACACCAGGATGAGTTTCGGGATGAAATTCCATGTCTAAAAATGGTGTTGCTTCCACTTTTTAAAAATCGAGCCTTTTTGGTGCCTGGGGAAGAAAACGCGTGACTCCACGGTCAGGAAAAATGCTGCCCAGGAACCAAAATGTTTTTTGAAGCCAATTTTTTTTTTTGAAGCCAAATGCAAAAACGGACACCAGGATGAGTTTTGGGATGAAATTCCATGTCTAAAAATGGTGTTGCTTCCACTTTTTAAAAATTGAGCCTTTTTGGTGCCTGGGGAAGAAAACGCGTGACTCCGCGGTCAGAAAAAATGCTGCCCAGGAACCAAAATGTTTTTGGAAGCCAATTTTTTTTTTGAAGCAACATGCAAAAACGGACACCAGGATGAGTTTGGGGATGAAATTCCATGTCTAAAAATGGTGTTGCTTCCACTTTTTAAAAATCGAGCCTTTTTGGTGCCTGGGGAAGAAAACGCGTGACTCCACGGTCAGGAAAAATGCTGCCCAGGAACCAAAATGTTTTTTGAAGCCAATTTTTTTTTTGAAGCCAAATGCAAAAACGGACACCAGGATGAGTTTCGGGATGAAATTCCATGTCTAAAAATGGTGTTGCTTCCACTTTTTAAAAATCGAGCCTTTTTGGTGCCTGGGGAAGAAAACGCGTGACTCCGCGGTCAGGAAAAATGCTGCCCAGGAACCAAAATGTTTTTTGAAGCCATTTTTTTTTTTGAAGCCAAATGCAAAAACGGACACCAGGATGAGTTTTGGGATGAAATTCCATGTCTAAAAATGGTGTTGCTTCCACTTTTCAAAAATCGAGCCTTTTTGGTGCCTGGGGAACAAAACGCGTTACTCCGCGGTCAGAAAAAATGCTGCCCAGGAACCAAAATGTTTTTTGAAGCCAAATTTTTTTTTTGAAGCCAAATGCAAAAACGGACACCAGGATGAGTTTGGGGATGAAATTCCATGTCTAAAAATGGTGTTGCTTCCACTTTTTAAAAATCGAGCCTTTTTGGTGCCTGGGGAAGAAAACGCGTGACTCCGCGGTCAGAAAAAATGCTGCCCAGGAAACAAAATGTTTTTTGAAGCCAATTTTTTTTTTTGAAGCCACATGCAAAAACGGACACCAGGATGAGTTTTGGGATGAAATTCCATGTCTAAAAATGCTGTTGCTTCCACTTTTTAAAAATTGAGCCTTTTTGGTGCCTGGGGAAGAAAACGCGTGACTCCGCGGTCAGAAAAAATGCTGCCCAGGAACCAAAATGTTTTTTGAAGCCAATTTTTTTTTTGAAGCCACATGCAAAAACGGACACCAGGATGAGTTTGGGGATGAAATTCCATGTCTAAAAATGGTGTTGCTTCCACTTTTTAAAAATCGAGCCTTTTTGGTGCCTGGGGAAGAAAACGCGTGACTCCACGGTCAGGAAAAATGCTGCCCAGGAACCAAAATGTTTTTTGAAGCCAATTTTTTTTTTTTGAAGCCAAATGCAAAAACGGACACCAGGATGAGTTTTGGGATGAAATTCCATGTCTAAAAATGGTGTTGCTTCCACTTTTTAAAAATCGAGCCTTTTTGGTGCCTGGGGAAGAAAACGCGTGACTCCGCGGTCAGAAAAAATGCTGCCCAGGAACCAAAATGTTTTTTGAAGCCAATTTTTTTTTTTGAAGCCACATGCAAAAACGAACACCAGAATGAGTTTGGGGATGAAATTCCATGTCTAAAAATGGTGTTGCTTCCACTTTTTAAAAATCGAGCCTTTTTGGTGCCTGGGGAAGAAAACGCGTGACTCCGCGGTCAGAAAAAATGCTGCCCAGGAACCAAAATGTTTTTTGAAGCCAAATTTTTTTTTTTTTAAGCTAAATGCAAAAACGGACACCAGGATGAGTTTGGGGATGAAATTCCATGTCTAAAAATGGTGTTGCTTCCACTTTTTAAAAATCGAGCCTTTTTGGTGCCTGGGGAAGAAAACGCGTGACTCCGCGGTCAGGAAAAATGCTGCCCAGGAACCAAAATGTTTTTTGAAGCCAATTTTTTTTTTTGAAGCCAAATGAAAAACGGACACCAGGATGAGTTTTGGGATGAAATTCCATGTCTAAAAATGGTGTTGCTTCCACTTTTTAAAAATCGAGCCCTTTTGGTGCCTGGGGAAGAAAACGCGTGACTCCGCGGTCAGGAAAAATGCTGCCCAGGAACCAAAATGTTTTTTGAAGCCATTTTTTTTTTTGAAGCCAAATGCAAAAACGGACACCAGGATGAGTTTTGGGATGAAATTCCATGTCTAAAAATGGTGTTGCTTCCACTTTTCAAAAATCGAGCCTTTTTGGTGCCTGGGGAACAAAACGCGTTACTCCGCGGTCAGAAAAAATGCTGCCCAGGAACCAAAATGTTTTTTGAAGCCAAATTTTTTTTTTGAAGCCAAATGCAAAAACGGACACCAGGATGAGTTTGGGGATGAAATTCCATGTCTAAAAATGGTGTTGCTTCCACTTTTTAAAAATCGAGCCTTTTTGGTGCCTGGGGAAGAAAACGCGTGACTCCGCGGTCAGAAAAAATGCTGCCCAGGAAACAAAATGTTTTTTGAAGCCAATTATTTTTTTTGAAGCCAAATGCAAAAACGGACACCAGGATGAGTTTTGGGATGAAATTCCATGTCTAAAAATGCTGTTGCTTCCACTTTTTAAAAATTGAGCCTTTTTGGTGCCTGGGGAAGAAAACGCGTGACTCCGCGGTCAGAAAAAATGCTGCCCAGGAACCAAAATGTTTTTTGAAGCCAATTTTTTTTTTGAAGCCACATGCAAAAACGGACACCAGGATGAGTTTGGGGATGAAATTCCATGTCTAAAAATGGTGTTGCTTCCACTTTTTAAAAATCGAGCCTTTTTGGTGCCTGGGGAAGAAAACGCGTGACTCCACGGTCAGGAAAAATGCTGCCCAGGAACCAAAATGTTTTTTGAAGCCAATTTTTTTTTTTTGAAGCCAAATGCAAAAACGGACACCAGGATGAGTTTTGGGATGAAATTCCATGTCTAAAAATGGTGTTGCTTCCACTTTTTAAAAATCGAGCCTTTTTGGTGCCTGGGGAAGAAAACGCGTGACTCCGCGGTCAGAAAAAATGCTGCCCAGGAACCAAAATGTTTTTTGAAGCCAATTTTTTTTTTTGAAGCCACATGCAAAAACGAACACCAGAATGAGTTTGGGGATGAAATTCCATGTCTAAAAATGGTGTTGCTTCCACTTTTTAAAAATCGAGCCTTTTTGGTGCCTGGGGAAGAAAACGCGTGACTCCGCGGTCAGAAAAAATGCTGCCCAGGAACCAAAATGTTTTTTGAAGCCAAATTTTTTTTTTTTAAGCTAAATGCAAAAACGGACACCAGGATGAGTTTGGGGATGAAATTCCATGTCTAAAAATGGTGTTGCTTCCACTTTTTAAAAATCGAGCCTTTTTGGTGCCTGGGGAAGAAAACGCGTGACTCCGCGGTCAGGAAAAATGCTGCCCAGGAACCAAAATGTTTTTTGAAGCCAATTTTTTTTTTTGAAGCCAAATGAAAAACGGACACCAGGATGAGTTTTGGGATGAAATTCCATGTCTAAAAATGGTGTTGCTTCCACTTTTTAAAAATTGAGCCTTTTTGGTGCCTGGGGAAGAAAACGCGTGACTCCGCGGTCAGAAAAAATGCTGCCCAGGAACCAAAATGTTTTTTGAAGCCAATTTTTTTTTTGAAGCCACATGCAAAAACGGACACCAGGATGAGTTTGGGGATGAAATTCCATGTCTAAAAATGGTGTTGCTTCCACTTTTTAAAAATCGAGCCTTTTTGGTGCCTGGGGAAGAAAACGCGTGACTCCACGGTCAGGAAAAATGCTGCCCAGGAACCAAAATGTTTTTTGAAGCCAATTTTTTTTTTGAAGCCAAATGCAAAAACGGACACCAGGATGAGTTTCGGGATGAAATTCCATGTCTAAAAATGGTGTTGCTTCCACTTTTTAAAAATCTAGCCTTTTTGGTGCCTGGGTAAGAAAACGCGTGACTCCGCGGTCAGGAAAAATGCTGCCCAGGAACCAAAATGTTTTTTGAAGCCATTTTTTTTTTTTGAAGCCAAATGCAAAAACGGACACCAGGATGAGTTTTGGGATGAAATTCCATGTCTAAAAATGGTGTTGCTTCCACTTTTCAAAAATCGAGCCTTTTTGGTGCCTGGGGAACAAAACGCGTTACTCCGCGGTCAGAAAAAATGCTGCCCAGGAACCAAAATGTTTTTTGAAGCCAAATTTTTTTTTTGAAGCCAAATGCAAAAACGGACACCAGGATGAGTTTGGGGATGAAATTCCATGTCTAAAAATGGTGTTGCTTCCACTTTTTAAAAATCGAGCCTTTTTGGTGCCTGGGGAAGAAAACGCGTGACTCCGCGGTCAGAAAAAATGCTGCCCAGGAAACAAAATGTTTTTTGAAGCCAATTATTTTTTTTGAAGCCAAATGCAAAAACGTACACCAGGATGAGTTTCGGGATGAAATTCCATGTCTAAAAATGGTGTTGCTTCCACTTTTTAAAAATCGAGCCTTTTTGGTGCCTGGGGAAGAAAACGCGTGACTCCACGGTCAGGAAAAATGCTGCCCAGGAACCAAAATGTTTTTTGAAGCCAATTTTTTTTTTGAAGCCAAATGCAAAAACGGACACCAGGATGAGTTTCGGGATGAAATTCCATGTCTAAAAATGGTGTTGCTTCCACTTTTTAAAAATCGAGCCTTTTTGGTGCCTGGGGAAGAAAACGCGTGACTCCGCGGTCAGGAAAAATGCTGCCCAGGAACCAAAATGTTTTTTGAAGCCAATTTTTTTTTTTGAAGCCAAATGCAAAAACGGACACCAGGATGAGTTTTGGGATGAAATTCCATGTCTAAAAATGGTGTTGCTTCCACTTTTTAAAAATCGAGCCTTTTTGGTGCCTGGGGAACAAAACGCGTTACTCCGCGGTCAGAAAAAATGCTGCCCAGGAACCAAAATGTTTTTTGAAGCCAAATTTTTTTTTTGAAGCCAAATGCAAAAACGGACACCAGGATGAGTTTGGGGATGAAATTCCATGTCTAAAAATGGTGTTGCTTCCACTTTTTAAAAATCGAGCCTTTTTGGTGCCTGGGGAAGAAAACGCGTGACTCCGCGGTCAGAAAAAATGCTGCCCAGGAAACAAAATGTTTTTTGAAGCCAATTATTTTTTTTGAAGCCAAATGCAAAAACGTACACCAGGATGAGTTTCGGGATGAAATTCCATGTCTAAAAATGGTGTTGCTTCCACTTTTTAAAAATCGAGCCTTTTTGGTGCCTGGGGAAGAAAACGCGTGACTCCGTGGTCAGAAAAAATGCTGCCCAGGAAACAAAATGTTTTTTGAAGCCAATTTTTTTTTTTGAAGCCAAATGCAAAAACGTACACCAGGATGAGTTTCGGGATGAAATTCCATGTCTAAAAATGGTGTTGCTTCCACTTTTCAAAAATCGAGCCTTTTTGGTGCCTGGGGAAGAAAACGCGTGACTCCGCAGTCAGAAACAATGCTGCCCAGGAACCAAATTTGTTTTTTGAAGCCAAATTTTTTTTTTGAAGCCAAATGCAAAAACGTACACCAGGATGAGTTTCGGGATGAAATTCCATGTCTAAAAATGGTGTTGCTTCCACTTTTTAAAAATCGAGCCTTTTTGGTGCCTGGGGAAGAAAACGCGTGACTCCGCGGTCAGAAAAAATGCTGCCCAGGAACCAAAATGTTTTTTGAAGCCAACTATTTTTTTTGAAGCCAAATGCAAAAACGGACACCAGGATGAGTTTGGGGATGAAATTCCATGTCTAAAAATGGTGTTGCTTCCACTTTTTAAAAATCGAGCCTTTTTGGTGCCTGGGGAAGAAAACGCGTGACTCCGCGGTCAGAAAAAATGCTGCCCAGGAAACAAAATGTTTTTTGAAGCCAATTATTTTTTTTGAAGCCAAATGCAAAAACGTACACCAGGATGAGTTTCGGGATGAAATTCCATGTCTAAAAATGGTGTTGCTTCCACTTTTTAAAAATCGAGCCTTTTTGGTGCCTGGGTAAGAAAACGCGTGACTCCGCGGTCAGGAAAAATGCTGCCCAGGAACCAAAATGTTTTTTGAAGCCATTTTTTTTTTTTGAAGCCAAATGCAAAAACGGACACCAGGATGAGTTTTGGGATGAAATTCCATGTCTAAAAATGGTGTTGCTTCCACTTTTCAAAAATCGAGCCTTTTTGGTGCCTGGGGAACAAAACGCGTTACTCCGCGGTCAGAAAAAATGCTGCCCAGGAACCAAAATGTTTTTTGAAGCCAAATTTTTTTTTTGAAGCCAAATGCAAAAACGGACACCAGGATGAGTTTGGGGATGAAATTCCATGTCTAAAAATGGTGTTGCTTCCACTTTTTAAAAATCGAGCCTTTTTGGTGCCTGGGGAAGAAAACGCGTGACTCCGCGGTCAGAAAAAATGCTGCCCAGGAAACAAAATGTTTTTTGAAGCCAATTATTTTTTTTGAAGCCAAATGCAAAAACGTACACCAGGATGAGTTTCGGGATGAAATTCCATGTCTAAAAATGGTGTTGCTTCCACTTTTTAAAAATCGAGCCTTTTTGGTGCCTGGGGAAGAAAACGCGTGACTCCACGGTCAGGAAAAATGCTGCCCAGGAACCAAAATGTTTTTTGAAGCCAATTTTTTTTTTGAAGCCAAATGCAAAAACGGACACCAGGATGAGTTTCGGGATGAAATTCCATGTCTAAAAATGGTGTTGCTTCCACTTTTTAAAAATCGAGCCTTTTTGGTGCCTGGGGAAGAAAACGCGTGACTCCGCGGTCAGGAAAAATGCTGCCCAGGAACCAAAATGTTTTTTGAAGCCAATTTTTTTTTTTGAAGCCAAATGCAAAAACGGACACCAGGATGAGTTTTGGGATGAAATTCCATGTCTAAAAATGGTGTTGCTTCCACTTTTTAAAAATCGAGCCTTTTTGGTGCCTGGGGAACAAAACGCGTTACTCCGCGGTCAGAAAAAATGCTGCCCAGGAACCAAAATGTTTTTTGAAGCCAAATTTTTTTTTTGAAGCCAAATGCAAAAACGGACACCAGGATGAGTTTGGGGATGAAATTCCATGTCTAAAAATGGTGTTGCTTCCACTTTTTAAAAATCGAGCCTTTTTGGTGCCTGGGGAAGAAAACGCGTGACTCCGCGGTCAGAAAAAATGCTGCCCAGGAAACAAAATGTTTTTTGAAGCCAATTATTTTTTTTGAAGCCAAATGCAAAAACGTACACCAGGATGAGTTTCGGGATGAAATTCCATGTCTAAAAATGGTGTTGCTTCCACTTTTTAAAAATCGAGCCTTTTTGGTGCCTGGGGAAGAAAACGCGTGACTCCGTGGTCAGAAAAAATGCTGCCCAGGAAACAAAATGTTTTTTGAAGCCAATTTTTTTTTTTGAAGCCAAATGCAAAAACGTACACCAGGATGAGTTTCGGGATGAAATTCCATGTCTAAAAATGGTGTTGCTTCCACTTTTCAAAAATCGAGCCTTTTTGGTGCCTGGGGAAGAAAACGCGTGACTCCGCAGTCAGAAAAAATGCTGCCCAGGAACCAAAATGTTTTTTGAAGCCAAATTTTTTTTTTGAAGCCAAATGCAAAAACGTACACCAGGATGAGTTTCGGGATGAAATTCCATGTCTAAAAATGGTGTTGCTTCCACTTTTTAAAAATCGAGCCTTTTTGGTGCCTGGGGAACAAAACGCGTTACTCCGCGGTCAGAAAAAATGCTGCCCAGGAACCAAAATGTTTTTTGAAGCCAAATTTTTTTTTTGAAGCCAAATGCAAAAACGGACACCAGGATGAGTTTGGGGATGAAATTCCATGTCTAAAAATGGTGTTGCTTCCACTTTTTAAAAATCGAGCCTTTTTGGTGCCTGGGGAAGAAAACGCGTGACTCCGCGGTCAGAAAAAATGCTGCCCAGGAAACAAAATGTTTTTTGAAGCCAATTATTTTTTTTGAAGCCAAATGCAAAAACGTACACCAGGATGAGTTTCGGGATGAAATTCCATGTCTAAAAATGGTGTTGCTTCCACTTTTTAAAAATCGAGCCTTTTTGGTGCCTGGGGAAGAAAACGCGTGACTCCGTGGTCAGAAAAAATGCTGCCCAGGAAACAAAATGTTTTTTGAAGCCAATTTTTTTTTTTGAAGCCAAATGCAAAAACGTACACCAGGATGAGTTTCGGGATGAAATTCCATGTCTAAAAATGGTGTTGCTTCCACTTTTCAAAAATCGAGCCTTTTTGGTGCCTGGGGAAGAAAACGCGTGACTCCGCAGTCAGAAAAAATGCTGCCCAGGAACCAAAATGTTTTTTGAAGCCAAATTTTTTTTTTGAAGCCAAATGCAAAAACGTACACCAGGATGAGTTTCGGGATGAAATTCCATGTCTAAAAATGGTGTTGCTTCCACTTTTTAAAAATCGAGCCTTTTTGGTGCCTGGGGAAGAAAACGCGTGACTCCGCGGTCAGAAAAAATGCTGCCCAGGAACCAAAATGTTTTTTGAAGCCAACTATTTTTTTTGAAGCCAAATGCAAAAACGGACACCAGGATGAGTTTGGGGATGAAATTCCATGTCTAAAAATGGTGTTGCTTCCACTTTTTAAAAATCGAGCCTTTTTGGTGCCTGGGGAAGAAAACGCGTGACTCCGCGGTCAGAAAAAATGCTGCCCAGGAAACAAAATGTTTTTTGAAGCCAATTATTTTTTTTGAAGCCAAATGCAAAAACGTACACCAGGATGAGTTTCGGGATGAAATTCCATGTCTAAAAATGGTGTTGCTTCCACTTTTTAAAAATCGAGCCTTTTTGGTGCCTGGGGAAGAAAACGCTTGACTCCGCGGTCAGAAAAAATGCTGCCCAGGAACCAAAATGTTTTTTGAAGCCAATTTTTTTTTTGAAGCCAAATGCAAAAACGGACACCAGGATGAGTTTGGGGATGAAATTCCATGTCTAAAAATGGTGTTGCTTCCACTTTTTAAAAATCGAGCCTTTTTGGTGCCTGGGGAAGAAAACGCGTGACTCCGCGGTCAGGAAAAATGCTGCCCAGGAACCAAAATGTTTTTTGAAGCCAATTTTTTTTTTTTGAAGCCACATGCAAAAACGGACACCAGGATGAGTTTGGGGATGAAATTCCATGTCTAAAAATGGTGTTGCTTCCACTTTTTAAAAATTGAGCCTTTTTGGTGCCTGGGGAAGAAAACGCGTGACTCCGCGGTCAGAAAAAATGCTGCCGAGGAACCAAAATGTTTTTTGAAGCCAATTTTTTTTTTGAAGCCACATGCAAAAACGGACACCAGGATGAGTTTCGGGATGAAATTCCATGTCTAAAAATGGTGTTGCTTCCACTTTTTAAAAATCGAGCCTTTTTGGTGCCTGGGGAAGAAAACGCGTGACTCCGCGGTCAGAAAAAATGCTGCCCAGGAACCAAAATGTTTTTTGAAGCCAATTTTTTTTTTTGAAGCCAAATGCAAAAACGGACACCAGGATGATTTTGGGTTGAAATTCCATGTCTAAAAATGGTGTTGCTTCCACTTTTTAAAAATCGAGCCTTTTTGGTGCCTGGGGAAGAAAACGCGTGACTCCGCGGTCAGAAAAAATGCTGCCCAGGAAACAAAATGTTTTTTGAAGCCAATTATTTATTTTGAAGCCAAATGCAAAAACGTACACCAGGATGAGTTTCGGGATGAAATTCCATGTCTAAAAATGGTGTTGCTTCCACTTTTTAAAAATCGAGCCTTTTTGGTGCCTGGGGAAGAAAACGCGTGACTCCGCGGTCAGAAAAAATGGTGCCCAGGAACCAAAATGTTTTTTGAAGCCAATTTTTTTTTTGAAGCCACATGCAAAAACGGACACCAGGATGAGTTTCGGGATGAAATTCCATGTCTAAAAATGGTGTTGCTTCCACTTTTTAAAAATCGAGCCTTTTTGGTGCCTGGGGAAGAAAACGCGTGACTCCGCGGTCAGAAAAAATGCAGCCCAGGAACCAAAATGTTTTTTGAAGCCAATTTTTTTTTTGAAGACACATGCAAAAACGGACACCAGGATGAGTTTGGGGATGAAATTCCATGTCTAAAAATGGTGTTGCTTCCACTTTTTAAAAATCGAGCCTTTTTGGTGCCTGGGGAAGAAAACGCGTGACTCCGCGGTCAGGAAAAATGCTGCCCAGGAACCAAAATGTTTTTTGAAGCCAATTTTTTTTTTTGAAGCCACATGCAAAAACGGACACCAGGATGAGTTTCGGGATGAAATTCCATGTCTAAAAATGGTGTTGCTTCCACTTTTTACAAATCGAGCCTTTTTGGTGCCTGGGGAAGAAAACGCGTGACTCCGCGGTCAGAAAAAATGCTGCCCAGGAACCAAAATGTTTTTTGAAGCCAATTTTTTTTTTTTGAAGCCACATGCAAAAACGGACACCAGGAAGAGTTTGGGGATGAAATTCCATGTCTAAAAATGGTGTTGCTTCCACTTTTTAAAAATTGAGCCTTTTTGGTGCCTGGGGAAGAAAACGCGTGACTCCGCGGTCAGAAAAAATGCTGCCCAGGAACCAAAATGTTTTTTGAAGCCAATTTTTTTTTTTGAAGCCACATGCAAAAACGAACACCAGAATGAGTTTGGGGATGAAATTCCATGTCTAAAAATGGTGTTGCTTCCACTTTTTAAAAATCGAGCCTTTTTGGTGCCTGGGGAAGAAAACGCGTGACTCCGCGGTCAGGAAAAATGCTGCCCAGGAACCAAAATGTTTTTTGAAGCCAATTTTTTTTTTGAAGCCAAATGCAAAAACGGACACCAGGATGAGTTTCGGGATGAAATTCCATGTCTAAAAATGGTGTTGCTTCCACTTTTTAAAAATCGAGCCTTTTTGGTGCCTGGGGAAGAAAACGCGTGACTCCGCGGTCAGAACAAATGCTGCCCAGGAACCAAAATGTTTTTTGAAGCCAATTTTTTTTTTTGAAGCCACATGCAAAAACGAACACCAGAATGAGTTTGGGGATGAAATTCCATGTCTAAAAATGGTGTTGCTTCCACTTTTTAAAAATCGAGCCTTTTTGGTGCCTGGGGAAGAAAACGCGTGACTCCGCGGTCAGAAAAAATGCTGCCCAGGAACCAAAATGTTTTTTGAAGCCAATTTTTTTTTTTGAAGCCACATGCAAAAACGAACACCAGAATGAGTTTGGGGATGAAATTCCATGTCTAAAAATGGTGTTGCTTCCACTTTTTAAAAATCGAGCCTTTTTGGTGCCTGGGGAAGAAAACGCGTGACTCCGCGGTCAGGAAAAATGCTGCCCAGGAACCAAAATGTTTTTTGAAGCCAATTTTTTTTTTGAAGCCAAATGCAAAAACGGACACCAGGATGAGTTTCGGGATGAAATTCCATGTCTAAAAATGGTGTTGCTTCCACTTTTTAAAAATCGAGCCTTTTTGGTGCCTGGGGAAGAAAACGTGTGACTCCGCGGTCAGAAAAAATGCTGCCCAGGAACCAAAATGTTTTTTGAAGCCAATTTTTTTTTTTTGAAGCCACATGCAAAAACGGACACCAGGATGAGTTTGGGGATGAAATTCCATGTCTAAAAATGGTGTTGCTTCCACTTTTTAAAAATTGAGCCTTTTTGGTGCCTGGGGAAGAAAACGCGTGACTCCGCGGTCAGAAAAAATGCTGCCCAGGAACCAAAATGTTTTTTGAAGCCAATTTTTTTTTTTGAAGCCACATGCAAAAACGAACACCAGAATGAGTTTGGGGATGAAATTCCATGTCTAAAAATGGTGTTGCTTCCACTTTTTAAAAATCGAGCCTTTTTGGTGCCTGGGGAAGAAAACGCGTGACTCCGCGGTCAGAAAAAATGCTGCCCAGGAACCAAAATGTTTTTTGAAGCCAATTTTTTTTTTTGAAGCCACATGCAAAAACGGACACCAGGATGAGTTTGGGGATGAAATTCCATGTCTAAAAATGGTGTTGCTTCCACTTTTTAAAAATTGAGCCTTTTTGGTGCCTGGGGAACAAAACTCGTGACTCCGCGGTCAGAAAAAATGCTGCCCAGGAACCAAAATGTTTTTTGAAGCCAATTTTTTTTTTTGAAGCCAAATGCAAAAACGGACACCAGGATGAGTTTTGGGATGAAATTCCATGTCTAAAAATGGTGTTGCTTCCACTTTTTAAAAATTGAGCCTTTTTGGTGCCTGGGGAAGAAAACGCGTGACTCCGCGGTCAGAAAAAATGCTGCCCAGGAACCAAAATGTTTTTTGAAGCCAATTTTTTTTTTGAAGCCACATGCAAAAACGGACACCAGGATGAGTTTGGGGATGAAATTCCATGTCTAAAAATGGTGTTGCTTCCACTTTTTAAAAATCGAGCCTTTTTGGTGCCTGGGGAAGAAAACGCGTGACTCCGCGGTCAGGAAAAATGCTGCCCAGGAACCAAAATGTTTTTTGAAGCCAATTTTTTTTTTGAAGCCAAATGCAAAAACGGACACCAGGATGAGTTTCGGGATGAAATTCCATGTCTAAAAATGGTGTTGCTTCCACTTTTTAAAAATCGAGCCTTTTTGGTGCCTGGGGAAGAAAACGCGTGACTCCGCGGTCAGGAAAAATGCTGCCCAGGAACCAAAATGTTTTTTGAAGCCAATTTTTTTTTTGAAGCCAAATGCAAAAACGGACACCAGGATGAGTTTTGGGATGAAATTCCATGTCTAAAAATGGTGTTGCTTCCACTTTTTAAAAATTGAGCCTTTTTGGTGGCTGGGGAAGAAAACGCGTGACTCCGCGGTCAGGAAAAATGCTGCCCAGGAACCAAAATGTTTTTTGAAGCCAAATTTTTTTTTTTTAAGCCAAATGCAAAAACGGACACCAGGATGAGTTTTGGGATGAAATTCCATGTCTAAAAATGGTGTTGCTTCCACTTTTTAAAAATTGAGCCTTTTTGGTGCCTGGGGAAGAAAACGCGTGACTCCGCGGTCAGAAAAAATGGTGCCCAGGAACCAAAATGTTTTTTGAAGCCAATTTTTTTTTTTGAAGCCACATGCAAAAACGGACACCAGGATGAGTTTTGGGATGAAATTCCATGTCTAAAAATGGTGTTGCTTCCACTTTTTAAAAATTGAGCCTTTTTGGTGCCTGGGGAAGAAAACGCGTGACTCCGCGGTCAGAAAAAATGCTGCCCAGGAACCAAAATGTTTTTTGAAGCCAATTTTTTTTTTGAAGCCACATGCAAAAACGGACACCAGGATGAGTTTGGGGATGAAATTCCATGTCTAAAAATGGTGTTGCTTCCACTTTTTAAAAATCGAGCCTTTTTGGTGCCTGGGGAAGAAAACGCGTGACTCCGCGGTCAGGAAAAATGCTGCCCAGGAACCAAAATGTTTTTTGAAGCCAATTTTTTTTTTGAAGCCAAATGCAAAAACGGACACCAGGATGAGTTTTGGGATGAAATTCCATGTCTAAAAATGGTGTTGCTTCCACTTTTTAAAAATTGAGCCTTTTTGGTGCCTGGGGAAGAAAACGCGTGACTCCGCGGTCAGAAAAAATGGTGCCCAGGAACCAAAATGTTTTTTGAAGCCAATTTTTTTTTTTGAAGCCACATGCAAAAACGGACACCAGGATGAGTTTTGGGATGAAATTCCATGTCTAAAAATGGTGTTGCTTCCACTTTTTAAAAATTGAGCCTTTTTGGTGCCTGGGGAAGAAAACGCGTGACTCCGCGGTCAGAAAAAATGCTGCCCAGGAACCAAAATGTTTTTTGAAGCCAATTTTTTTTTTTGAAGCCACATGCAAAAACGAACACCAGAATGAGTTTGGGGATGAAATTCCATGTCTAAAAATGGTGTTGCTTCCACTTTTTAAAAATCGAGCCTTTTTGGTGCCTGGGGAAGAAAACGCGTGACTCCGCGGTCAGGAAAAATGCTGCCCAGGAACCAAAATGTTTTTTGAAGCCAATTTTTTTTTTGAAGCCAAATGCAAAAACGGACACCAGGATGAGTTTCGGGATGAAATTCCATGTCTAAAAATGGTGTTGCTTCCACTTTTTAAAAATCGAGCCTTTTTGGTGCCTGGGGAAGAAAACGCGTGACTCCGCGGTCAGAACAAATGCTGCCCAGGAACCAAAATGTTTTTTGAAGCCAATTTTTTTTTTTGAAGCCACATGCAAAAACGAACACCAGAATGAGTTTGGGGATGAAATTCCATGTCTAAAAATGGTGTTGCTTCCACTTTTTAAAAATCGAGCCTTTTTGGTGCCTGGGGAAGAAAACGCGTGACTCCGCGGTCAGAAAAAATGCTGCCCAGGAACCAAAATGTTTTTTGAAGCCAATTTTTTTTTTTGAAGCCACATGCAAAAACGAACACCAGAATGAGTTTGGGGATGAAATTCCATGTCTAAAAATGGTGTTGCTTCCACTTTTTAAAAATCGAGCCTTTTTGGTGCCTGGGGAAGAAAACGCGTGACTCCGCGGTCAGGAAAAATGCTGCCCAGGAACCAAAATGTTTTTTGAAGCCAATTTTTTTTTTGAAGCCAAATGCAAAAACGGACACCAGGATGAGTTTCGGGATGAAATTCCATGTCTAAAAATGGTGTTGCTTCCACTTTTTAAAAATCGAGCCTTTTTGGTGCCTGGGGAAGAAAACGTGTGACTCCGCGGTCAGAAAAAATGCTGCCCAGGAACCAAAATGTTTTTTGAAGCCAATTTTTTTTTTTTGAAGCCACATGCAAAAACGGACACCAGGATGAGTTTGGGGATGAAATTCCATGTCTAAAAATGGTGTTGCTTCCACTTTTTAAAAATTGAGCCTTTTTGGTGCCTGGGGAAGAAAACGCGTGACTCCGCGGTCAGAAAAAATGCTGCCCAGGAACCAAAATGTTTTTTGAAGCCAATTTTTTTTTTTGAAGCCACATGCAAAAACGAACACCAGAATGAGTTTGGGGATGAAATTCCATGTCTAAAAATGGTGTTGCTTCCACTTTTTAAAAATCGAGCCTTTTTGGTGCCTGGGGAAGAAAACGCGTGACTCCGCGGTCAGAAAAAATGCTGCCCAGGAACCAAAATGTTTTTTGAAGCCAATTTTTTTTTTTGAAGCCACATGCAAAAACGGACACCAGGATGAGTTTGGGGATGAAATTCCATGTCTAAAAATGGTGTTGCTTCCACTTTTTAAAAATTGAGCCTTTTTGGTGCCTGGGGAACAAAACTCGTGACTCCGCGGTCAGAAAAAATGCTGCCCAGGAACCAAAATGTTTTTTGAAGCCAATTTTTTTTTTTGAAGCCAAATGCAAAAACGGACACCAGGATGAGTTTTGGGATGAAATTCCATGTCTAAAAATGGTGTTGCTTCCACTTTTTAAAAATTGAGCCTTTTTGGTGCCTGGGGAAGAAAACGCGTGACTCCGCGGTCAGAAAAAATGCTGCCCAGGAACCAAAATGTTTTTTGAAGCCAATTTTTTTTTTGAAGCCACATGCAAAAACGGACACCAGGATGAGTTTGGGGATGAAATTCCATGTCTAAAAATGGTGTTGCTTCCACTTTTTAAAAATCGAGCCTTTTTGGTGCCTGGGGAAGAAAACGCGTGACTCCGCGGTCAGGAAAAATGCTGCCCAGGAACCAAAATGTTTTTTGAAGCCAATTTTTTTTTTGAAGCCAAATGCAAAAACGGACACCAGGATGAGTTTCAGGATGAAATTCCATGTCTAAAAATGGTGTTGCTTCCACTTTTTAAAAATCGAGCCTTTTTGGTGCCTGGGGAAGAAAACGCGTGACTCCGCGGTCAGGAAAAATGCTGCCCAGGAACCAAAATGTTTTTTGAAGCCAATTTTTTTTTTGAAGCCAAATGCAAAAACGGACACCAGGATGAGTTTTGGGATGAAATTCCATGTCTAAAAATGGTGTTGCTTCCACTTTTTAAAAATTGAGCCTTTTTGGTGCCTGGGGAAGAAAACGCGTGACTCCGCGGTCAGGAAAAATGCTGCCCAGGAACCAAAATGTTTTTTGAAGCCAAATTTTTTTTTTTTAAGCCAAATGCAAAAACGGACACCAGGATGAGTTTTGGGATGAAATTCCATGTCTAAAAATGGTGTTGCTTCCACTTTTTAAAAATTGAGCCTTTTTGGTGCCTGGGGAAGAAAACGCGTGACTCCGCGGTCAGAAAAAATGGTGCCCAGGAACCAAAATGTTTTTTGAAGCCAATTTTTTTTTTTGAAGCCACATGCAAAAACGGACACCAGGATGAGTTTTGGGATGAAATTCCATGTCTAAAAATGGTGTTGCTTCCACTTTTTAAAAATTGAGCCTTTTTGGTGCCTGGGGAAGAAAACGCGTGACTCCGCGGTCAGAAAAAATGCTGCCCAGGAACCAAAATGTTTTTTGAAGCCAATTTTTTTTTTGAAGCCACATGCAAAAACGGACACCAGGATGAGTTTGGGGATGAAATTCCATGTCTAAAAATGGTGTTGCTTCCACTTTTTAAAAATCGAGCCTTTTTGGTGCCTGGGGAAGAAAACGCGTGACTCCGCGGTCAGGAAAAATGCTGCCCAGGAACCAAAATGTTTTTTGAAGCCAATTTTTTTTTTGAAGCCAAATGCAAAAACGGACACCAGGATGAGTTTTGGGATGAAATTCCATGTCTAAAAATGGTGTTGCTTCCACTTTTTAAAAATTGAGCCTTTTTGGTGCCTGGGGAAGAAAACGCGTGACTCCGCGGTCAGAAAAAATGGTGCCCAGGAACCAAAATGTTTTTTGAAGCCAATTTTTTTTTTTGAAGCCACATGCAAAAACGGACACCAGGATGAGTTTTGGGATGAAATTCCATGTCTAAAAATGGTGTTGCTTCCACTTTTTAAAAATTGAGCCTTTTTGGTGCCTGGGGAAGAAAACGCGTGACTCCGCGGTCAGAAAAAATGCTGCCCAGGAACCAAAATGTTTTTTGAAGCCAATTTTTTTTTTGAAGCCACATGCAAAAACGGACACCAGGATGAGTTTGGGGATGAAATTCCATGTCTAAAAATGGTGTTGCTTCCACTTTTTAAAAATCGAGCCTTTTTGGTGCCTGGGGAAGAAAACGCGTGACTCCGCGGTCAGGAAAAATGCTGCCCAGGAACCAAAATGTTTTTTGAAGCCAATTTTTTTTTTGAAGCCAAATGCAAAAACGGACACCAGGATGAGTTTCGGGATGAAATTCCATGTCTAAAAATGGTGTTGCTTCCACTTTTTAAAAATCGAGCCTTTTTGGTGCCTGGGGAAGAAAACGCGTGACTCCGCGGTCAGGAAAAATGCTGCCCAGGAACCAAAATGTTTTTTGAAGCCAATTTTTTTTTTTTGAAGCCACATGCAAAAACGGACACCAGGATGAGTTTGGGGATGAAATTCCATGTCTAAAAATGGTGTTGCTTCCACTTTTTAAAAATCGAGCCTTTTTGGTGCCTGGGGAAGAAAACGCGTGACTCCGCGGTCAGGAAAAATGCTGCCCAGGAACCAAAATGTTTTTTGAAGCCAATTTTTTTTTTTGAAGCCAAATGCAAAAACGGACACCAGGATGAGTTTGGGGATGAAATTCCATGTCTAAAAATGGTGTTGCTTCCACTTTTTAAAAATCGAGCCTTTTTGGTGCCTGGGGAAGAAAACGCGTGACTCCGCGGTCAGAAAAAATGCTGCCCAGGAAACAAAATGTTTTTTGAAGCCAATTATTTTTTTTGAAGCCAAATGCAAAAACGTACACCAGGATGAGTTTGGGGATGAAATTCCATGTCTAAAAATGGTGTTGCTTCCACTTTTTAAAAATCGAGCCTTTTTGGTGCCTGGGGAAGAAAACGCGTGACTCCGCGGTCAGAAAAAATGCTGCCCAGGAAACAAAATGTTTTTTGAAGCCAATTTTTTTTTTTGAAGCCAAATGCAAAAACGTACACCAGGATGAGTTTCGGGATGAAATTCCATGTCTAAAAATGGTGTTGCTTCCACTTTTTAAAAATCGAGCCTTTTTGGTGCCTGGGGAAGAAAACGCGTGACTCCGTGGTCAGAAAAAATGCTGCCCAGGAACCAAAATGTTTTTTGAAGCCAATTTTTTTTTTTGAAGCCACATGCAAAAACGGACACCAGGATGAGTTTGGGGATGAAATTCCATGTCTAAAAATGGTGTTGCTTCCACTTTTTAAAAATTGAGCCTTTTTGGTACCTGGGGAAGAAAACGCGTGACTCCGCGGTCAGAAAAAATGGTGCCCAGGAACCAAAATGTTTTTTGAAGCCAATTTTTTTTTTTGAAGCCACATGCAAAAACGGACACCAGGATGAGTTTCGGGATGAAATTCCATGTCTAAAAATGGTGTTGCTTCCACTTTTTAAAAATCGAGCCTTTTTGGTGCCTGGGGAAGAAAACGCGTGACTCCGCGGTCAGAAAAAATGCAGCCCAGGAACCAAAATGTTTTTTGAAGCCAATTTTTTTTTTTTGAAGCCACATGCAAAAACGGACACCAGGATGAGTTTGGGGATGAAATTCCATGTCTAAAAATGGTGTTGCTTCCACTTTTTAAAAATCGAGCCTTTTTGGTGCCTGGGGAAGAAAACGCGTGACTCCGCGGTCAGGAAAAATGCTGCCCAGGAACCAAAATGTTTTTTGAAGCCAATTTTTTTTTTTGAAGCCAAATGCAAAAACGGACACCAGGATGAGTTTCGGGATGAAATTCCATGTCTAAAAATGGTGTTGCTTCCACTTTTTAAAAATTGAGCCTTTTTGGTGCCTGGGGAAGAAAACGCGTGACTCCGCGGTCAGAAAAAATGCTGCCTAGGAACCAAAATGTTTTTTGAAGCCAAATTTTTTTTTTTTGAAGCCAAATGAAAAAACGGACACCAGGATGAGTTTTGGGATGAAATTCCATGTCTAAAAATGGTGTTGCTTCCACTTTTAAAAAATCGAGCCTTTTTGGTGCCTGGGGAAGAAAACGCGTGACTCCGCGGTCAGAAAAAATGCTGCCCAGGAAACAAAATGTTTTTTCAAGCCAATTATTTTTTTTGAAGCCAAATGCAAAAACGTACACCAGGATGAGTTTCGGGATGAAATTCCATGTCTAAAAATGGTGTTGCTTCCACTTTTTAAAAATCGAGCCTTTTTGGTGCCTGGGGAAGAAAACGCGTGACTCCGCGGTCAGAAAAAATGCTGCCCAGGAAACAAAATGTTTTTTGAAGCCAATTATTTTTTTTGAAGCCAAATGCAAAAACGTACACCAGGATGAGTTTCGGGATGAAATTCCATGTCTAAAAATGGTGTTGCTTCCACTTTTTAAAAATCGAGCCTTTTTGGTGCCTGGGGAAGAAAACGCGTGACTCCGCGGTCAGAAAAAATGCTGCCCAGGAAACAAAATGTTTTTTCAAGCCAATTTTTTTTTTTTTTAGCCAAATGCAAAAACGTACACCAGGATGAGTTTCGGGATGAAATTCCATGTCTAAAAATGGTGTTGCTTCCACTTTTTAAAAATCGAGCCTTTTTGGTGCCTGGGGAAGAAAACGCGTGACTCCGCGGTCAGAAAAAATGCTGCCCAGGAAACAAAATGTTTTTTGAAGCCAATTATTTTTTTTGAAGCCAAATGCAAAAACGTACACCAGGATGAGGTTCGGGATGAAATTCCATGTCTAAAAATGGTGTTGCTTCCACTTTTTAAAAATCGAGCCTTTTTGGTGCCTGGGGAAGAAAACGCGTGACTCCGCGGTCAGAAAAAATGCTGCCCAGGAAACAAAATGTTTTTTGAAGCCAATTTTTTTTTTTGAAGCCAAATGCAAAAACGTACACCAAGATGAGTTTCGGGATGAAATTCCATGTCTAAAAATGGTGTTGCTTCCACTTTTTGAAAATCGAGCCTTTTTGGTGCCTGGGGAAGAAAACGCGTGACTCCGCGGTCAGAAAAAATGCTGCCCAGGAACCAAAATGTTTTTTGAAGCCAATTTTTTTTTTTGAAGCCACATGCAAAAACGGACACCAGGATGAGTTTGGGGATGAAATTCCATGTCTAAAAATGGTGTTGCTTCCACTTTTTAAAAATTGAGCCTTTTTGGTGCCTGGGGAAGAAAACGCGTGACTCCGCGGTCAGAAAAAATGCTGCCTAGGAACCAAAATGTTTTTTGAAGCCAAATTTTTTTTTTTTTGAAGCCAAATGAAAAAACGGACACCAGGATGAGTTTCGGGATGAAATTCCATGTCTAAAAATGGTGTTGCTTCCACTTTTTAAAAATCGAGCCTTTTTGGTGCCTGGGGAAGAAAACGCGTGACTCCGCGGTCAGAAAAAATGCTGCCCAGGAAACAAAATGTTTTTTCAAGCCAATTATTTTTTTTGAAGCCAAATGCAAAAACGTACACCAGGATGAGTTTCGGGATGAAATTCCATGTCTAAAAATGGTGTTGCTTCCACTTTTTAAAAATCGAGCCTTTTTGGTGCCTGGGGAAGAAAACGCGTGACTCCGCAGTCAGAAAAAATGCTGCCCAGGAAACAAAATGTTTTTTGAAGCCAATTATTTTTTTTGAAGCCAAATGCAAAAACGTACACCAGGATGAGTTTCGGGATGAAATTCCATGTCTAAAAATGGTGTTGCTTCCACTTTTTAAAAATCGAGCCTTTTTGGTGCCTGGGGAAGAAAACGCGTGACTCCGCGGTCAGAAAAAATGCTGCCCAGGAAACAAAATGTTTTTTGAAGCCAATTTTTTTTTTTGAAGCCAAATGCAAAAACGTACACCAGGATGAGTTTCGGGATGAAATTCCATGTCTAAAAATGGTGTTGCTTCCACTTTTTAAAAATCGAGCCTTTTTGGTGCCTGGGGAAGAAAACGCGTGACTCCGCGGTCAGAAAAAATGCTGCCCAGGAACCAAAATGTTTTTTGAAGCCAATTTTTTTTTTTGAAGCCACATGCAAAAACGGACACCAGGATGAGTTTGGGGATGAAATTCCATGTCTAAAAATGGTGTTGCTTCCACTTTTTAAAAATCGAGCCTTTTTGGTGCCTTGGGAAGAAAACGCGTGACTCCGCGGTCAGAAATAATGCTGCCCAGGAACCAAAATGTTTTTTGAAGCCAATTTTTTTTTTTTGAAGCCACATGCAAAAACGGACACCAGGATGAGTTTGGGGATGAAATTCCATGTCTAAAAATGGTGTTGCTTCCACTTTTTAAAAATCGAGCCTTTTTGGTGCCTGGGGAAGAAAACGCGTGACTCCGCGGTCAGGAAAAATGCTGCCCAGGAACCAAAATGTTTTTTGAAGCCAATTTTTTTTTTTGAAGCCAAATGCAAAAACGGACACCAGGATGAGTTTCGGGATGAAATTCCATGTCTAAAAATGGTGTTGCTTCCACTTTTTAAAAATTGAGCCTTTTTGGTGCCTGGGGAAGAAAACGCGTGACTCCGCGGTCAGAAAAAATGCTGCCTAGGAACCAAAATGTTTTTTGAAGCCAAATTTTTTTTTTTTGAAGCCAAATGAAAAAACGGACACCAGGATGAGTTTTGGGATGAAATTCCATGTCTAAAAATGGTGTTGCTTCCACTTTTAAAAAATCGAGCCTTTTTGGTGCCTGGGGAAGAAAACGCGTGACTCCGCGGTCAGAAAAAATGCTGCCCAGGAAACAAAATGTTTTTTCAAGCCAATTATTTTTTTTGAAGCCAAATGCAAAAACGTACACCAGGATGAGTTTCGGGATGAAATTCCATGTCTAAAAATGGTGTTGCTTCCACTTTTTAAAAATCGAGCCTTTTTGGTGCCTGGGGAAGAAAACGCGTGACTCCGCGGTCAGAAAAAATGCTGCCCAGGAAACAAAATGTTTTTTGAAGCCAATTATTTTTTTTGAAGCCAAATGCAAAAACGTACACCAGGATGAGTTTCGGGATGAAATTCCATGTCTAAAAATGGTGTTGCTTCCACTTTTTAAAAATCGAGCCTTTTTGGTGCCTGGGGAAGAAAACGCGTGACTCCGCGGTCAGAAAAAATGCTGCCCAGGAAACAAAATGTTTTTTCAAGCCAATTTTTTTTTTTTTTAGCCAAATGCAAAAACGTACACCAGGATGAGTTTCGGGATGAAATTCCATGTCTAAAAATGGTGTTGCTTCCACTTTTTAAAAATCGAGCCTTTTTGGTGCCTGGGGAAGAAAACGCGTGACTCCGCGGTCAGAAAAAATGCTGCCCAGGAAACAAAATGTTTTTTGAAGCCAATTATTTTTTTTGAAGCCAAATGCAAAAACGTACACCAGGATGAGGTTCGGGATGAAATTCCATGTCTAAAAATGGTGTTGCTTCCACTTTTTAAAAATCGAGCCTTTTTGGTGCCTGGGGAAGAAAACGCGTGACTCCGCGGTCAGAAAAAATGCTGCCCAGGAAACAAAATGTTTTTTGAAGCCAATTTTTTTTTTTGAAGCCAAATGCAAAAACGTACACCAAGATGAGTTTCGGGATGAAATTCCATGTCTAAAAATGGTGTTGCTTCCACTTTTTGAAAATCGAGCCTTTTTGGTGCCTGGGGAAGAAAACGCGTGACTCCGCGGTCAGAAAAAATGCTGCCCAGGAACCAAAATGTTTTTTGAAGCCAATTTTTTTTTTTGAAGCCACATGCAAAAACGGACACCAGGATGAGTTTGGGGATGAAATTCCATGTCTAAAAATGGTGTTGCTTCCACTTTTTAAAAATTGAGCCTTTTTGGTGCCTGGGGAAGAAAACGCGTGACTCCGCGGTCAGAAAAAATGCTGCCTAGGAACCAAAATGTTTTTTGAAGCCAAATTTTTTTTTTTTTGAAGCCAAATGAAAAAACGGACACCAGGATGAGTTTCGGGATGAAATTCCATGTCTAAAAATGGTGTTGCTTCCACTTTTTAAAAATCGAGCCTTTTTGGTGCCTGGGGAAGAAAACGCGTGACTCCGCGGTCAGAAAAAATGCTGCCCAGGAAACAAAATGTTTTTTCAAGCCAATTATTTTTTTTGAAGCCAAATGCAAAAACGTACACCAGGATGAGTTTCGGGATGAAATTCCATGTCTAAAAATGGTGTTGCTTCCACTTTTTAAAAATCGAGCCTTTTTGGTGCCTGGGGAAGAAAACGCGTGACTCCGCAGTCAGAAAAAATGCTGCCCAGGAAACAAAATGTTTTTTGAAGCCAATTATTTTTTTTGAAGCCAAATGCAAAAACGTACACCAGGATGAGTTTCGGGATGAAATTCCATGTCTAAAAATGGTGTTGCTTCCACTTTTTAAAAATCGAGCCTTTTTGGTGCCTGGGGAAGAAAACGCGTGACTCCGCGGTCAGAAAAAATGCTGCCCAGGAAACAAAATGTTTTTTGAAGCCAATTTTTTTTTTTGAAGCCAAATGCAAAAACGTACACCAGGATGAGTTTCGGGATGAAATTCCATGTCTAAAAATGGTGTTGCTTCCACTTTTTAAAAATCGAGCCTTTTTGGTGCCTGGGGAAGAAAACGCGTGACTCCGCGGTCAGAAAAAATGCTGCCCAGGAACCAAAATGTTTTTTGAAGCCAATTTTTTTTTTTGAAGCCACATGCAAAAACGGACACCAGGATGAGTTTGGGGATGAAATTCCATGTCTAAAAATGGTGTTGCTTCCACTTTTTAAAAATTGAGCCTTTTTGGTGCCTGGGGAAGAAAACGCGTGACTCCGCGGTCAGGAAAAATGCTGCCCAGGAACCAAAATGTTTTTTGAAGCCAATTTTTTTTTTTTGAAGCCAAATGCAAAAACGGACACCAGGATGAGTTTCGGGATGAAATTCCATGTCTAAAAATGGTGTTGCTTCCACTTTTTAAAAATTGAGCCTTTTTGGTGCCTGGGGAAGAAAACGCGTGACTCCGCGGTCAGAAAAAATGCTGCCTAGGAACCAAAATGTTTTTTGAAGCCAAATTTTTTTTTTTTGAAGCCAAATGCAAAAACGGACACCAGGATGAGTTTCGGGATGAAATTCCATGTCTAAAAATGGTGTTGCTTCCACTTTTTAAAAATCGAGCCTTTTTGGTGCCTGGGGAAAAAAACGCGTGACTCCGCGGTCAGAAAAAATGCTGCCCAGGAACCAAAATGTTTTTTGAAGCCAATTTTTTTTTTTGAAGCCACATGCAAAAACGGACACCAGGATGAGTTTCGGGATGAAATTCCATGTCTAAAAATGGTGTTGCTTCCACTTTTTAAAAATCGAGCCTTTTTGGTGCCTGGGGAAGAAAACGCGTGACTCCGCGGTCAGAAAAAATGCTGCCCAGGAACCAAAATGTTTTTTGAAGCCAATTTTTTTTTTTGAAGCCACATGCAAAAACGGACACCAGGATGAGTTTCGGGATGAAATTCCATGTCTAAAAATGGTGTTGCTTCCACTTTTTAAAAATCGAGCCTTTTTGGTGCCTGGGGAAGAAAACGCGTGACTCCGCGGTCAGAAAAAATGCTGCCCAGGAACCAAAATGTTTTTTGAAGCCAATTTTTTTTTTTGAAGCCACATGCAAAAACAGACACCAGGATGAGTTTGGGGATGAAATTCCATGTTTAAAAATGGTGTTGCTTCCACTTTTTAAAAATCGAGCCTTTTTGGTGCCTGGGGAAGAAAACGCGTGACTCCGCGGTCAGAAAAAATGCTGCCCAGGAACCAAAATGTTTTTTGAAGCCAATTTTTTTTTTTTGAAGCCACATGCAAAAACAGACACCAGGATGAGTTTCGGGATGAAATTCCATGTCTAAAAATGGTGTTGCTTCCACTTTTTAAAAATTGAGCCTTTTTGGTGCCTAGGGAAGAAAACGCGTGACTCCGCGGTCAGGAAAAATGCTGCCCAGGAACCAAAATGTTTTTTGAAGCCAATTTTTTTTTTGAAGCCACATGCAAAAACGGACACCAGGATGAGTTTGGGGATGAAATTCCATGTCTAAAAATGGTGTTGCTTCCACTTTTTAAAAATTGAGCCTTTTTGGTGCCTGGGGAAGAAAACGCGTGACTCCGCGGTCAGAAAAAATGCTGCCCAGGAACCAAAATGTTTTTTGAAGCCAATTTTTTTTTTTGAAGCCACATGCAAAAACGGACACCAGGATGAGTTTGGGGATGAAATTCCATGTCTAAAAATTGTGTTGCTTCCACTTTTTAAAAATCGAGCCTTTTTGGTGCCTGGGGAACAAAACGCGTGACTCCGCGGTCAAGAACAATGCTGCCCAGGAACCAAAATGTTTTTTGAAGCCAATTTTTTTTTTTGAAGCCAAATGCAAAAACGTACACCAGGATGAGTTTCGGGATGAAATTCCATGTCTAAAAATGGTGTTGCTTCCACTTTTTAAAAATCGAGCCTTTTTGGTGCCTGGGGAACAAAACGCGTGACTCCGCGGTCAGGAAAAATGCTGCCCAGGAACCAAAATGTTTTTTGAAGCCAATTTTTTTTTTGAAGCCAAATGCAAAAACGGACACCAGGATGAGTTTCGGGATGAAATTCCATGTCTAAAAATGGTGTTGCTTCCACTTTTTAAAAATTGAGCCTTTTTGGTGCCTGGGGAACAAAACGCGTGACTCCGCGGTCAGGAAAAATGCTGCCCAGGAACCAAAATGTTTTTTGAAGCCAATTTTTTTTTTTGAAGCCAAATGCAAAAACGGACACCAGGATGAGTTTCGGGATGAAATTCCATGTCTAAAAATGGTGTTGCTTCCACTTTTTAAAAATCGAGCCTTTTTGGTGCCTGGGGAAGAAAACGCGTGACTCCGCGGTCAGAAAAAATGCTGCCCAGGAAACAAAATGTTTTTTGAAGCCAATTTTTTTTTTTGAAGCCAAATGCAAAAACGTACACCAGGATGAGTTTCGGGATGAAATTCCATGTCTAAAAATGGTGTTGCTTCCACTTTTTAAAAATCGAGCCTTTTTGGTGCCTGGGGAACAAAACGCGTGACTCCGCGGTCAGGAAAAATGCTGCCCAGGAACCAAAATGTTTTTTGAAGCCAATTTTTTTTTTGAAGCCAAATGCAAAAACGGACACCAGGATGAGTTTTGGGATGAAATTCCATGTCTAAAAATGGTGTTGCTTCCACTTTTTAAAAATTGAGCCTTTTTGGTGCCTGGGGAAGAAAACGCGTGACTCCGCGGTCAGAAAAAATGCTGCCTAGGAACCAAAATGTTTTTTGAAGCCAAATTTTTTTTTTTTGAAGCCAAATGCAAAAACGGACACCAGGATGAGTTTGGGGATGAAATTCCATGTATAAAAATGGTGTTGCTTCCACTTTTTAAAAATCGAGCCTTTTTGGTGCCTGGGGAAGAAAACGCGTGACTCCGCGGTCAGAAAAAATGCTGCCCAGGAACCAAAATGTTTTTTGAAGCCAATTTTTTTTTTTGAAGCCACATGCAAAAACGGACACCAGGATGAGTTTGGGGATGAAATTCCATGTCTAAAAATGGTGTTGCTTCCACTTTTTAAAAATTGAGCCTTTTTGGTGCCTGGGGAAGAAAACGCGTGATTCCGCGGTCAGAAAAAATGCTGCCCAGGAACCAAAATGTTTTTTGAAGCCAATTTTTTTTTTTGAAGCCACATGCAAAAACGGACACCAGGATGAGTTTCGGGATGAAATTCCATGTCTAAAAATGGTGTTGCTTCCACTTTTTAAAAATCGAGCCTTTTTGGTGCCTGGGGAAGAAAACGCGTGACTCCGCGGTCAGAAAAAATACTGCCCAGGAACCAAAATGTTTTTTGAACCCAATTTTTTTTTTGAAGCCACATGCAAAAACGGACACCAGGATGAGTTTCGGGATGAAATTCCATGTCTAAAAATGGTGATGCTTCCACTTTTTAAAAATTGAGCCTTTTTGGTGCCTGGGGAAGAAACCGCGTGACTCCGCGGTCAGAAAAAATGCTGCCCAGGAACCAAAATGTTTTTTGAAGCCAATTTTTTTTTTGAAGCCACATGCAAAAACGGACACCAGGATGAGTTTGGGGATGAAATTCCATGTCTAAAAATGGTGTTGCTTCCACTTTTTAAAAATCGAGCCTTTTTGGTGCCTGGGGAACAAAACGCGTGACTCCGCGGTCAGGAAAAATGCTGCCCAGGAACCAAAAAGTTTTTTGAAGCCAATTTTTTTTTTGAAGCCAAATGCAAAAACGGACACCAGGATGAGTTTCGGGACGAAATTCCATGTTTAAAAATGGTGTTGCTTCCCCTTTTTAAAAATCGAGCCTTTTTGGTGCCTGGGGAAGAAAACGCGTGACTCCACGGTCAGAAAAAATGCAGCCCAGGAACCAAAATGTTTTTTGAAGCCAATTTTTTTTTTTGAAGCCACATGCAAAAACGGACACCAGGATGAGTTTGGGGATGAAATTCCATGTCTAAAAATGGTGTTGCTTCCACTTTTTAAAAATCGAGCCTTTTTGGTGCCTGGGGAAGAAACCGCGTGACTCCGCGGTCAGAAAAAATGCTGCCCAGGAACCAAAATGTTTTTTGAAGCCAATTTTTTTTTTGAAGCCACATGCAAAAACGGACACCAGGATGAGTTTGGGGATGAAATTCCATGTCTAAAAATGGTGTTGCTTCCACTTTTTAAAAATCGAGCCTTTTTGGTGCCTGGGGAAGAAAACGCGTGACTCCGCGGTCAGGAAAAATGCTGCCCAGGAACCAAAATGTTTTTTGAAGCCAATTTTTTTTTTGAAGCCACATGCAAAAAGGGACACCAGGATGAGTTTGGGGATGAAATTCCATGTCTAAAAATGGTGTTGCTTCCACTTTTTAAAAATCGAGCCTTTTTGGTGCCTGGGGAACAAAACGCGTGACTCCGCGGTCAGGAAAAATGCTGCCCAGGAACCAAAATATTTTTTGAAGCCAATTTTTTTTTTGAAGCCAAATGCAAAAACGGACACCAGGATGAGTTTCGGGATGAAATTCCATGTCTAAAAATGGTGTTGCTTCCACTTTTTAAAAATTGAGCCTTTTTGGTGCCTGGGGAAGAAAACGCGTGACTCCGCGGTCAGGAAAAATGCTGCCCAGGAACCAAAATGTTTTTTGAAGCCAATTTTTTTTTTGAAGCCAAATGCAAAAACGGACACCAGGATCAGTTTGGGGATGAAATTCCATGTCTAAAAATGGTGTTGCTTCCACTTTTTAAAAATCGAGCCTTTTTGGTGCCTGGGGAAGAAAACGCGTGACTCCGCGGTCAGAAAAAATGCTGCCCAGGAACCAAAATGTTTTTTGAAGCCAAATTTTTTTTTTTGAATCCAAATGCAAAAACGGACACCAGGATGAGTTTCGGGATGAAATTCCATGTCTAAAAATGGTGTTGCTTCCACTTTTTAAAAATCGAGCCTTTTTGGTGCCTGGGGAAGAAAACGCGTGACTCCGCGGTCAGGAAAAATGCTGCCCAGGAACCAAAATGTTTTTTGAAGCCAATTTTTTTTTTTGAAGCCACATGCAAAAAGGGACACCAGGATGAGTTTGGGGATGAAATTCCATGTCTAAAAATGGTGTTGCTTCCACTTTTTAAAAATCGAGCCTTTTTGGTGCCTGGGGAACAAAACGCGTGACTCCGCGGTCAGGAAAAATGCTGCCCAGGAACCAAAATATTTTTTGAAGCCAATTTTTTTTTTGAAGCCAAATGCAAAAACGGACACCAGGATGAGTTTCGGGATGAAATTCCATGTCTAAAAATGGTGTTGCTTCCACTTTTTAAAAATTGAGCCTTTTTGGTGCCTGGGGAAGAAAACGCGTGACTCCGCGGTCAGGAAAAATGCTGCCCAGGAACCAAAATGTTTTTTGAAGCCAATTTTTTTTTTGAAGCCAAATGCAAAAACGGACACCAGGATGAGTTTGGGGATGAAATTCCATGTCTAAAAATGGTGTTGCTTCCACTTTTTAAAAATCGAGCCTTTTTGGTGCTTGGGGAACAAAACGCGTGACTCCGCGGTCAGGAAAAATGCTGCCCAGGAACCAAAATGTTTTTTGAAGCCAATTTTTTTTTTTGAAGCCAAATGCAAAAATGGACACCAGGATGAGTTTCGGGATGAAATTCCATGTCTAAAAATGGTGTTGCTTCCACTTTTTAAAAATTGAGCCTTTTTGGTGCCTGGGGAAGAAAACGCGTGACTCCGCGGTCAGGAAAAATGCTGCCCAGGAACCAAAATGTTTTTTGAAGCCAATTTTTTTTTTGAAGCCACATGCAAAAACGGACACCAGGATGAGTTTGGGGATGAAATTCCATGTCTAAAAATGGTGTTGCTTCCACTTTTTAAAAATTGAGCCTTTTTGGTGCCTGGGGAAGAAAACGCATGACTCCGTGGTCAGAAAAAATGCTGCCCAGGAACCAAAATGTTTTTTGAAGCCAATTTTTTTTTTGAAGCCAAATGCAAAAACGGACACCAGGATGAGTTTCGGGACGAAATTCCATGTCTAAAAATGGTGTTGCTTCCACTTTTTAAAAATCGAGCCTTTTTTGTGCCTGGGGAAGAAAACGCGTGACTCCGCGGTCAGAAAAAATGCTGCCCAGGAACCAAAATGTTTTTTGAAGCCAATTTTTTTTTTGAAGCCACATGCAAAAACGGACACCAGGATGAGTTTGGGGATGAAATTCCATGTCTAAAAATGGTGTTGCTTCCACTTTTTAAAAATCGAGCCTTTTTGGTGCCTGGGGAAGAAAACGCGTGACTCCGCGGTCAGGAAAAATGCTGCCCAGGAACCAAAATGTTTTTTGAAGCCAATTTTTTTTTGAAGCCAAATGCAAAAACGGACACCAGGATGAGTTTGGGGATGAAATTCCATGTCTAAAAATGGTGTTGCTTCCACTTTTTAAAAATCGAGCCTTTTTGGTGCCTGGGGAACAAAACGCGTGACTCCGCGGTCAGGAAAAATGCTGCCCAGGAACCAAAATGTTTTTTGAAGCCAATTTTTTTTTTTGAAGCCACATGCAAAAACGGACACCAGGATGAGTTTGGGGATGAAATTCCATGTCTAAAAATGGTGTGGCTTCCACTTTTTAAAAATTGAGCCTTTTTGGTGCCTGGGGAACAAAACGCGTGACTCCGCGGTCAGGAAAAATGCTGCCCAGGAACCAAAATGTTTTTTGAAGCCAATTTTTTTTTTGAAGCCAAATGCAAAAACAGACACCAGGATGAATTTCGGGATGAAATTCCATGTCTAAAAATGGTGTTGCTTCCACTTTTTAAAAATTGAGCCTTTTTGGTGACTGGGGAAGAAAACGCGTGACTCCGCGGTCAGGAAAAATGCTGCCCAGGAACCAAAATGTTTTTTGAAGCCAATTTTTTTTTTGAAGCCACATGCAAAAACGGACACCAGGATGAGTTTCGGGATGAAATTCCATGTCTAAAAATGGTGTTGCTTCCACTTTTTAAAAATCGAGCCTTTTTGGTGCCTGGGGAAGAAAACGCGTGACTCCGCGGTCAGGAAAAATGCTGCCCAGGAACCAAAATGTTTTTTGAAGCCAATTTTTTTTTTGAAGCCAAATGCAAAAACGGACACCAGGATGAGTTTCGGGATGAAATTCCATGTCTAAAAATGGTGTTGCTTCCACTTTTTAAAAATCGAGCCTTTTTGGTGCCTGGGGAAGAAAACGCGTGACTCCGCGGTCAGGAAAAATGCTGCCCAGGAACCAAAATGTTTTTTGAAGCCAATTTTTTTTTTGAAGCCAAATGCAAAAACGGACACCAGGATGAGTTTCGGGATGAAATTCCATGTCTAAAAATGGTGTTGCTTCCACTTTTTAAAAATTGAGCCTTTTTGGTGCCTGGGGAAGAAAACGCGTGACTCCGCGGTCAGGAAAAATGCTGCCCAGGAACCAAAATGTATTTTGAAGCCAATTTTTTTTTGAAGCCAAATGCAAAAACGGACACCAGGATGAGTTTGGGGATGAAATTCCATGTCTAAAAATGGTGTTGCTTCCACTTTTTAAAAATCGAGCCTTTTTGGTGCCTGGGGAACAAAACGCGTGACTCCGCGGTCAGGAAAAATGCTGCCCAGGAACCAAAATGTTTTTTGAAGCCAATTTTTTTTTTTGAAGCCAAATGCAAAAATGGACACCAGGATGAGTTTCGGGATGAAATTCCATGTCTAAAAATGGTGTTGCTTCCACTTTTTAAAAATTGAGCCTTTTTGGTGCCTGGGGAAGAAAACGCGTGACTCCGCGGTCAGGAAAAATGCTGCCCAGGAACCAAAATGTTTTTTGAAGCCAATTTTTTTTTTGAAGCCACATGCAAAAACGGACACCAGGATGAGTTTGGGGATGAAATTCCATGTCTAAAAATGGTGTTGCTTCCACTTTTTAAAAATTGAGCCTTTTTGGTGCCTGGGGAAGAAAACGCATGACTCCGTGGTCAGAAAAAATGCTGCCCAGGAACCAAAATGTTTTTTGAAGCCAATTTTTTTTTTGAAGCCAAATGCAAAAACGGACACCAGGATGAGTTTCGGGACGAAATTCCATGTCTAAAAATGGTGTTGCTTCCACTTTTTAAAAATCGAGCCTTTTTTGTGCCTGGGGAAGAAAACGCGTGACTCCGCGGTCAGAAAAAATGCTGCCCAGGAACCAAAATGTTTTTTGAAGCCAATTTTTTTTTTGAAGCCACATGCAAAAACGGACACCAGGATGAGTTTGGGGATGAAATTCCATGTCTAAAAATGGTGTTGCTTCCACTTTTTAAAAATCGAGCCTTTTTGGTGCCTGGGGAAGAAAACGCGTGACTCCGCGGTCAGGAAAAATGCTGCCCAGGAACCAAAATGTTTTTTGAAGCCAATTTTTTTTTGAAGCCAAATGCAAAAACGGACACCAGGATGAGTTTGGGGATGAAATTCCATGTCTAAAAATGGTGTTGCTTCCACTTTTTAAAAATCGAGCCTTTTTGGTGCCTGGGGAACAAAACGCGTGACTCCGCGGTCAGGAAAAATGCTGCCCAGGAACCAAAATGTTTTTTGAAGCCAATTTTTTTTTTTGAAGCCACATGCAAAAACGGACACCAGGATGAGTTTGGGGATGAAATTCCATGTCTAAAAATGGTGTGGCTTCCACTTTTTAAAAATTGAGCCTTTTTGGTGCCTGGGGAACAAAACGCGTGACTCCGCGGTCAGGAAAAATGCTGCCCAGGAACCAAAATGTTTTTTGAAGCCAATTTTTTTTTTGAAGCCAAATGCAAAAACAGACACCAGGATGAATTTCGGGATGAAATTCCATGTCTAAAAATGGTGTTGCTTCCACTTTTTAAAAATTGAGCCTTTTTGGTGACTGGGGAAGAAAACGCGTGACTCCGCGGTCAGGAAAAATGCTGCCCAGGAACCAAAATGTTTTTTGAAGCCAATTTTTTTTTTGAAGCCACATGCAAAAACGGACACCAGGATGAGTTTCGGGATGAAATTCCATGTCTAAAAATGGTGTTGCTTCCACTTTTTAAAAATCGAGCCTTTTTGGTGCCTGGGGAAGAAAACGCGTGACTCCGCGGTCAGGAAAAATGCTGCCCAGGAACCAAAATGTTTTTTGAAGCCAATTTTTTTTTTGAAGCCAAATGCAAAAACGGACACCAGGATGAGTTTCGGGATGAAATTCCATGTCTAAAAATGGTGTTGCTTCCACTTTTTAAAAATCGAGCCTTTTTGGTGCCTGGGGAAGAAAACGCGTGACTCCGCGGTCAGGAAAAATGCTGCCCAGGAACCAAAATGTTTTTTGAAGCCAATTTTTTTTTTGAAGCCAAATGCAAAAACGGACACCAGGATGAGTTTCGGGATGAAATTCCATGTCTAAAAATGGTGTTGCTTCCACTTTTTAAAAATTGAGCCTTTTTGGTGCCTGGGGAAGAAAACGCGTGACTCCGCGGTCAGGAAAAATGCTGCCCAGGAACCAAAATGTATTTTGAAGCCAATTTTTTTTTGAAGCCAAATGCAAAAACGGACACCAGGATGAGTTTGGGGATGAAATTCCATGTCTAAAAATGGTGTTGCTTCCACTTTTTAAAAATCGAGCCTTTTTGGTGCCTGGGGAACAAAACGCGTGACTCCGCGGTCAGGAAAAATGCTGCCCAGGAACCAAAATGTTTTTTGAAGCCAATTTTTTTTTTTGAAGCCACATGCAAAAACGGACACCAGGATGAGTTTGGGGATGAAATTCCATGTCTAAAAATGGTGTGGCTTCCACTTTTTAAAAATTGAGCCTTTTTGGTGCCTGGGGAAGAAAACGCGTGACTCCGCGGTCAGAAAAAATGCTGCCCAGGAACCAAAATGTTTTTTGAAGCCAATTTTTTTTTTTGAAGCCACATGCAAAAACGGACACCAGGATGAGTTTGGGGATGAAATCCCATGTCTAAAAATGGTGTTGCTTCCACTTTTTAAAAATCGAGCCTTTTTGGTGCCTGGGTAAGAAAACGCGTGACTCCGCGGTCAGAAAAAATGCTGCCCAGGAACCAAAATGTTTTTTGAAGCCAATTTTTTTTTTTTGAAGCCACATGCAAAAACGGACACCAGGATGAGTTTGGGGATGAAATTCCATGTCTAAAAATGGTGTTGCTTCCACTTTTTCAAAATTGAGCCTTTTTGGTGCCTGGGGAAGAAAACGCGTGACTCCGCGGTCAGAAAAAATGCTGCCCAGGAACCAAAATGTTTTTTGAAGCCAATTTTTTTTTTTGAAGCCAAATGCAAAAACGGACACCAGGATGAGTTTCGGGATGAAATTCCATGTCTAAAAATGGTGTTGCTTCCACTTTTTAAAAATCGAGCCTTTTTGGTGCCTGGGGAACAAAACGCGTGACTCCGCGGTCAGGAAAAATGCTGCCCAGGAACCAAAATGTTTTTTGAAGCCAATTTTTTTTTTGAAGCCAAATGCAAAAACGGACACCAGGATGAGTTTCGGGATGAAATTCCATGTCTAAAAATGGTGTTGCTTCCACTTTTTAAAAATTGAGCCTTTTTGGTGCCTGGGGAAGAAAACGCGTGACTCCGCGGTCAGAAAAAATGCTGCCCAGGAACCAAAATGTTTTTTGAAGCCAATTTTTTTTTTTTGAAGCCACATGCAAAAACGGACACCAGGATGAGTTTGGGGATGAAATTCCATGTCTAAAAATGGTGTTGCTTCCACTTTTTCAAAATTGAGCCTTTTTGGTGCCTGGGGAAGAAAACGCGTGACTCCGCGGTCAGAAAAAATGCTGCCCAGGAACCAAAATGTTTTTTGAAGCCAATTTTTTTTTTTGAAGCCAAATGCAAAAACGGACACCAGGATGAGTTTCGGGATGAAATTCCATGTCTAAAAATGGTGTTGCTTCCACTTTTTAAAAATCGAGCCTTTTTGGTGCCTGGGGAACAAAACGCGTGACTCCGCGGTCAGGAAAAATGCTGCCCAGGAACCAAAATGTTTTTTGAAGCCAATTTTTTTTTTGAAGCCAAATGCAAAAACGGACACCAGGATGAGTTTCGGGATGAAATTCCATGTCTAAAAATGGTGTTGCTTCCACTTTTTAAAAATTGAGCCTTTTTGGTGCCTGGGGAAGAAAACGCGTGACTCTGCGGTCAGAAAAAATGCTGCCCAGGAACCAAAATGTTTTTTGAAGCCAAATTTTTTTTTTTTGAAGCCAAATGCAAAAACGGACACCAGGATGAGTTTCGGGATGAAATTCCATGTCTAAAAATGGTGTTGCTTCCACTTTTTAAAAATCGAGCCTTTTTGGTGCCTGGGGAAGAAAACGCGTGACTCCGCGGTCAAAAAAAATGCTGCCCAGGAACCAAAATGTTTTTTGAAGCCAAATTTTTTTTTTTTGAAGCCAAATGCAAAAACGGACACCAGGATGAGTTTCGGGATGAAATTCCATGTCTAAAAATGGTGTTGCTTCCACTTTTTAAAAATTGAGCCTTTTTGGTGCCTGGGGAAGGAAACGCGTGACTCTGCGGTCAGAAAAAATGCTGCCCAGGAACCAAAATGTTTTTTGAAGCCAAATTTTTTTTTTTTGAAGCCAAATGCAAAAACGGACACCAGGATGAGTTTCGGGATGAAATTCCATGTCTAAAAATGGTGTTGCTTCCACTTTTTAAAAATCGAGCCTTTTTGGTGCCTGGGGAAGAAAACGCGTGACTCCGCGGTCAAAAAAAATACTGCCCAGGAACCAAAATGTTTTTTGAAGCCAAATTTTTTTTTTTTTGAAGCCAAATGCAAAAACGGACACCAGGATGAGTTTCGGGATGAAATTCCATGTCTAAAAATGGTGTTGCTTCCACTTTTTAAAAATCGAGCCTTTTTGGTGCCTGGGGAAGAAAACGCGTGACTCCGCGGTCAGAAAAAATGCTGCCCAGGAACCAAAATGTTTTTTGAAGCCAATTTTTTTTTTTGAAGCCACATGCAAAAACGGACACCAGGATGAGTTTGGGGATGAAATTCCATGTCTAAAAATGGTGTTGCTTCCACTTTTTCAAAATTGAGCCTTTTTGGTGCCTGGGGAAGAAAACGCGTGACTCCGCGGTCAGAAAAAATGCTGCCCAGGAACCAAAATGTTTTTTGAAGCCAATTTTTTTTTTTGAAGCCAAATGCAAAAACGGACACCAGGATGAGTTTGGGGATGAAATTCCATGTCTAAAAATGGTGTTGCTTCCACTTTTTAAAAATCGAGCCTTTTTGGTGCCTTGGGAAGAAAACGCGTGACTCCGCGGTCAGAAATAATGCTGCCCAGGAACCAAAATGTTTTTTGAAGCCAAATTTTTTTTTTTTGAAGCCAAATGCAAAAACGGACACCAGGATGAGTTTCGGGATGAAATTCCATGTCTAAAAATGGTGTTGCTTCCACTTTTTAAAAATCGAGCCTTTTTGGTGCCTGGGGAACAAAACGCGTGACTCCGCGGTCAGGAAAAATGCTGCCCAGGAACCAAAATGTTTTTTGAAGCCAAATTTTTTTTTTTTGAAGCCAAATGCAAAAACGGACACCAGGATGAGTTTCGGGATGAAATTCCATGTCTAAAAATGGTGTTGCTTCCACTTTTTAAAAATCGAGCCTTTTTGGTGCCTGGGGAAGAAAACGCGTGACTCCGCGGTCAGGAAAAATGCTGCCCAGGAACCAAAATGTTTTTTGAAGCCAATTTTTTTTTGAAGCCAAATGCAAAAACGGACACCAGGATGAGTTTCGGGATGAAATTCCATGTCTAAAAATGGTGTTGCTTCCACTTTTTAAAAATTGAGCCTTTTTGGTGCCTGGGGAAGAAAACGCGTGACTCTGCGGTCAGAAAAAATGCTGCCCAGGAACCAAAATGTTTTTTGAAGCCAAATTTTTTTTTTTTGAAGCCAAATGCAAAAACGGACACCAGGATGAGTTTCGGGATGAAATTCCATGTCTAAAAATGGTGTTGCTTCCACTTTTTAAAAATCGAGCCTTTTTGGTGCCTTGGGAAGAAAACGCGTGACTCCGCGGTCAGAAATAATGCTGCCCAGGAACCAAAATGTTTTTTGAAGCCAAATTTTTTTTTTTTGAAGCCAAATGCAAAAACGGACACCAGGATGAGTTTCGGGATGAAATTCCATGTCTAAAAATGGTGTTGCTTCCACTTTTTAAAAATCGAGCCTTTTTGGTGCCTGGGGAAGAAAACGCGTGACTCCGCGGTCAAAAAAAATGCTGCCCAGGAACCAAAATGTTTTTTGAAGCCAATTTTTTTTTTTTGAAGCCAAATGCAAAAACGGACACCAGGATGAGTTTGGGGATGAAATTCCATGTCTAAAAATGGTGTTGCTTCCACTTTTTAAAAATCGAGCCTTTTTGGTGCCTGGGGAAGAAAACGCGTGACTCCGCGGTCAGAAAAAATGCTGCCCAGGAACCAAAATGTTTTTTGAAGCCAATTTTTTTTTTTGAAGCCAAATGCAAAAACGGACACCAGGATGAGTTTGGGGATGAAATTCCATGTCTAAAAATGGTGTTGCTTCCACTTTTTAAAAATCGAGCCTTTTTGGTGCCTGGGGAAGAAAACGCGTGACTCCGCGGTCAGAAAAAATGCTGCCCAGGAACCAAAATGTTTTTTGAAGCCAATTTTTTTTTTTGAAGCCAAATGCAAAAACGGACACCAGGATGAGTTTGGGGATGAAATTCCATGTCTAAAAATGGTGTTGCTTCCACTTTTTAAAAATCGAGCCTTTTTGGTGCCTTGGGAAGAAAACGCGTGACTCCGCGGTCAGAAATAATGCTGCCCAGGAACCAAAATGTTTTTTGAAGCCAAATTTTTTTTTTTGAAGCCAAATGCAAAAACGGACACCAGAATGAGTTTCGGGATGAAATTCCATGTCTAAAAATGGTGTTGCTTCCACTTTTTAAAAATCGAGCCTTTTTGGTGCCTGGGGAAGAAAACGCGTGACTCCGCGGTCAGGAAAAATGCTGCCCAGGAACCAAAATGTTTTTTGAAGCCAATTTTTTTTTTTGAAGCCACATGCAAAAACGGACACCAGGATGAGTTTGGGGATGAAATTCCATGTCTAAAAATGGTGTGGCTTCCACTTTTTAAAAATCGAGCCTTTTTGGTGCCTGGGGAAGAAAACGCGTGACTCCGCGGTCAGAAAAAATGCTGCCCAGGAACCAAAATGTTTTTTGAAGCCAATTTTTTTTTTTGAAGCCACATGCAAAAACGGACACCAGGATGAGTTTGGGGATGAAATCCCATGTCTAAAAATGGTGTTGCTTCCACTTTTTAAAAATTGAGCCTTTTTGGTGCCTGGGGAAGAAAACGCGTGACTCCGCGGTCAGAAAAAATGCTGCCCAGGAACCAAAATGTTTTTTGAAGCCAATTTTTTTTTTTGAAGCCAAATGCAAAAACGGACACCAGGATGAGTTTGGGGATGAAATTCCATGTCTAAAAATGGTGTTGCTTCCACTTTTTAAAAATCGAGCCTTTTTGGTGCCTTGGGAAGAAAACGCGTGACTCCGCGGTCAGAAATAATGCTGCCCAGGAACCAAAATGTTTTTTGAAGCCAAATTTTTTTTTTTGAAGCCAAATGCAAAAACGGACACCAGGATGAGTTTCGGGATGAAATTCCATGTCTAAAAATGGTGTTGCTTCCACTTTTTAAAAATCGAGCCTTTTTGGTGCCTGGGGAAGAAAACGCGTGACTCCGCGGTCAGGAAAAATGCTGCCCAGGAACCAAAATGTTTTTTGAAGCCAATTTTTTTTTTTGAAGCCACATGCAAAAACGGACACCAGGATGAGTTTGGGGATGAAATTCCATGTCTAAAAATGGTGTGGCTTCCACTTTTTAAAAATCGAGCCTTTTTGGTGCCTGGGGAAGAAAACGCGTGACTCCGCGGTCAGAAAAAATGCTGCCCAGGAACCAAAATGTTTTTTGAAGCCAATTTTTTTTTTGAAGCCACATGCAAAAACGGACACCAGGATGAGTTTGGGGATGAAATCCCATGTCTAAAAATGGTGTTGCTTCCACTTTTTAAAAATCGAGCCTTTTTGGTGCCTGGGTAAGAAAACGCGTGACTCCGCGGTCAGAAAAAATGCTGCCCAGGAACCAAAATGTTTTTTGAAGCCAATTTTTTTTTTTGAAGCCAAATGCAAAAACGGACACCAGGATGAGTTTGGGGATGAAATTCCATGTCTAAAAATGGTGTTGCTTCCACTTTTTAAAAATCGAGCCTTTTTGGTGCCTTGGGAAGAAAACGCGTGACTCCGCGGTCAGAAATAATGCTGCCCAGGAACCAAAATGTTTTTTGAAGCCAAATTTTTTTTTTTTGAAGCCAAATGCAAAAACGGACACCAGGATGAGTTTCGGGATGAAATTCCATGTCTAAAAATGGTGTTGCTTCCACTTTTTAAAAATCGAGCCTTTTTGGTGCCTGGGGAAGAAAACGCGTGACTCCGCGGTCAGGAAAAATGCTGCCCAGGAACCAAAATGTTTTTTGAAGCCAATTTTTTTTTTGAAGCCACATGCAAAAACGGACACCAGGATGAGTTTGGGGATGAAATTCCATGTCTAAAAATGGTGTGGCTTCCACTTTTTAAAAATCGAGCCTTTTTGGTGCCTGGGTAAGAAAACGCGTGACTCCGCGGTCAGAAAAAATGCTGCCCAGGAACCAAAATGTTTTTTGAAGCCAATTTTTTTTTTTGAAGCCACATGCAAAAACGGACACCAGGATGAGTTTCGGGATGAAATTCCATGTCTAAAAATGGTGTTGCTTCCACTTTTTAAAAATCGAGCCTTTTTGGTGCCTGGGGAACAAAACGCGTGACTCCGCGGTCAGGAAAAATGCTGCCCAGGAACCAAAATGTTTTTTGAAGCCAATTTTTTTTTGAAGCCAAATGCAAAAACGGACACCAGGATGAGTTTCGGGATGAAATTCCATGTCTAAAAATGGTGTTGCTTCCACTTTTTAAAAATCGAGCCTTTTTGGTGCCTGGGGAAGAAAACGCGTGACTCCGCGGTCAGGAAAAATGCTGCCCAGGAACCAAAATGTTTTTTGAAGCCAATTTTTTTTTGAAGCCAAATGCAAAAACGGACACCAGGATGAGTTTGGGGATGAAATTCCATGTCTAAAAATGGTGTTGCTTCCACTTTTTAAAAATCGAGCCTTTTTGGTGCCTGGGGAACAAAACGCGTGACTCCGCGGTCAGGAAAAATGCTGCCCAGGAACCAAAATGTTTTTTGAAGCCAATTTTTTTTTTTGAAGCCACATGCAAAAACGGACACCAGGATGAGTTTGGGGATGAAATTCCATGTCTAAAAATGGTGTGGCTTCCACTTTTTAAAAATTGAGCCTTTTTGGTGCCTGGGGAACAAAACGCGTGACTCCGTGGTCAGGAAAAATGCTGCCCAGGAACCAAAATGTTTTTTGAAGCCAATTTTTTTTTTGAAGCCAAATGCAAAAACAGACACCAGGATGAATTTCGGGATGAAATTCCATGTCTAAAAATGGTGTTGCTTCCACTTTTTAAAAATTGAGCCTTTTTGGTGCCTGGGGAAGAAAACGCGTGACTCCGCGGTCAGGAAAAATGCTGCCCAGGAACCAAAATGTTTTTTGAAGCCAATTTTTTTTTTGAAGCCACATGCAAAAACGGACACCAGGATGAGTTTCGGGATGAAATTCCATGTCTAAAAATGGTGTTGCTTCCACTTTTTAAAAATCGAGCCTTTTTGGTGCCTGGGGAAGAAAACGCGTGACTCCGCGGTCAGGAAAAATGCTGCCCAGGAACCAAAATGTTTTTTGAAGCCAATTTTTTTTTTGAAGCCAAATGCAAAAACGGACACCAGGATGAGTTTCGGGATGAAATTCCATGTCTAAAAATGGTGTTGCTTCCACTTTTTAAAAATTGAGCCTTTTTGGTGCCTGGGGAAGAAAACGCGTGACTCCGCGGTCAGGAAAAATGCTGCCCAGGAACCAAAATGTATTTTGAAGCCAATTTTTTTTTGAAGCCAAATGCAAAAACGGACACCAGGATGAGTTTGGGGATGAAATTCCATGTCTAAAAATGGTGTTGCTTCCACTTTTTAAAAATCGAGCCTTTTTGGTGCCTGGGGAACAAAACGCGTGACTCCGCGGTCAGGAAAAATGCTGCCCAGGAACCAAAATGTTTTTTGAAGCCAATTTTTTTTTTTGAAGCCACATGCAAAAACGGACACCAGGATGAGTTTGGGGATGAAATTCCATGTCTAAAAATGGTGTGGCTTCCACTTTTTAAAAATTGAGCCTTTTTGGTGCCTGGGGAAGAAAACGCGTGACTCCGCGGTCAGAAAAAATGCTGCCCAGGAACCAAAATGTTTTTTGAAGCCAATTTTTTTTTTTGAAGCCACATGCAAAAACGGACACCAGGATGAGTTTGGGGATGAAATCCCATGTCTAAAAATGGTGTTGCTTCCACTTTTTAAAAATCGAGCCTTTTTGGTGCCTGGGTAAGAAAACGCGTGACTCCGCGGTCAGAAAAAATGCTGCCCAGGAACCAAAATGTTTTTTGAAGCCAATTTTTTTTTTTTGAAGCCACATGCAAAAACGGACACCAGGATGAGTTTGGGGATGAAATTCCATGTCTAAAAATGGTGTTGCTTCCACTTTTTCAAAATTGAGCCTTTTTGGTGCCTGGGGAAGAAAACGCGTGACTCCGCGGTCAGAAAAAATGCTGCCCAGGAACCAAAATGTTTTTTGAAGCCAATTTTTTTTTTTGAAGCCAAATGCAAAAACGGACACCAGGATGAGTTTCGGGATGAAATTCCATGTCTAAAAATGGTGTTGCTTCCACTTTTTAAAAATCGAGCCTTTTTGGTGCCTGGGGAACAAAACGCGTGACTCCGCGGTCAGGAAAAATGCTGCCCAGGAACCAAAATGTTTTTTGAAGCCAATTTTTTTTTTGAAGCCAAATGCAAAAACGGACACCAGGATGAGTTTCGGGATGAAATTCCATGTCTAAAAATGGTGTTGCTTCCACTTTTTAAAAATTGAGCCTTTTTGGTGCCTGGGGAAGAAAACGCGTGACTCTGCGGTCAGAAAAAATGCTGCCCAGGAACCAAAATGTTTTTTGAAGCCAAATTTTTTTTTTTTGAAGCCAAATGCAAAAACGAACACCAGGATGAGTTTCGGGATGAAATTCCATGTCTAAAAATGGTGTTGCTTCCACTTTTTAAAAATCGAGCCTTTTTGGTGCCTGGGGAAGAAAACGCGTGACTCCGCGGTCAAAAAAAATACTGCCCAGGAACCAAAATGTTTTTTGAAGCCAAATTTTTTTTTTTTGAAGCCAAATGCAAAAACGGACACCAGGATGAGTTTCGGGATGAAATTCCATGTCTAAAAATGGTGTTGCTTCCACTTTTTAAAAATCGAGCCTTTTTGGTGCCTGGGGAAGAAAACGCGTGACTCCGCGGTCAGAAAAAATGCTGCCCAGGAACCAAAATGTTTTTTGAAGCCAATTTTTTTTTTTGAAGCCACATGCAAAAACGGACACCAGGATGAGTTTGGGGATGAAATTCCATGTCTAAAAATGGTGTTGCTTCCACTTTTTAAAAATTGAGCCTTTTTGGTGCCTGGGGAAGAAAACGCGTGACTCCGCGGTCAGAAAAAATGCTGCCCAGGAACCAAAATGTTTTTTGAAGCCAATTTTTTTTTTTTTTTGAAGCCAAATGCAAAAACGGACACCAGGATGAGTTTGGGGATGAAATTCCATGTCTAAAAATGGTGTTGCTTCCACTTTTTAAAAATCGAGCCTTTTTGGTGCCTTGGGAAGAAAACGCGTGACTCCGCGGTCAGAAATAATGCTGCCCAGGAACCAAAATGTTTTTTGAAGCCAAATTTTTTTTTTTGAAGCCAAATGCAAAAACGGACACCAGGATGAGTTTCGGGATGAAATTCCATGTCTAAAAATGGTGTTGCTTCCACTTTTTAAAAATCGAGCCTTTTTGGTGCCTGGGGAAGAAAACGCGTGACTCCGCGGTCAGGAAAAATGCTGCCCAGGAACCAAAATGTTTTTTGAAGCCAATTTTTTTTTTTGAAGCCACATGCAAAAACGGACACCAGGATGAGTTTGGGGATGAAATTCCATGTCTAAAAATGGTGTGGCTTCCACTTTTTAAAAATCGAGCCTTTTTGGTGCCTGGGGAAGAAAACGCGTGACTCCGCGGTCAGAAAAAATGCTGCCCAGGAACCAAAATGTTTTTTGAAGCCAATTTTTTTTTTTGAAGCCACATGCAAAAACGGACACCAGGATGAGTTTCGGGATGAAATTCCATGTCTAAAAATGGTGTTGCTTCCACTTTTTAAAAATCGAGCCTTTTTGGTGCCTGGGGAACAAAACGCGTGACTCCGCGGTCAGGAAAAATGCTGCCCAGGAACCAAAATGTTTTTTGAAGCCAATTTTTTTTTGAAGCCAAATGCAAAAACGGACACCAGGATGAGTTTCGGGATGAAATTCCATGTCTAAAAATGGTGTTGCTTCCACTTTTTAAAAATTGAGCCTTTTTGGTGCCTGGGGAAGAAAACGCGTGACTCTGCGGTCAGAAAAAATGCTGCCCAGGAACCAAAATGTTTTTTGAAGCCAAATTTTTTTTTTTTGAAGCCAAATGCAAAAACGGACACCAGGATGAGTTTCGGGATGAAATTCCATGTCTAAAAATGATGTTGCTTCCACTTTTTAAAAATCGAGCCTTTTTGGTGCCTTGGGAAGAAAACGCGTGACTCCGCGGTCAGAAATAATGCTGCCCAGGAACCAAAATGTTTTTTGAAGCCAAATTTTTTTTTTTTGAAGCCAAATGCAAAAACGGACACCAGGATGAGTTTCGGGATGAAATTCCATGTCTAAAAATGGTGTTGCTTCCACTTTTTAAAAATCGAGCCTTTTTGGTGCCTGGGGAAGAAAACGCGTGACTCCGCGGTCAAAAAAAATGCTGCCCAGGAACCAAAATGTTTTTTGAAGCCAATTTTTTTTTTTTTGAAGCCAAATGCAAAAACGGACACCAGGATGAGTTTCGGGATGAAATTCCATGTCTAAAAATGGTGTTGCTTCCACTTTTTAAAAATCGAGCCTTTTTGGTGCCTGGGGAAGAAAACGCGTGACTCCGCGGTCAGAAAAAATGCTGCCCAGGAACCAAAATGTTTTTTGAAGCCAATTTTTTTTTTTGAAGCCACATGCAAAAACGGACACCAGGATGAGTTTGGGGATGAAATTCCATGTCTAAAAATGGTGTTGCTTCCACTTTTTAAAAATTGAGCCTTTTTGGTGCCTGGGGAAGAAAACGCGTGACTCCGCGGTCAGAAAAAATGCTGCCCAGGAACCAAAATGTTTTTTGAAGCCAATTTTTTTTTTTGAAGCCAAATGCAAAAACGGACACCAGGATGAGTTTGGGGATGAAATTCCATGTCTAAAAATGGTGTTGCTTCCACTTTTTAAAAATCGAGCCTTTTTGGTGCCTTGGGAAGAAAACGCGTGACTCCGCGGTCAGAAATAATGCTGCCCAGGAACCAAAATGTTTTTTGAAGCCAAATTTTTTTTTTTGAAGCCAAATGCAAAAACGGACACCAGGATGAGTTTCGGGATGAAATTCCATGTCTAAAAATGGTGTTGCTTCCACTTTTTAAAAATCGAGCCTTTTTGGTGCCTGGGGAAGAAAACGCGTGACTCCGCGGTCAGGAAAAATGCTGCCCAGGAACCAAAATGTTTTTTGAAGCCAATTTTTTTTTTTGAAGCCACATGCAAAAACGGACACCAGGATGAGTTTGGGGATGAAATTCCATGTCTAAAAATGGTGTGGCTTCCACTTTTTAAAAATCGAGCCTTTTTGGTGCCTGGGGAAGAAAACGCGTGACTCCGCGGTCAGAAAAAATGCTGCCCAGGAACCAAAATGTTTTTTGAAGCCAATTTTTTTTTTTGAAGCCACATGCAAAAACGGACACCAGGATGAGTTTGGGGATGAAATTCCATGTCTAAAAATGGTGTGGCTTCCACTTTTTAAAAATCGAGCCTTTTTGGTGCCTGGGGAAGAAAACGCGTGACTCCGCGGTCAGAAAAAATGCTGCCCAGGAACCAAAATGTTTTTTGAAGCCAATTTTTTTTTTTGAAGCCACATGCAAAAACGGACACCAGGATGAGTTTCGGGATGAAATTCCATGTCTAAAAATGGTGTTGCTTCCACTTTTTAAAAATCGAGCCTTTTTGGTGCCTGGGGAACAAAACGCGTGACTCCGCGGTCAGGAAAAATGCTGCCCAGGAACCAAAATGTTTTTTGAAGCCAATTTTTTTTTGAAGCCAAATGCAAAAACGGACACCAGGATGAGTTTCGGGATGAAATTCCATGTCTAAAAATGGTGTTGCTTCCACTTTTTAAAAATTGAGCCTTTTTGGTGCCTGGGGAAGAAAACGCGTGACTCTGCGGTCAGAAAAAATGCTGCCCAGGAACCAAAATGTTTTTTGAAGCCAAATTTTTTTTTTTTTGAAGCCAAATGCAAAAACGGACACCAGGATGAGTTTCGGGATGAAATTCCATGTCTAAAAATGATGTTGCTTCCACTTTTTAAAAATCGAGCCTTTTTGGTGCCTTGGGAAGAAAACGCGTGACTCCGCGGTCAGAAATAATGCTGCCCAGGAACCAAAATGTTTTTTGAAGCCAAATTTTTTTTTTTTGAAGCCAAATGCAAAAACGGACACCAGGATGAGTTTCGGGATGAAATTCCATGTCTAAAAATGGTGTTGCTTCCACTTTTTAAAAATCGAGCCTTTTTGGTGCCTGGGGAAGAAAACGCGTGACTCCGCGGTCAAAAAAAATGCTGCCCAGGAACCAAAATGTTTTTTGAAGCCAATTTTTTTTTTTTTTGAAGCCAAATGCAAAAACGGACACCAGGATGAGTTTCGGGATGAAATTCCATGTCTAAAAATGGTGTTGCTTCCACTTTTTAAAAATCGAGCCTTTTTGGTGCCTGGGGAAGAAAACGCGTGACTCCGCGGTCAGAAAAAATGCTGCCCAGGAACCAAAATGTTTTTTGAAGCCAATTTTTTTTTTTGAAGCCACATGCAAAAACGGACACCAGGATGAGTTTGGGGATGAAATTCCATGTCTAAAAATGGTGTTGCTTCCACTTTTTAAAAATTGAGCCTTTTTGGTGCCTGGGGAAGAAAACGCGTGACTCCGCGGTCAGAAAAAATGCTGCCCAGGAACCAAAATGTTTTTTGAAGCCAATTTTTTTTTTGAAGCCAAATGCAAAAACGGACACCAGGATGAGTTTGGGGATGAAATTCCATGTCTAAAAATGGTGTTGCTTCCACTTTTTAAAAATCGAGCCTTTTTGGTGCCTTGGGAAGAAAACGCGTGACTCCGCGGTCAGAAATAATGCTGCCCAGGAACCAAAATGTTTTTTGAAGCCAAATTTTTTTTTTTGAAGCCACATGCAAAAACGGACACCAGGATGAGTTTCGGGATGAAATTCCATGTCTAAAAATGGTGTTGCTTCCACTTTTTAAAAATCGAGCCTTTTTGGTGCCTGGGGAACAAAACGCGTGACTCCGCGGTCAGGAAAAATGCTGCCCAGGAACCAAAATGTTTTTTGAAGCCAATTTTTTTTTGAAGCCAAATGCAAAAACGGACACCAGGATGAGTTTCGGGATGAAATTCCATGTCTAAAAATGGTGTTGCTTCCACTTTTTAAAAATTGAGCCTTTTTGGTGCCTGGGGAAGAAAACGCGTGACTCTGCGGTCAGAAAAAATGCTGCCCAGGAACCAAAATGTTTTTTGAAGCCAAATTTTTTTTTTTTGAAGTCAAATGCAAAAACGGACACCAGGATGAGTTTCGGGATGAAATTCCATGTCTAAAAATGATGTTGCTTCCACTTTTTAAAAATCGAGCCTTTTTGGTGCCTTGGGAAGAAAACGCGTGACTCCGCGGTCAGAAATAATGCTGCCCAGGAACCAAAATGTTTTTTGAAGCCAAATTTTTTTTTTTTGAAGCCAAATGCAAAAACGGACACCAGGATGAGTTTCGGGATGAAATTCCATGTCTAAAAATGGTGTTGCTTCCACTTTTTAAAAATCGAGCCTTTTTGGTGCCTGGGGAAGAAAACGCGTGACTCCGCGGTCAAAAAAAATGCTGCCCAGGAACCAAAATGTTTTTTGAAGCCAATTTTTTTTTTTTTTGAAGCCAAATGCAAAAACGGACACCAGGATGAGTTTCGGGATGAAATTCCATGTCTAAAAATGGTGTTGCTTCCACTTTTTAAAAATCGAGCCTTTTTGGTGCCTGGGGAAGAAAACGCGTGACTCCGCGGTCAGAAAAAATGCTGCCCAGGAACCAAAATGTTTTTTGAAGCCAATTTTTTTTTTTGAAGCCACATGCAAAAACGGACACCAGGATGAGTTTGGGGATGAAATTCCATGTCTAAAAATGGTGTTGCTTCCACTTTTTAAAAATTGAGCCTTTTTGGTGCCTGGGGAAGAAAACGCGTGACTCCGCGGTCAGAAAAAATGCTGCCCAGGAACCAAAATGTTTTTTGAAGCCAATTTTTTTTTTTGAAGCCAAATGCAAAAACGGACACCAGGATGAGTTTGGGGATGAAATTCCATGTCTAAAAATGGTGTTGCTTCCACTTTTTAAAAATCGAGCCTTTTTGGTGCCTTGGGAAGAAAACGCGTGACTCCGCGGTCAGAAATAATGCTGCCCAGGAACCAAAATGTTTTTTGAAGCCAAATTTTTTTTTTTGAAGCCAAATGCAAAAACGGACACCAGGATGAGTTTCGGGATGAAATTCCATGTCTAAAAATGGTGTTGCTTCCACTTTTTAAAAATCGAGCCTTTTTGGTGCCTGGGGAAGAAAACGCGTGACTCCGCGGTCAGGAAAAATGCTGCCCAGGAACCAAAATGTTTTTTGAAGCCAATTTTTTTTTTTGAAGCCACATGCAAAAACGGACACCAGGATGAGTTTGGGGATGAAATTCCATGTCTAAAAATGGTGTGGCTTCCACTTTTTAAAAATCGAGCCTTTTTGGTGCCTGGGGAAGAAAACGCGTGACTCCGCGGTCAGAAAAAATGCTGCCCAGGAACCAAAATGTTTTTTGAAGCCAATTTTTTTTTTTGAAGCCACATGCAAAAACGGACACCAGGATGAGTTTGGGGATGAAATTCCATGTCTAAAAATGGTGTGGCTTCCACTTTTTAAAAATCGAGCCTTTTTGGTGCCTGGGGAAGAAAACGCGTGACTCCGCGGTCAGAAAAAATGCTGCCCAGGAACCAAAATGTTTTTTGAAGCCAATTTTTTTTTTTGAAGCCACATGCAAAAACGGACACCAGGATGAGTTTCGGGATGAAATTCCATGTCTAAAAATGGTGTTGCTTCCACTTTTTAAAAATCGAGCCTTTTTGGTGCCTGGGGAACAAAACGCGTGACTCCGCGGTCAGGAAAAATGCTGCCCAGGAACCAAAATGTTTTTTGAAGCCAATTTTTTTTTGAAGCCAAATGCAAAAACGGACACCAGGATGAGTTTCGGGATGAAATTCCATGTCTAAAAATGGTGTTGCTTCCACTTTTTAAAAATTGAGCCTTTTTGGTGCCTGGGGAAGAAAACGCGTGACTCTGCGGTCAGAAAAAATGCTGCCCAGGAACCAAAATGTTTTTTGAAGCCAAATTTTTTTTTTTTTGAAGCCAAATGCAAAAACGGACACCAGGATGAGTTTCGGGATGAAATTCCATGTCTAAAAATGATGTTGCTTCCACTTTTTAAAAATCGAGCCTTTTTGGTGCCTTGGGAAGAAAACGCGTGACTCCGCGGTCAGAAATAATGCTGCCCAGGAACCAAAATGTTTTTTGAAGCCAAATTTTTTTTTTTTGAAGCCAAATGCAAAAACGGACACCAGGATGAGTTTCGGGATGAAATTCCATGTCTAAAAATGGTGTTGCTTCCACTTTTTAAAAATCGAGCCTTTTTGGTGCCTGGGGAAGAAAACGCGTGACTCCGCGGTCAAAAAAAATGCTGCCCAGGAACCAAAATGTTTTTTGAAGCCAATTTTTTTTTTTTTTGAAGCCAAATGCAAAAACGGACACCAGGATGAGTTTCGGGATGAAATTCCATGTCTAAAAATGGTGTTGCTTCCACTTTTTAAAAATCGAGCCTTTTTGGTGCCTGGGGAAGAAAACGCGTGACTCCGCGGTCAGAAAAAATGCTGCCCAGGAACCAAAATGTTTTTTGAAGCCAATTTTTTTTTTTGAAGCCACATGCAAAAACGGACACCAGGATGAGTTTGGGGATGAAATTCCATGTCTAAAAATGGTGTTGCTTCCACTTTTTAAAAATTGAGCCTTTTTGGTGCCTGGGGAAGAAAACGCGTGACTCCGCGGTCAGAAAAAATGCTGCCCAGGAACCAAAATGTTTTTTGAAGCCAATTTTTTTTTTTGAAGCCAAATGCAAAAACGGACACCAGGATGAGTTTGGGGATGAAATTCCATGTCTAAAAATGGTGTTGCTTCCACTTTTTAAAAATCGAGCCTTTTTGGTGCCTTGGGAAGAAAACGCGTGACTCCGCGGTCAGAAATAATGCTGCCCAGGAACCAAAATGTTTTTTGAAGCCAAATTTTTTTTTTTGAAGCCAAATGCAAAAACGGACACCAGGATGAGTTTCGGGATGAAATTCCATGTCTAAAAATGGTGTTGCTTCCACTTTTTAAAAATCGAGCCTTTTTGGTGCCTGGGGAAGAAAACGCGTGACTCCGCGGTCAGGAAAAATGCTGCCCAGGAACCAAAATGTTTTTTGAAGCCAATTTTTTTTTTTGAAGCCACATGCAAAAACGGACACCAGGATGAGTTTGGGGATGAAATTCCATGTCTAAAAATGGTGTGGCTTCCACTTTTTAAAAATCGAGCCTTTTTGGTGCCTGGGGAAGAAAACGCGTGACTCCGCGGTCAGAAAAAATGCTGCCCAGGAACCAAAATGTTTTTTGAAGCCATTTTTTTTTTTTGAAGCCACATGCAAAAACGGACACCAGGATGAGTTTGGGGATGAAATCCCATGTCTAAAAATGGTGTTGCTTCCACTTTTTAAAAATTGAGCGTTTTTGGTGCCTGGGGAAGAAAACGCGTGACTCCGCGGTCAGAAAAAATGCTGCCCAGGAACCAAAATGTTTTTTGAAGCCAATTTTTTTTTTTGAAGCCAAATGCAAAAACGGACACCAGGATGAGTTTGGGGATTAAATTCCATGTCTAAAAATGGTGTTGCTTCCACTTTTTAAAAATCGAGCCTTTTTGGTGCCTTGGGAAGAAAACGCGTGACTCCGCGGTCAGAAATAATGCTGCCCAGGAACCAAAATGTTTTTTGAAGCCAAATTTTTTTTTTTGAAGCCAAATGCAAAAACGGACACCAGGATGAGTTTCGGGATGAAATTCCATGTCTAAAAATGGTGTTGCTTCCACTTTTTAAAAATCGAGCCTTTTTGGTGCCTGGGGAATAAAACGCGTGACTCCGCGGTCAGGAAAAATGCTGCCCAGGAACCAAAATGTTTTTTGAAGCCAATTTTTTTTTTTGAAGCCACATGCAAAAACGGACACCAGGATGAGTTTGGGGATGAAATTCCATGTCTAAAAATGGTGTGGCTTCCACTTTTTAAAAATCGAGCCTTTTTGGTGCCTGGGGAAGAAAACGCGTGACTCCGCGGTCAGAAAAAATGCTGCCCAGGAACCAAAATGTTTTTTGAAGCCAATTTTTTTTTTTGAAGCCACATGCAAAAACGGACACCAGGATGAGTTTGGGGATGAAATCCCATGTCTAAAAATGGTGTTGCTTCCACTTTTTAAAAATCGAGCCTTTTTGGTGCCTGGGTAAGAAAACGCGTGACTCCGCGGTCAGAAAAAATGCTGCCCAGGAACCAAAATGTTTTTTGAAGCCAATTTTTTTTTTTGAAGCCAAATGCAAAAACGGACACCAGGATGAGTTTGGGGATGAAATTCCATGTCTAAAAATGGTGTTGCTTCCACTTTTTAAAAATCGAGCCTTTTTGGTGCCTTGGGAAGAAAACGCGTGACTCCGCGGTCAGAAATAATGCTGCCCAGGAACCAAAATGTTTTTTGAAGCCAAATTTTTTTTTTTTGAAGCCAAATGCAAAAACGGACACCAGGATGAGTTTCGGGATGAAATTCCATGTCTAAAAATGGTGTTGCTTCCACTTTTTAAAAATCGAGCCTTTTTGGTGCCTGGGGAAGAAAACGCGTGACTCCGCGGTCAGGAAAAATGCTGCCCAGGAACCAAAATGTTTTTTGAAGCCAATTTTTTTTTTGAAGCCACATGCAAAAACGGACACCAGGATGAGTTTGGGGATGAAATTCCATGTCTAAAAATGGTGTGGCTTCCACTTTTTAAAAATCGAGCCTTTTTGGTGCCTGGGTAAGAAAACGCGTGACTCCGCGGTCAGAAAAAATGCTGCCCAGGAACCAAAATGTTTTTTGAAGCCAATTTTTTTTTTTGAAGCCACATGCAAAAACGGACACCAGGATGAGTTTCGGGATGAAATTCCATGTCTAAAAATGGTGTTGCTTCCACTTTTTAAAAATCGAGCCTTTTTGGTGCCTGGGGAACAAAACGCGTGACTCCGCGGTCAGGAAAAATGCTGCCCAGGAACCAAAATGTTTTTTGAAGCCAATTTTTTTTTGAAGCCAAATGCAAAAACGGACACCAGGATGAGTTTCGGGATGAAATTCCATGTCTAAAAATGGTGTTGCTTCCACTTTTTAAAAATTGAGCCTTTTTGGTGCCTGGGGAAGAAAACGCGTGACTCTGCGGTCAGAAAAAATGCTGCCCAGGAACCAAAATGTTTTTTGAAGCCAAATTTTTTTTTTTTGAAGCCAAATGCAAAAACGGACACCAGGATGAGTTTCGGGATGAAATTCCATGTCTAAAAATGGTGTTGCTTCCACTTTTTAAAAATCGAGCCTTTTTGGTGCCTGGGGAAGAAAACGCGTGACTCCGCGGTCAAAAAAAATGCTGCCCAGGAACCAAAATGTTTTTTGAAGCCAATTTTTTTTTTTTTGAAGCCAAATGCAAAAACGGACACCAGGATGAGTTTCGGGATGAAATTCCATGTCTAAAAATGGTGTTGCTTCCACTTTTTAAAAATCGAGCCTTTTTGGTGCCTGGGGAAGAAAACGCGTGACTCCGCGGTCAGAAAAAATGCTGCCCAGGAACCAAAATGTTTTTTGAAGCCAATTTTTTTTTTTGAAGCCACATGCAAAAACGGACACCAGGATGAGTTTGGGGATGAAATTCCATGTCTAAAAATGGTGTTGCTTCCACTTTTTAAAAATTGAGCCTTTTTGGTGCCTGGGGAAGAAAACGCGTGACTCCGCGGTCAGAAAAAATGCTGCCCAGGAACCAAAATGTTTTTTGAAGCCAATTTTTTTTTTTGAAGCCAAATGCAAAAACGGACACCAGGATGAGTTTGGGGATGAAATTCCATGTCTAAAAATGGTGTTGCTTCCACTTTTTAAAAATCGAGGCTTTTTGGTGCCTTGGGAAGAAAACGCGTGACTCCGCGGTCAGAAATAATGCTGCCCAGGAACCAAAATGTTTTTTGAAGCCAATTTTTTTTTTTGAAGCCAAATGCAAAAACGGACACCAGGATGAGTTTGGGGATGAAATTCCATGTCTAAAAATGGTGTTGCTTCCACTTTTTAAAAATCGAGCCTTTTTGGTACCTTGGGAAGAAAACGCGTGACTCCGCGGTCAGAAATAATGCTGCCCAGGAACCAAAATGTTTTTTGAAGCCAAATTTTTTTTTTTTGAAGCCAAATGCAAAAACGGACACCAGGATGAGTTTCGGGATGAAATTCCATGTCTAAAAATGGTGTTGCTTCCACTTTTTAAAAATCGAGCCTTTTTGGTGCCTGGGGAAGAAAACGCGTGACTCCGCGGTCAGGAAAAATGCTGCCCAGGAACCAAAATGTTTTTTGAAGCCAATTTTTTTTTTGAAGCCACATGCAAAAACGGACACCAGGATGAGTTTGGGGATGAAATTCCATGTCTAAAAATGGTGTGGCTTCCACTTTTTAAAAATCGAGCCTTTTTGGTGCCTGGGTAAGAAAACGCGTGACTCCGCGGTCAGAAAAAATGCTGCCCAGGAACCAAAATGTTTTTTGAAGCCAATTTTTTTTTTTGAAGCCACATGCAAAAACGGACACCAGGATGAGTTTCGGGATGAAATTCCATGTCTAAAAATGGTGTTGCTTCCACTTTTTAAAAATCGAGCCTTTTTGGTGCCTGGGGAACAAAACGCGTGACTCCGCGGTCAGGAAAAATGCTGCCCAGGAACCAAAATGTTTTTTGAAGCCAATTTTTTTTTGAAGCCAAATGCAAAAACGGACACCAGGATGAGTTTCGGGATGAAATTCCATGTCTAAAAATGGTGTTGCTTCCACTTTTTAAAAATTGAGCCTTTTTGGTGCCTGGGGAAGAAAACGCGTGACTCTGCGGTCAGAAAAAATGCTGCCCAGGAACCAAAATGTTTTTTGAAGCCAAATTTTTTTTTTTTGAAGCCAAATGCAAAAACGGACACCAGGATGAGTTTCGGGATGAAATTCCATGTCTAAAAATGGTGTTGCTTCCACTTTTTAAAAATCGAGCCTTTTTGGTGCCTGGGGAAGAAAACGCGTGACTCCGCGGTCAAAAAAAATGCTGCCCAGGAACCAAAATGTTTTTTGAAGCCAATTTTTTTTTTTTTTGAAGCCAAATGCAAAAACGGACACCAGGATGAGTTTCGGGATGAAATTCCATGTCTAAAAATGGTGTTGCTTCCACTTTTTAAAAATCGAGCCTTTTTGGTGCCTGGGGAAGAAAACGCGTGACTCCGCGGTCAGAAAAAATGCTGCCCAGGAACCAAAATGTTTTTTGAAGCCAATTTTTTTTTTTGAAGCCACATGCAAAAACGGACACCAGGATGAGTTTGGGGATGAAATTCCATGTCTAAAAATGGTGTTGCTTCCACTTTTTAAAAATTGAGCCTTTTTGGTGCCTGGGGAAGAAAACGCGTGACTCCGCGGTCAGAAAAAATGCTGCCCAGGAACCAAAATGTTTTTTGAAGCCAATTTTTTTTTTTGAAGCCAAATGCAAAAACGGACACCAGGATGAGTTTGGGGATGAAATTCCATGTCTAAAAATGGTGTTGCTTCCACTTTTTAAAAATCGAGCCTTTTTGGTGCCTTGGGAAGAAAACGCGTGACTCCGCGGTCAGAAATAATGCTGCCCAGGAACCAAAATGTTTTTTGAAGCCAAATTTTTTTTTTTGAAGCCAAATGCAAAAACGGACACCAGGATGAGTTTCGGGATGAAATTCCATGTCTAAAAATGGTGTTGCTTCCACTTTTTAAAAATCGAGCCTTTTTGGTGCCTGGGGAAGAAAACGCGTGACTCCGCGGTCAGGAAAAATGCTGCCCAGGAACCAAAATGTTTTTTGAAGCCAATTTTTTTTTTTGAAGCCACATGCAAAAACGGACACCAGGATGAGTTTGGGGATGAAATTCCATGTCTAAAAATGGTGTGGCTTCCACTTTTTCAAAATCGAGCCTTTTTGGTGCCTGGGGAAGAAAACGCGTGACTCCACGGTCAGAAAAAATGCTGCCCAGGAACCAAAATGTTTTTTGAAGCCAATTTTTTTTTTTGAAGCCACATGCAAAAACGGACACCAGGATGAGTTTGGGGATGAAATCCCATGTCTAAAAATGGTGTTGCTTCCACTTTTTAAAAATTGAGCCTTTTTGGTGCCTGGGTAAGAAAACGCGTGACTCCGCGGTCAGAAAAAATGCTGCCCAGGAACCAAAATGTTTTTTGAAGCCAATTTTTTTTTTTGAAGCCACATGCAAAAACGGACACCAGGATGAGTTTGGGGATGAAATTCCATGTCTAAAAATGGTGTGGCTTCCACTTTTTAAAAATCGAGCCTTTTTGGTGCCTGGGTAAGAAAACGCGTGACTCCGCGGTCAGAAAAAATGCTGCCCAGGAACCAAAATGTTTTTTGAAGCCAATTTTTTTTTTGAAGCCACATGCAAAAACGGACACCAGGATGAGTTTGGGGATGAAATTCCATGTCTAAAAATGGTGTGGCTTCCACTTTTTAAAAATCGAGCCTTTTTGGTGCCTGGGTAAGAAAACGCGTGACTCCGCGGTCAGAAAAAATGCTGCCCAGGAACCAAAATGTTTTTTGAAGCCAATTTTTTTTTTTGAAGCCACATGCAAAAACGGACACCAGGATGAGTTTCGGGATGAAATTCCATGTCTAAAAATGGTGTTGCTTCCACTTTTTAAAAATCGAGCCTTTTTGGTGCCTGGGGAACAAAACGCGTGACTCCGCGGTCAGGAAAAATGCTGCCCAGGAACCAAAATGTTTTTTGAAGCCAATTTTTTTTTGAAGCCAAATGCAAAAACGGACACCAGGATGAGTTTCGGGATGAAATTCCATGTCTAAAAATGGTGTTGCTTCCACTTTTTAAAAATTGAGCCTTTTTGGTGCCTGGGGAAGAAAACGCGTGACTCTGCGGTCAGAAAAAATGCTGCCCAGGAACCAAAATGTTTTTTGAAGCCAAATTTTTTTTTTTTGAAGCCAAATGCAAAAACGGACACCAGGATGAGTTTCGGGATGAAATTCCATGTCTAAAAATGGTGTTGCTTCCACTTTTTAAAAATCGAGCCTTTTTGGTGCCTGGGGAAGAAAACGCGTGACTCCGCGGTCAAAAAAAATGCTGCCCAGGAACCAAAATGTTTTTTGAAGCCAATTTTTTTTTTTTTGAAGCCAAATGCAAAAACGGACACCAGGATGAGTTTCGGGATGAAATTCCATGTCTAAAAATGGTGTTGCTTCCACTTTTTAAAAATCGAGCCTTTTTGGTGCCTGGGGAAGAAAACGCGTGACTCCGCGGTCAGAAAAAATGCTGCCCAGGAACCAAAATGTTTTTTGAAGCCAATTTTTTTTTTTGAAGCCACATGCAAAAACGGACACCAGGATGAGTTTGGGGATGAAATTCCATGTCTAAAAATGGTGTTGCTTCCACTTTTTAAAAATTGAGCCTTTTTGGTGCCTGGGGAAGAAAACGCGTGACTCCGCGGTCAGAAAAAATGCTGCCCAGGAACCAAAATGTTTTTTGAAGCCAATTTTTTTTTTTGAAGCCAAATGCAAAAACGGACACCAGGATGAGTTTGGGGATGAAATTCCATGTCTAAAAATGGTGTTGCTTCCACTTTTTAAAAATCGAGGCTTTTTGGTGCCTTGGGAAGAAAACGCGTGACTCCGCGGTCAGAAATAATGCTGCCCAGGAACCAAAATGTTTTTTGAAGCCAAATTTTTTTTTTTGAAGCCAAATGCAAAAACGGACACCAGGATGAGTTTCGGGATGAAATTCCATGTCTAAAAATGGTGTTGCTTCCACTTTTTAAAAATCGAGCCTTTTTGGTGCCTGGGGAAGAAAACGCGTGACTCCGCGGTCAGGAAAAATGCTGCCCAGGAACCAAAATGTTTTTTGAAGCCAATTTTTTTTTTTGAAGCCACATGCAAAAACGGACACCAGGATGAGTTTGGGGATGAAATTCCATGTCTAAAAATGGTGTGGCTTCCACTTTTTCAAAATCGAGCCTTTTTGGTGCCTGGGGAAGAAAACGCGTGACTCCACGGTCAGAAAAAATGCTGCCCAGGAACCAAAATGTTTTTTGAAGCCAATTTTTTTTTTTGAAGCCACATGCAAAAACGGACACCAGGATGAGTTTGGGGATGAAATCCCATGTCTAAAAATGGTGTTGCTTCCACTTTTTAAAAATTGAGCCTTTTTGGTGCCTGGGTAAGAAAACGCGTGACTCCGCGGTCAGAAAAAATGCTGCCCAGGAACCAAAATGTTTTTTGAAGCCAATTTTTTTTTTTGAAGCCACATGCAAAAACGGACACCAGGATGAGTTTGGGGATGAAATTCCATGTCTAAAAATGGTGTGGCTTCCACTTTTTAAAAATCGAGCCTTTTTGGTGCCTGGGTAAGAAAACGCGTGACTCCGCGGTCAGAAAAAATGCTGCCCAGGAACCAAAATGTTTTTTGAAGCCAATTTTTTTTTTTGAAGCCACATGCAAAAACGGACACCAGGATGAGTTTCGGGATGAAATTCCATGTCTAAAAATGGTGTTGCTTCCACTTTTTAAAAATCGAGCCTTTTTGGTGCCTGGGGAACAAAACGCGTGACTCCGCGGTCAGGAAAAATGCTGCCCAGGAACCAAAATGTTTTTCGAAGCCAATTTTTTTTTGAAGCCAAATGCAAAAACGGACACCAGGATGAGTTTCGGGATGAAATTCCATGTCTAAAAATGGTGTTGCTTCCACTTTTTAAAAATTGAGCCTTTTTGGTGCCTGGGGAAGAAAACGCGTGACTCTGCGGTCAGAAAAAATGCTGCCCAGGAACCAAAATGTTTTTTGAAGCCAAATTTTTTTTTTTTGAAGCCAAATGCAAAAACGGACACCAGGATGAGTTTCGGGATGAAATTCCATGTCTAAAAATGGTGTTGCTTCCACTTTTTAAAAATCGAGCCTTTTTGGTGCCTGGGGAAGAAAACGCGTGACTCCGCGGTCAAAAAAAATGCTGCCCAGGAACCAAAATGTTTTTTGAAGCCAATTTTTTTTTTTTTTGAAGCCAAATGCAAAAACGGACACCAGGATGAGTTTCGGGATGAAATTCCATGTCTAAAAATGGTGTTGCTTCCACTTTTTAAAAATCGAGCCTTTTTGGTGCCTGGGGAAGAAAACGCGTGACTCCGCGGTCAGAAAAAATGCTGCCCAGGAACCAAAATGTTTTTTGAAGCCAATTTTTTTTTTTGAAGCCACATGCAAAAACGGACACCAGGATGAGTTTGGGGATGAAATTCCATGTCTAAAAATGGTGTTGCTTCCACTTTTTAAAAATTGAGCCTTTTTGGTGCCTGGGGAAGAAAACGCGTGACTCCGCGGTCAGAAAAAATGCTGCCCAGGAACCAAAATGTTTTTTGAAGCCAATTTTTTTTTTTGAAGCCAAATGCAAAAACGGACACCAGGATGAGTTTCGGGATGAAATTCCATGTCTAAAAATGGTGTTGCTTCCACTTTTTAAAAATCGAGGCTTTTTGGTGCCTTGGGAAGAAAACGCGTGACTCCGCGGTCAGAAATAATGCTGCCCAGGAACCAAAATGTTTTTTGAAGCCAAATTTTTTTTTTTGAAGCCAAATGCAAAAACGGACACCAGGATGAGTTTCGGGATGAAATTCCATGTCTAAAAATGGTGTTGCTTCCACTTTTTAAAAATCGAGCCTTTTTGGTGCCTGGGGAAGAAAACGCGTGACTCCGCGGTCAGGAAAAATGCTGCCCAGGAACCAAAATGTTTTTTGAAGCCAATTTTTTTTTTTGAAGCCACATGCAAAAACGGACACCAGGATGAGTTTGGGGATGAAATTCCATGTCTAAAAATGGTATGGCTTCCACTTTTTCAAAATCGAGCCTTTTTGGTGCCTGGGGAAGAAAACGCGTGACTCCACGGTCAGAAAAAATGCTGCCCAGGAACCAAAATGTTTTTTGAAGCCAATTTTTTTTTTTGAAGCCACATGCAAAAACGGACACCAGGATGAGTTTGGGGATGAAATCCCATGTCTAAAAATGGTGTTGCTTCCACTTTTTAAAAATTGAGCCTTTTTGGTGCCTGGGTAAGAAAACGCGTGACTCCGCGGTCAGAAAAAATGCTGCCCAGGAACCAAAATGTTTTTTGAAGCCAATTTTTTTTTTTGAAGCCACATGCAAAAACGGACACCAGGATGAGTTTGGGGATGAAATTCCATGTCTAAAAATGGTGTTGCTTCCACTTTTTCAAAATTGAGCCTTTTTGGTGCCTGGGGAAGAAAACGCGTGACTCCGCGGTCAGAAAAAATGCTGCCCAGGAACCAAAATGTTTTTTGAAGCCAATTTTTTTTTTTGAAGCCACATGCAAAAACGGACACCAGGATGAGTTTCGGGATGAAATTCCATGTCTAAAAATGGTGTTGCTTCCACTTTTTAAAAATCGAGCCTTTTTGGTGCCTGGGGAACAAAACGCGTGACTCCGCGGTCAGGAAAAATGCTGCCCAGGAACCAAAATGTTTTTTGAAGCCAATTTTTTTTTTGAAGCCAAATGCAAAAACGGACACCAGGATGAGTTTCGGGATGAAATTCCATGTCTAAAAATGGTGTTGCTTCCACTTTTTAAAAATTGAGCCTTTTTGGTGCCTGGGGAAGAAAACGCGTGACTCTGCGGTCAGAAAAAATGCTGCCCAGGAACCAAAATGTTTTTTGAAGCCAAATTTTTTTTTTTTGAAGCCAAATGCAAAAACGGACACCAGGATGAGTTTCGGGATGAAATTCCATGTCTAAAAATGGTGTTGCTTCCACTTTTTAAAAATCGAGCCTTTTTGGTGCCTGGGGAAGAAAACGCGTGACTCCGCGGTCAAAAAAAATGCTGCCCAGGAACCAAAATGTTTTTTGAAGCCAAATTTTTTTTTTTTGAAGCCAAATGCAAAAACGGACACCAGGATGAGTTTCGGGATGAAATTCCATGTCTAAAAATGGTGTTGCTTCCACTTTTTAAAAATCGAGCCTTTTTGGTGCCTGGGGAAGAAAACGCGTGACTCCGCGGTCAGAAAAAATGCTGCCCAGGAACCAAAATGTTTTTTGAAGCCAATTTTTTTTTTGAAGCCACATGCAAAAACGGACACCAGGATGAGTTTGGGGATGAAATTCCATGTCTAAAAATGGTGTTGCTTCCACTTTTTAAAAATTGAGCCTTTTTGGTGCCTGGGGAAGAAAACGCGTGACTCGCGGTCAGAAAAAATGCTGCCCAGGAACCAAAATGTTTTTTGAAGCCAAATTTTTTTTTTTTGAAGCCAAATGCAAAAACGGACACCAGGATGAGTTTCGGGATGAAATTCCATGTCTAAAAATGGTGTTGCTTCCACTTTTTAAAAATCGAGCCTTTTTGGTGCCTGGGTAAGAAAACGCGTGACTCCGCGGTCAGAAAAAATGCTGCCCAGGAACCAAAATGTTTTTTGAAGCCAAATTTTTTTTTTTTGAAGCCAAATGCAAAAATGGACACCAGGATGAGTTTCGGGATGAAATTCCATGTCTAAAAATGGTGTTGCTTCCACTTTTTAAAAATCGAGCCTTTTTGGTGCCTGGGGAAGAAAACGCGTGACTCCGCGGTCAGAAAAAATGCTGCCCAGGAACCAAAATGATTTTTGAAGCCAATTTTTTTTTTTGAAGCCACATGCAAAAACGGACACCAGGATGAGTTTCGGGATGAAATTCCATGTCTAAAAATGGTGTTGCTTCCACTTTTTAAAAATCGAGCCTTTTTGGTGCCTGGGGAACAAAACGCGTGACTCCGCGGTCAGGAAAAATGCTGCCCAGGAACCAAAATGTTTTTTGAAGCCAATTTTTTTTTTTTGAAGCCACATGCAAAAACGGACACCAGGATGAGTTTGGGGATGAAATTCCATGTCTAAAAATGGTGTTGCTTCCACTTTTTAAAAATTGAGCCTTTTTGGTGCCTGGGGAAGAAAACGCGTGACTCCGCGGTCAGAAAAAATGCTGCCCAGGAACCAAAATGTTTTTTGAAGCCAAATTTTTTTTTTTTGAAGCCAAATGCAAAAACGGACACCAGGATGAGTTTCGGGATGAAATTCCATGTCTAAAAATGGTGTTGCTTCCACTTTTTAAAAATCGAGCCTTTTTGGTGCCTGGGTAAGAAAACGCGTGACTCCGCGGTCAGAAAAAATGCTGCCCAGGAACCAAAATGTTTTTTGAAGCCAAATTTTTTTTTTTTGAAGCCAAATGCAAAAATGGACACCAGGATGAGTTTCGGGATGAAATTCCATGTCTAAAAATGGTGTTGCTTCCACTTTTAAAAATCGAGCCTTTTTGGTGCCTGGGGAAGAAAACGCGTGACTCCGCGGTCAGAAAAAATGCTGCCCAGGAACCAAAATGTTTTTTGAAGCCAATTTTTTTTTTTGAAGCCACATGCAAAAACGGACACCAGGATGAGTTTCGGGATGAAATTCCATGTCTAAAAATGGTGTTGCTTCCACTTTTTAAAAATCGAGCCTTTTTGGTGCCTGGGGAACAAAACGCGTGACTCCGCGGTCAGGAAAAATGCTGCCCAGGAACCAAAATGTTTTTCGAAGCCAATTTTTTTTTGAAGCCAAATGCAAAAACGGACACCAGGATGAGTTTCGGGATGAAATTCCATGTCTAAAAATGGTGTTGCTTCCACTTTTTAAAAATTGAGCCTTTTTGGTGCCTGGGGAAGAAAACGCGTGACTCTGCGGTCAGAAAAAATGCTGCCCAGGAACCAAAATGTTTTTTGAAGCCAAATTTTTTTTTTTTGAAGCCAAATGCAAAAACGGACACCAGGATGAGTTTCGGGATGAAATTCCATGTCTAAAAATGGTGTTGCTTCCACTTTTTAAAAATCGAGCCTTTTTGGTGCCTGGGGAAGAAAACGCGTGACTCCGCGGTCAAAAAAAATGCTGCCCAGGAACCAAAATGTTTTTTGAAGCCAATTTTTTTTTTTTTTGAAGCCAAATGCAAAAACGGACACCAGGATGAGTTTCGGGATGAAATTCCATGTCTAAAAATGGTGTTGCTTCCACTTTTTAAAAATCGAGCCTTTTTGGTGCCTGGGGAAGAAAACGCGTGACTCCGCGGTCAGAAAAAATGCTGCCCAGGAACCAAAATGTTTTTTGAAGCCAATTTTTTTTTTTGAAGCCACATGCAAAAACGGACACCAGGATGAGTTTGGGGATGAAATTCTATGTCTAAAAATGGTGTTGCTTCCACTTTTTAAAAATTGAGCCTTTTTGGTGCCTGGGGAAGAAAACGCGTGACTCCGCGGTCAGAAAAAATGCTGCCCAGGAACCAAAATGTTTTTTGAAGCCAATTTTTTTTTTTGAAGCCAAATGCAAAAACGGACACCAGGATGAGTTTCGGGATGAAATTCCATGTCTAAAAATGGTGTTGCTTCCACTTTTTAAAAATCGAGGCTTTTTGGTGCCTTGGGAAGAAAACGCGTGACTCCGCGGTCAGAAATAATGCTGCCCAGGAACCAAAATGTTTTTTGAAGCCAAATTTTTTTTTTTGAAGCCAAATGCAAAAACGGACACCAGGATGAGTTTCGGGATGAAATTCCATGTCTAAAAATGGTGTTGCTTCCACTTTTTAAAAATCGAGCCTTTTTGGTGCCTGGGGAAGAAAACGCGTGACTCCGCGGTCAGGAAAAATGCTGCCCAGGAACCAAAATGTTTTTTGAAGCCAATTTTTTTTTTTGAAGCCACATGCAAAAACGGACACCAGGATGAGTTTGGGGATGAAATTCCATGTCTAAAAATGGTGTGGCTTCCACTTTTTCAAAATCGAGCCTTTTTGGTGCCTGGGGAAGAAAACGCGTGACTCCACGGTCAGAAAAAATGCTGCCCAGGAACCAAAATGTTTTTTGAAGCCAATTTTTTTTTTTGAAGCCACATGCAAAAACGGACACCAGGATGAGTTTGGGGATGAAATCCCATGTCTAAAAATGGTGTTGCTTCCACTTTTTAAAAATTGAGCCTTTTTGGTGCCTGGGTAAGAAAACGCGTGACTCCGCGGTCAGAAAAAATGCTGCCCAGGAACCAAAATGTTTTTTGAAGCCAATTTTTTTTTTTGAAGCCACATGCAAAAACGGACACCAGGATGAGTTTGGGGATGAAATTCCATGTCTAAAAATGGTGTTGCTTCCACTTTTTCAAAATTGAGCCTTTTTGGTGCCTGGGGAAGAAAACGCGTGACTCCGCGGTCAGAAAAAATGCTGCCCAGGAACCAAAATGTTTTTTGAAGCCAATTTTTTTTTTTGAAGCCACATGCAAAAACGGACACCAGGATGAGTTTCGGGATGAAATTCCATGTCTAAAAATGGTGTTGCTTCCACTTTTTAAAAATCGAGCCTTTTTGGTGCCTGGGGAACAAAACGCGTGACTCCGCGGTCAGGAAAAATGCTGCCCAGGAACCAAAATGTTTTTTGAAGCCAATTTTTTTTTTGAAGCCAAATGCAAAAACGGACACCAGGATGAGTTTCGGGATGAAATTCCATGTCTAAAAATGGTGTTGCTTCCACTTTTTAAAAATTGAGCCTTTTTGGTGCCTGGGGAAGAAAACGCGTGACTCTGCGGTCAGAAAAAATGCTGCCCAGGAACCAAAATGTTTTTTGAAGCCAAATTTTTTTTTTTTGAAGCCAAATGCAAAAACGGACACCAGGATGAGTTTCGGGATGAAATTCCATGTCTAAAAATGGTGTTGCTTCCACTTTTTAAAAATCGAGCCTTTTTGGTGCCTGGGGAAGAAAACGCGTGACTCCGCGGTCAAAAAAAATGCTGCCCAGGAACCAAAATGTTTTTTGAAGCCAAATTTTTTTTTTTTGAAGCCAAATGCAAAAACGGACACCAGGATGAGTTTCGGGATGAAATTCCATGTCTAAAAATGGTGTTGCTTCCACTTTTTAAAAATCGAGCCTTTTTGGTGCCTGGGGAAGAAAACGCGTGACTCCGCGGTCAGAAAAAATGCTGCCCAGGAACCAAAATGTTTTTTGAAGCCAATTTTTTTTTTGAAGCCACATGCAAAAACGGACACCAGGATGAGTTTGGGGATGAAATTCCATGTCTAAAAATGGTGTTGCTTCCACTTTTTAAAAATTGAGCCTTTTTGGTGCCTGGGGAAGAAAACGCGTGACTCGCGGTCAGAAAAAATGCTGCCCAGGAACCAAAATGTTTTTTGAAGCCAAATTTTTTTTTTTTGAAGCCAAATGCAAAAACGGACACCAGGATGAGTTTCGGGATGAAATTCCATGTCTAAAAATGGTGTTGCTTCCACTTTTTAAAAATCGAGCCTTTTTGGTGCCTGGGTAAGAAAACGCGTGACTCCGCGGTCAGAAAAAATGCTGCCCAGGAACCAAAATGTTTTTTGAAGCCAAATTTTTTTTTTTTGAAGCCAAATGCAAAAATGGACACCAGGATGAGTTTCGGGATGAAATTCCATGTCTAAAAATGGTGTTGCTTCCACTTTTTAAAAATCGAGCCTTTTTGGTGCCTGGGGAAGAAAACGCGTGACTCCGCGGTCAGAAAAAATGCTGCCCAGGAACCAAAATGATTTTTGAAGCCAATTTTTTTTTTTGAAGCCACATGCAAAAACGGACACCAGGATGAGTTTCGGGATGAAATTCCATGTCTAAAAATGGTGTTGCTTCCACTTTTTAAAAATCGAGCCTTTTTGGTGCCTGGGGAACAAAACGCGTGACTCCGCGGTCAGGAAAAATGCTGCCCAGGAACCAAAATGTTTTTTGAAGCCAATTTTTTTTTTTTGAAGCCACATGCAAAAACGGACACCAGGATGAGTTTGGGGATGAAATTCCATGTCTAAAAATGGTGTTGCTTCCACTTTTTAAAAATTGAGCCTTTTTGGTGCCTGGGGAAGAAAACGCGTGACTCCGCGGTCAGAAAAAATGCTGCCCAGGAACCAAAATGTTTTTTGAAGCCAAATTTTTTTTTTTTGAAGCCAAATGCAAAAACGGACACCAGGATGAGTTTCGGGATGAAATTCCATGTCTAAAAATGGTGTTGCTTCCACTTTTTAAAAATCGAGCCTTTTTGGTGCCTGGGTAAGAAAACGCGTGACTCCGCGGTCAGAAAAAATGCTGCCCAGGAACCAAAATGTTTTTTGAAGCCAAATTTTTTTTTTTTGAAGCCAAATGCAAAAATGGACACCAGGATGAGTTTCGGGATGAAATTCCATGTCTAAAAATGGTGTTGCTTCCACTTTTAAAAATCGAGCCTTTTTGGTGCCTGGGGAAGAAAACGCGTGACTCCGCGGTCAGAAAAAATGCTGCCCAGGAACCAAAATGATTTTTGAAGCCAATTTTTTTTTTTTGAAGCCACATGCAAAAACGGACACAAGGATGAGTTTCGGGATGAAATTCCATGTCTAAAAATGGTGTTGCTTCCACTTTTTAAAAATCGAGCCTTTTTGGTGCCTGGGGAACAAAACGCGTGACTCCGCGGTCAGGAAAAATGCTGCCCAGGAACCAAAATGTTTTTTGAAGCCAATTTTTTTTTTTTGAAGCCACATGCAAAAACGGACACCAGGATGAGTTTGGGGATGAAATTCCATGTCTAAAAATGGTGTGGCTTCCACTTTTTAAAAATTGAGCCTTTTTGGTGCCTGGGGAAGAAAACGCGTGACTCTGCGGTTAGAAAAAATGCTGCCCAGGAACCAAAATGTTTTTTGAAGCCAATTTTTTTTTTTGAAGCCACATGCAAAAACGGACACCAGGATGAGTTTGGGGATGAAATTCCATGTCTAAAAATGGTGTTGCTTCCACTTTTTAAAAATCGAGCCTTTTTGGTGCCTGGGTAAGAAAACGCGTGACTCCGCGGTCAGAAAAAATGCTGCCCAGGAACCAAAATGTTTTTTGAAGCCATTTTTTTTTTTTTGAAGCCACATGCAAAAACGGACACCAGGATGAGTTTGGGGATGAAATTCCATGTCTAAAAATGGTGTTGCTTCCACTTTTTAAAAATTGAGCCTTTTTGGTGCCTGGGGAAGAAAACGCGTGACTCCGCGGTCAGAAAAAATGCTGCCCAGGAACCAAAATGTTTTTTGAAGCCAATTTTTTTTTTGAAGCCACATGCCAAAACGGACACCAGGATGAGTTTCGGGATGAAATTCCATGTCTAAAAATGGTGTTGCTTCCACTTTTTAAAAATCGAGCCTTTTTGGTGCCTGGGGAACAAAACGCGTGACTCCGCGGTCAGGAAAAATGCTGCCCAGGAACCAAAATGTTTTTTGAAGCCAATTTTTTTTTTGAAGCCAAATGCAAAAACGGACACCAGGATGAGTTTGGGGATGAAATTCCATGTCTAAAAATGGTGTTGCTTCCACTTTTTAAAAATCGAGGCTTTTTGGTGCCTGGGTAAGAAAACGCGTGACTCCGCGGTCAGAAAAAATGCTGCCCAGGAACCAAAATGTTTTTTGAAGCCATTTTTTTTTTTTTGAAGCCACATGCCAAAACGGACACCAGGATGAGTTTCGGGATGAAATTCCATGTCTAAAAATGGTGTTGCTTCCACTTTTTAAAAATCGAGCCTTTTTGGTGCCTGGGGAACAAAACGCGTGACTCCGCGGTCAGGAAAAATGCTGCCCAGGAACCAAAATGTTTTTTGAAGCCAATTTTTTTTTTGAAGCCAAATGAAAAAACGGACACCAGGATGAGTTTGGGGATGAAATTCCATGTCTAAAAATGGTGTTGCTTCCACTTTTTAAAAATCGAGCCTTTTTGGTGCCTGGGGAAGAAAACGCGTGACTCCGCGGTCAGAAAAAATGCTGCCCAGGAACCAAAATGTTTTTTGAAGCCATTTTTTTTTTGAAGCCAAATGCAAAAACGGACACCAGGATGAGTTTCGGGATGAAATTCCATGTCTAAAAATGGTGTTGCTTCCACTTTTTAAAAATCGAGCCTTTTTGGTGCCTGGGGAAGAAAACGCGTGACTCCGCGGTCAGAAAAAATGCTGCCCAGGAACCAAAATGTTTTTTGAAGCCAATTTTTTTTTTTGAAGCCACATGCAAAAACGGACACCAGGATGAGTTTGGGGATGAAATTCCATGTCTAAAAATGGTGTTGCTTCCACTTTTTAAAAATTGAGCCTTTTTGGTGCCTGGGGAAGAAAACGCGTGACTCCGCGGTCAGAAAAAATGCTGCCCAGGAACCAAAATGTTTTTTGAAGCCAATTTTTTTTTTTTTAAAGCCAAATGCAAAAACGGACACCAGGATGAGTTTGGGGATGAAATTCCATGTCTAAAAATGGTGTTGCTTCCACTTTTTAAAAATCGAGGCTTTTTGGTGCCTGGGGAAGAAAACGCGTGACTCCGCGGTCAGAAAAAATGCTGCCCAGGAACCAAAATGTTTTTTGAAGCCAAATTTTTTTTTTTGAAGCCAAATGCAAAAACAGACACCAGGATGAGTTTCGGGATGAAATTCCATGTCTAAAAATGGTGTTGCTTCCACTTTTTAAAAATCGAGCCTTTTTGGTGCCTGGGGAAGAAAACGCGTGACTCCGCGGTCAGAAAAAATGCTGCCCAGGAACCAAAATGTTTTTTGAAGCCAATTTTTTTTTTTGAAGCCACATGCAAAAACGGACACCAGGATGAGTTTCGGGATGAAATTCCATGTCTAAAAATGGTGTTGCTTCCACTTTTTAAAAATCGAGCCTTTTTGGTGCCTGGGGAACAAAACGCGTGACTCCGCGGTCAGGAAAAATGCTGCCAAGGAACCAAAATGTTTTTTGAAGCCAATTTTTTTTTGAAGCCAAATGCAAAAACGGACACCAGGATGAGTTTCGGGATGAAATTCCATGTCTAAAAATGGTGTTGCTTCCACTTTTTAAAAATTGAGCCTTTTTGGTGCCTGGGGAAGAAAACGCGTGACTCTGCGGTCAGAAAAAATGCTGCCCAGGAACCAAAATGTTTTTTGAAGCCAAATTTTTTTTTTTTGAAGCCAAATGCAAAAACGGACACCAGGATGAGTTTCGGGATGAAATTCCATGTCTAAAAATGGTGTTGCTTCCACTTTTTAAAAATCGAGCCTTTTTGGTGCCTTGGGAAGAAAACGCGTGACTCCGCGGTCAGAAATAATGCTGCCCAGGAACCAAAATGTTTTTTGAAGCCAAATTTTTTTTTTTGAAGCCAAATGCAAAAACGGACACCAGGATGAGTTTCGGGATGAAATTCCATGTCTAAAAATGGTGTTGCTTCCACTTTTTAAAAATCGAGCCTTTTTGGTGCCTGGGGAAGAAAACGCGTGACTCCGCGGTCAAAAAAAATGCTGCCCAGGAACCAAAATGTTTTTTGAAGCCAATTTTTTTTTTTTTGAAGCCAAATGCAAAAACGGACACCAGGATGAGTTTCGGGATGAAATTCCATGTCTAAAAATGGTGTTGCTTCCACTTTTTAAAAATCGAGCCTTTTTGGTGCCTGGGGAAGAAAACGCGTGACTCCGCGGTCAGAAAAAATGCTGCCCAGGAACCAAAATGTTTTTTGAAGCCAATTTTTTTTTTTGAAGCCACATGCAAAAACGGACACCAGGATGAGTTTGGGGATGAAATTCCATGTCTAAAAATGGTGTTGCTTCCACTTTTTAAAAATTGAGCCTTTTTGGTGCCTGGGGAAGAAAACGCGTGACTCCGCGGTCAGAAAAAATGCTGCCCAGGAACCAAAATGTTTTTTGAAGCCAATTTTTTTTTTTGAAGCCAAATGCAAAAACGGACACCAGGATGAGTTTGGGGATGAAATTCCATGTCTAAAAATGGTGTTGCTTCCACTTTTTAAAAATCGAGCCTTTTTGGTGCCTTGGGAAGAAAACGCGTGACTCCGCGGTCAGAAATAATGCTGCCCAGGAACCAAAATGTTTTTTGAAGCCAATTTTTTTTTTTTTGAAGCCAAATGCAAAAACGGACACCAGGATGAGTTTCGGGATGAAATTCCATGTCTAAAAATGGTGTTGCTTCCACTTTTTAAAAATCGAGCCTTTTTGGTGCCTGGGGAAGAAAACGCGTGACTCCGCGGTCAGGAAAAATGCTGCCCAGGAACCAAAATGTTTTTTGAAGCCAATTTTTTTTTTGAAGCCACATGCAAAAACGGACACCAGGATGAGTTTGGGGATGAAATTCCATGTCTAAAAATGGTGTGGCTTCCACTTTTTAAAAATCGAGCCTTTTTGGTGCCTGGGTAAGAAAACGCGTGACTCCGCGGTCAGAAAAAATGCTGCCCAGGAACCAAAATGTTTTTTGAAGCCAATTTTTTTTTTTGAAGCCACATGCAAAAACGGACACCAGGATGAGTTTCGGGATGAAATTCCATGTCTAAAAATGGTGTTGCTTCCACTTTTTAAAAATCGAGCCTTTTTGGTGCCTGGGGAACAAAACGCGTGACTCCGCGGTCAGGAAAAATGCTGCCCAGGAACCAAAATGTTTTTTGAAGCCAATTTTTTTTTGAAGCCAAATGCAAAAACGGACACCAGGATGAGTTTCGGGATGAAATTCCATGTCTAAAAATGGTGTTGCTTCCACTTTTTAAAAATTGAGCCTTTTTGGTGCCTGGGGAAGAAAACGCGTGACTCTGCGGTCAGAAAAAATGCTGCCCAGGAACCAAAATGTTTTTTGAAGCCAAATTTTTTTTTTTTGAAGCCAAATGCAAAAACGGACACCAGGATGAGTTTCGGGATGAAATTCCATGTCTAAAAATGGTGTTGCTTCCACTTTTTAAAAATCGAGCCTTTTTGGTGCCTGGGGAAGAAAACGCGTGACTCCGCGGTCAAAAAAAATGCTGCCCAGGAACCAAAATGTTTTTTGAAGCCAATTTTTTTTTTTTTGAAGCCAAATGCAAAAACGGACACCAGGATGAGTTTCGGGATGAAATTCCATGTCTAAAAATGGTGTTGCTTCCACTTTTTAAAAATCGAGCCTTTTTGGTGCCTGGGGAAGAAAACGCGTGACTCCGCGGTCAGAAAAAATGCTGCCCAGGAACCAAAATGTTTTTTGAAGCCAATTTTTTTTTTTGAAGCCACATGCAAAAACGGACACCAGGATGAGTTTGGGGATGAAATTCCATGTCTAAAAATGGTGTTGCTTCCACTTTTTAAAAATTGAGCCTTTTTGGTGCCTGGGAAAGAAAACGCGTGACTCCGCGGTCAGAAAAAATGCTGCCCAGGAACCAAAATGTTTTTTGAAGCCAATTTTTTTTTTTGAAGCCAAATGCAAAAACGGACACCAGGATGAGTTTGGGGATGAAATTCCATGTCTAAAAATGGTGTTGCTTCCACTTTTTAAAAATCGAGGCTTTTTGGTGCCTTGGGAAGAAAACGCGTGACTCCGCGGTCAGAAATAATGCTGCCCAGGAACCAAAATGTTTTTTGAAGCCAAATTTTTTTTTTGAAGCCAAATGCAAAAACGGACACCAGGATGAGTTTCGGGATGAAATTCCATGTCTAAAAATGGTGTTGCTTCCACTTTTTAAAAATCGAGCCTTTTTGGTGCCTGGGGAAGAAAACGCGTGACTCCGCGGTCAGGAAAAATGCTGCCCAGGAACCAAAATGTTTTTTGAAGCCAATTTTTTTTTTTGAAGCCACATGCAAAAACGGACACCAGGATGAGTTTGGGGATGAAATTCCATGTCTAAAAATGGTGTGGCTTCCACTTTTTAAAAATCGAGCCTTTTTGGTGCCTGGGGAAGAAAACGCGTGACTCCACGGTCAGAAAAAATGCTGCCCAGGAACCAAAATGTTTTTTGAAGCCAATTTTTTTTTTTGAAGCCACATGCAAAAACGGACACCAGGATGAGTTTGGGGATGAAATCCCATGTCTAAAAATGGTGTTGCTTCCACTTTTTAAAAATTGAGCCTTTTTGGTGCCTGGGTAAGAAAACGCGTGACTCCGCGGTCAGAAAAAATGCTGCCCAGGAACCAAAATGTTTTTTGAAGCCAATTTTTTTTTTTGAAGCCACATGCAAAAACGGACACCAGGATGAGTTTGGGGATGAAATTCCATGTCTAAAAATGGTGTTGCTTCCACTTTTTCAAAATTGAGCCTTTTTGGTGCCTGGGGAAGAAAACGCGTGACTCCGCGGTCAGAAAAAATGCTGCCCAGGAACCAAAATGTTTTTTGAAGCCAATTTTTTTTTTTGAAGCCACATGCAAAAACGGACACCAGGATGAGTTTCGGGATGAAATTCCATGTCTAAAAATGGTGTTGCTTCCACTTTTTAAAAATCGAGCCTTTTTGGTGCCTGGGGAACAAAACGCGTGACTCCGCGGTCAGGAAAAATGCTGCCCAGGAACCAAAATGTTTTTTGAAGCCAATTTTTTTTTTGAAGCCAAATGCAAAAACGGACACCAGGATGAGTTTCGGGATGAAATTCCATGTCTAAAAATGGTGTGGCTTCCACTTTTTAAAAATTGAGCCTTTTTGGTGCCTGGGGAAGAAAACGCGTGACTCTGCGGTCAGAAAAAATGCTGCCCAGGAACCAAAATGTTTTTTGAAGCCAAATTTTTTTTTTTTGAAGCCAAATGCAAAAACGGACACCAGGATGAGTTTCGGGATGAAATTCCATGTCTAAAAATGGTGTTGCTTCCACTTTTTAAAAATCGAGCCTTTTTGGTGCCTGGGGAAGAAAACGCGTGACTCCGCGGTCAAAAAAAATGCTGCCCAGGAACCAAAATGTTTTTTGAAGCCAAATTTTTTTTTTTGAAGCCAAATGCAAAAACGGACACCAGGATGAGTTTCGGGATGAAATTCCATGTCTAAAAATGGTGTTGCTTCCACTTTTTAAAAATCGAGCCTTTTTGGTGCCTGGGGAAGAAAACGCGTGACTCCGCGGTCAGAAAAAATGCTGCCCAGGAACCAAAATGTTTTTTGAAGCCAATTTTTTTTTTGAAGCCACATGCAAAAACGGACACCAGGATGAGTTTGGGGATGAAATTCCATGTCTAAAAATGGTGTTGCTTCCACTTTTTAAAAATTGAGCCTTTTTGGTGCCTGGGGAAGAAAACGCGTGACTCCGCGGTCAGAAAAAATGCTGCCCAGGAACCAAAATGTTTTTTGAAGCCAAATTTTTTTTTTTTGAAGCCAAATGCAAAAACGGACACCAGGATGAGTTTCGGGATGAAATTCCATGTCTAAAAATGGTGTTGCTTCCACTTTTTAAAAATCGAGCCTTTTTGGTGCCTGGGTAAGAAAACGCGTGACTCCGCGGTCAGAAAAAATGCTGCCCAGGAACCAAAATGTTTTTTGAAGCCAAATTTTTTTTTTTTGAAGCCAAATGCAAAAATGGACACCAGGATGAGTTTCGGGATGAAATTCCATGTCTAAAAATGGTGTTGCTTCCACTTTTTAAAAATCGAGCCTTTTTGGTGCCTGGGGAAGAAAACGCGTGACTCCGCGGTCAGAAAAAATGCTGCCCAGGAACCAAAATGATTTTTGAAGCCAATTTTTTTTTTTTGAAGCCACATGCAAAAACGGACACCAGGATGAGTTTCGGGATGAAATTCCATGTCTAAAAATGGTGTTGCTTCCACTTTTTAAAAATCGAGCCTTTTTGGTGCCTGGGGAACAAAACGCGTGACTCCGCGGTCAGGAAAAATGCTGCCCAGGAACCAAAATGTTTTTTGAAGCCAATTTTTTTTTTTTTTGAAGCCACATGCAAAAACGGACACCAGGATGAGTTTGGGGATGAAATTCCATGTCTAAAAATGGTGTTGCTTCCACTTTTTAAAAATTGAGCCTTTTTGGTGCCTGGGGAAGAAAACGCGTGACTCTGCGGTTAGAAAAAATGCTGCCCAGGAACCAAAATGTTTTTTGAAGCCAATTTTTTTTTTTGAAGCCACATGCAAAAATGGACACCAGGATGAGTTTGGGGATGAAATTCCATGTCTAAAAATGGTGTTGCTTCCACTTTTTAAAAATTGAGCCTTTTTGGTGCCTGGGGAAGAAAACGCGTGACTCCGCGGTCAGAAAAAATGCTGCCCAGGAACCAAAATGTTTTTTGAAGCCAAATTTTTTTTTTTTGAAGCCAAATGCAAAAACGGACACCAGGATGAGTTTCGGGATGAAATTCCATGTCTAAAAATGGTGTTGCTTCCACTTTTTAAAAATCGAGCCTTTTTGGTGCCTGGGTAAGAAAACGCGTGACTCCGCGGTCAGAAAAAATGCTGCCCAGGAACCAAAATGTTTTTTGAAGCCAAATTTTTTTTTTTTGAAGCCAAATGCAAAAATGGACACCAGGATGAGTTTCGGGATGAAATTCCATGTCTAAAAATGGTGTTGCTTCCACTTTTAAAAATCGAGCCTTTTTGGTGCCTGGGGAACAAAACGCGTGACTCCGCGGTCAGGAAAAATGCTGCCCAGGAACCAAAATGTTTTTTGAAGCCAATTTTTTTTTTTTGAAGCCACATGCAAAAACGGACACCAGGATGAGTTTGGGGATGAAATTCCATGTCTAAAAATGGTGTGGCTTCCACTTTTTAAAAATTGAGCCTTTTTGGTGCCTGGGGAAGAAAACGCGTGACTCTGCGGTTAGAAAAAATGCTGCCCAGGAACCAAAATGTTTTTTGAAGCCAATTTTTTTTTTGAAGCCACATGCAAAAACGGACACCAGGATGAGTTTGGGGATGAAATTCCATGTCTAAAAATGGTGTTGCTTCCACTTTTTAAAAATCGAGCCTTTTTGGTGCCTGGGTAAGAAAACGCGTGACTCCGCGGTCAGAAATAATGCTGCCCAGGAACCAAAATGTTTTTTGAAGCCATTTTTTTTTTTTTTGAAGCCACATGCAAAAACGGACACCAGGATGAGTTTGGGGATGAAATTCCATGTCTAAAAATGGTGTTGCTTCCACTTTTTAAAAATTGAGCCTTTTTGGTGCCTGGGGAAGAAAACGCGTGACTCCGCGGTCAGAAAAAATGCTGCCCAGGAACCAAAATGTTTTTTGAAGCCAATTTTTTTTTTGAAGCCACATGCCAAAACGGACACCAGGATGAGTTTCGGGATGAAATTCCATGTCTAAAAATGGTGTTGCTTCCACTTTTTAAAAATCGAGCCTTTTTGGTGCCTGGGGAACAAAACGCGTGACTCCGCGGTCAGAAAAAATGCTGCCCAGGAACCAAAATGTTTTTTGAAGCCATTTTTTTTTTTTTGAAGCCACATGCAAAAACGGACACCAGGATGAGTTTGGGGATGAAATTCCATGTCTAAAAATGGTGTTGCTTCCACTTTTTAAAAATTGAGCCTTTTTGGTGCCTGGGGAAGAAAACGCGTGACTCCGCGGTCAGAAAAAATGCTGCCCAGGAACCTAAATGTTTTTTGAAGCCAATTTTTTTTTTTGAAGCCACATGCAAAAACGGACACCAGGATGAGTTTTGGGATGAAATTCCATGTCTAAAAATGGTGTTGCTTCCACTTTTTAAAAATCGAGCCTTTTTGGTGCCTGGGGTACAAAACGCGTGACTCCGCGGTCAGGAAAAATGCTGCCCAGGAACCAAAATGTTTTTTGAAGCCAATTTTTTTTTTTGAAGCCACATGCAAAAACGGACACCAGGATGAGTTTCGGGATGAAATTCCATGTCTAAAAATGGTGTTGCTTCCACTTTTTAAAAATCGAGCCTTTTTGGTGCCTGGGGAAGAAAACGCGTGACTCCGCGGTCAGAAAAAATGCTGCCCAGGAACCAAAATGATTTTTGAAGCCAATTTTTTTTTTTTTGAAGCCACATGCAAAAACGGACACCAGGATGAGTTTCGGGATGAAATTCCATGTCTAAAAATGGTGTTGCTTCCACTTTTTAAAAATCGAGCCTTTTTGGTGCCTGGGGAACAAAACGCGTGTCTCCGCGGTCAGGAAAAATGCTGCCCAGGAACCAAAATGTTTTTTGAAGCCAATTTTTTTTTTTTGAAGCCACATGCAAAAACGGACACCAGGATGAGTTTGGGGATGAAATTCCATGTCTAAAAATGGTGTTGCTTCCACTTTTTAAAAATTGAGCCTTTTTGGTGCCTGGGGAAGAAAACGCGTGACTCTGCGGTTAGAAAAAATGCTGCCCAGGAACCAAAATGTTTTTTGAAGCCAATTTTTTTTTTGAAGCCACATGCAAAAACGGACACCAGGATGAGTTTGGGGATGAAATTCCATGTCTAAAAATGGTGTTGCTTCCACTTTTTAAAAATCGAGCCTTTTTGGTGCCTGGGGAAGAAAACGCGTGACTCAGCGGTCAGGAAAAATGCTGCCCAGGAACCAAAATGTTTTTTGAAGCCAATTTTTTTTTTTGAAGCCACATGCAAAAACGGACACCAGGATGAGTTTGGGGATGAAATTCCATGTCTAAAAATGGTGTGGCTTCCACTTTTTAAAAATTGAGCCTTTTTGGTGCCTGGGGAAGAAAACGCGTGACTCCGCGGTCAGAAAAAATGCTGCCCAGGAACCAAAATGTTTTTTGAAGCCAATTTTTTTTTTTGAAGCCACATGCAAAAACGGACACCAGGATGAGTTTGGGGATGAAATTCCATGTCTAAAAATGGTGTTGCTTCCACTTTTTAAAAATCGAGCCTTTTTGGTGCCTGGGTAAGAAAACGCGTGACTCCGCGGTCAGAAAAAATGCTGCCCAGCAACCAAAATGTTTTTTGAAGCCATTTTTTTTTTTTGAAGCCACATGCCAAAACGGACACCAGGATGAGTTTCGGGATGAAATTCCATGTCTAAAAATGGTGTTGCTTCCACTTTTTAAAAATCGAGCCTTTTTGGTGCCTGGGGAACAAAACGCGTGACTCCGCGGTCAGGAAAAATGCTGCCCAGGAACCAAAATGTTTTTTGAAGCCAATTTTTTTTTTGAAGCCAAATGAAAAAACGGACACCAGGATGAGTTTGGGGATGAAATTCCATGTCTAAAAATGGTGTTGCTTCCACTTTTTAAAAATCGAGGCTTTTTGGTGCCTGGGTAAGAAAACGCGTGACTCCGCGGTCAGAAAAAATGCTGCCCAGGAACCAAAATGTTTTTTGAAGCCATTTTTTTTTTGAAGCCAAATGCAAAAACGGACACCAGGATGAGTTTCGGGATGAAATTCCATGTCTAAAAATGGTGTTGCTTCCACTTTTTAAAAATCGAGCCTTTTTGGTGCCTGGGGAAGAAAACGCGTGACTCCGCGGTCAGAAAAAATGCTGCCCAGGAACCAAAATGTTTTTTGAAGCCAATTTTTTTTTTTGAAGCCACATGCAAAAACGGACACCAGGATGAGTTTGGGGATGAAATTCCATGTCTAAAAATGGTGTTGCTTCCACTTTTTAAAAATTGAGCCTTTTTGGTGCCTGGGGAAGAAAACGCGTGACTCCGCGGTCAGAAAAAATGCTGCCCAGGAACCAAAATGTTTTTTGAAGCCAATTTTTTTTTTTTAAAGCCAAATGCAAAAACGGACACCAGGATGAGTTTGGGGATGAAATTCCATGTCTAAAAATGGTGTTGCTTCCACTTTTTAAAAATCGAGGCTTTTTGGTGCCTGGGGAAGAAAACGCGTGACTCCGCGGTCAGAAAAAATGCTGCCCAGGAACCAAAATGTTTTTTGAAGCCAAATTTTTTTTTTTGAAGCCAAATGCAAAAACAGACACCAGGATGAGTTTCGGGATGAAATTCCATGTCTAAAAATGGTGTTGCTTCCACTTTTTAAAAATCGAGCCTTTTTGGTGCCTGGGGAAGAAAACGCGTGACTCCGCGGTCAGAAAAAATGCTGCCCAGGAACCAAAATGTTTTTTGAAGCCAATTTTTTTTTTTGAAGCCACATGCAAAAACGGACACCAGGATGAGTTTCGGGATGAAATTCCATGTCTAAAAATGGTGTTGCTTCCACTTTTTAAAAATCGAGCCTTTTTGGTGCCTGGGGAACAAAACGCGTGACTCCGCGGTCAGGAAAAATGCTGCCCAGGAACCAAAATGTTTTTTGAAGCCAATTTTTTTTTTGAAGCCAAATGCAAAAACGGACACCAGGATGAGTTTCGGGATGAAATTCCATGTCTAAAAATGGTGTTGCTTCCACTTTTTAAAAATTGAGCCTTTTTGGTGCCTGGGGAAGAAAACGCGTGACTCTGCGGTCAGAAAAAATGCTGCCCAGGAACCAAAATGTTTTTTGAAGCCAAATTTTTTTTTTTGAAGCCAAATGCAAAAACGGACACCAGGATGAGTTTCGGGATGAAATTCCATGTCTAAAAATGGTGTTGCTTCCACTTTTTAAAAATCGAGCCTTTTTGGTGCCTGGGGAAGAAAACGCGTGACTCCGCGGTCAGAAAAAATGCTGCCCAGGAACCAAAATGTTTTTTGAAGCCAATTTTTTTTTTGAAGCCACATGCCAAAACGGACACCAGGATGAGTTTCGGGATGAAATTCCATGTCTAAAAATGGTGTTGCTTCCACTTTTTAAAAATCGAGCCTTTTTGGTGCCTGGGGAACAAAACGCGTGACTCCGCGGTCAGAAAAAATGCTGCCCAGGAACCAAAATGTTTTTTGAAGCCATTTTTTTTTTTTTGAAGCCACATGCAAAAACGGACACCAGGATGAGTTTCGGGATGAAATTCCATGTCTAAAAATGGTGTTGCTTCCACTTTTTAAAAATCGAGCCTTTTTGGTGCCTGGGGAAGAAAACGCGTGACTCCGCGGTCAGAAAAAATGCTGCCCAGGAACCAAAATGTTTTTTGAAGCCAATTTTTTTTTTGAAGCCACATGCAAAAACGGACACCAGGATGAGTTTCGGGATGAAATTCCATGTCTAAAAATGGTGTTGCTTCCACTTTTTAAAAATCGAGCCTTTTTGGTGCCTGGGGAAGAAAACGCGTGACTCCGCGGTCAGAAAAAATGCTGCCCAGGAACCAAAATGATTTTTGAAGCCAATTTTTTTTTTTTTGAAGCCACATGCAAAAACGGACACCAGGATGAGTTTCGGGATGAAATTCCATGTCTAAAAATGGTGTTGCTTCCACTTTTTAAAAATCGAGCCTTTTTGGTGCCTGGGGAACAAAACGCGTGTCTCCGCGGTCAGGAAAAATGCTGCCCAGGAACCAAAATGTTTTTTGAAGCCAATTTTTTTTTTTTGAAGCCACATGCAAAAACGGACACCAGGATGAGTTTGGGGATGAAATTCCATGTCTAAAAATGGTGTTGCTTCCACTTTTTAAAAATTGAGCCTTTTTGGTGCCTGGGGAAGAAAACGCGTGACTCTGCGGTTAGAAAAAATGCTGCCCAGGAACCAAAATGTTTTTTGAAGCCAATTTTTTTTTTGAAGCCACATGCAAAAACGGACACCAGGATGAGTTTGGGGATGAAATTCCATGTCTAAAAATGGTGTTGCTTCCACTTTTTAAAAATCGAGCCTTTTTGGTGCCTGGGGAAGAAAACGCGTGACTCTGCGGTCAGAAAAAATGCTGCCCAGGAACCAAAATGTTTTTTGAAGCCAATTTTTTTTTTTGAAGCCAAATGCAAAAACGAACACCAGGATGAGTTTGGGGATGAAATTCCATGTCTAAAAATGGTGTTGCTTCCACTTTTTAAAAATCGAGCCTTTTTGGTGCCTGGGGAAGAAAACGCGTGACTCAGCGGTCAGGAAAAATGCTGCCCAGGAACCAAAATGTTTTTTGAAGCCAATTTTTTTTTTTGAAGCCACATGCAAAAACGGACACCAGGATGAGTTTGGGGATGAAATTCCATGTCTAAAAATGGTGTGGCTTCCACTTTTTAAAAATTGAGCCTTTTTGGTGCCTGGGGAAGAAAACGCGTGACTCCGCGGTCAGAAAAAATGCTGCCCAGGAACCAAAATGTTTTTTGAAGCCAATTTTTTTTTTTGAAGCCACATGCAACAACGGACACCAGGATGAGTTTGGGGATGAAATTCCATGTCTAAAAATGGTGTTGCTTCCACTTTTTAAAAATCGAGCCTTTTTGGTGCCTGGGGAAGAAAACGCGTGACTCCGCGGTCAGAAAAAATGCTGCCCAGCAACCAAAATGTTTTTTGAAGCCATTTTTTTTTTTTGAAGCCACATGCCAAAACGGACACCAGGATGAGTTTCGGGATGAAATTCCATGTCTAAAAATGGTGTTGCTTCCACTTTTTAAAAATCGAGCCTTTTTGGTGCCTGGGGAACAAAACGCGTGACTCCGCGGTCAGGAAAAATGCTGCCCAGGAACCAAAATGTTTTTTGAAGCCAATTTTTTTTTTGAAGCCAAATGAAAAAACGGACACCAGGATGAGTTTGGGGATGAAATTCCATGTCTAAAAATGGTGTTGCTTCCACTTTTTAAAAATCGAGGCTTTTTGGTGCCTGGGTAAGAAAACGCGTGACTCCGCGGTCAGAAAAAATGCTGCCCAGGAACCAAAATGTTTTTTGAAGCCATTTTTTTTTTGAAGCCAAATGCAAAAACGGACACCAGGATGAGTTTCGGGATGAAATTCCATGTCTAAAAATGGTGTTGCTTCCACTTTTTAAAAATCGAGCCTTTTTGGTGCCTGGGGAAGAAAACGCGTGACTCCGCGGTCAGAAAAAATGCTGCCCAGGAACCAAAATGTTTTTTGAAGCCAATTTTTTTTTTTGAAGCCACATGCAAAAACGGACACCAGGATGAGTTTGGGGATGAAATTCCATGTCTAAAAATGGTGTTGCTTCCACTTTTTAAAAATTGAGCCTTTTTGGTGCCTGGGGAAGAAAACGCGTGACTCCGCGGTCAGAAAAAATGCTGCCCAGGAACCAAAATGTTTTTTGAAGCCAATTTTTTTTTTTTAAAGCCAAATGCAAAAACGGACACCAGGATGAGTTTGGGGATGAAATTCCATGTCTAAAAATGGTGTTGCTTCCACTTTTTAAAAATCGAGGCTTTTTGGTGCCTGGGGAAGAAAACGCGTGACTCCGCGGTCAGAAAAAATGCTGCCCAGGAACCAAAATGTTTTTTGAAGCCAAATTTTTTTTTTTGAAGCCAAATGCAAAAACAGACACGAGGATGAGTTTCGGGATGAAATTCCATGTCTAAAAATGGTGTTGCTTCCACTTTTTAAAAATCGAGCCTTTTTGGTGCCTGGGGAAGAAAACGCGTGACTCCGCGGTCAGAAAAAATGCTGCCCAGGAACCAAAATGTTTTTTGAAGCCAATTTTTTTTTTTGAAGCCACATGCAAAAACGGACACCAGGATGAGTTTCGGGATGAAATTCCATGTCTAAAAATGGTGTTGCTTCCACTTTTTAAAAATCGAGCCTTTTTGGTGCCTGGGGAACAAAACGCGTGACTCCGCGGTCAGGAAAAATGCTGCCCAGGAACCAAAATGTTTTTTGAAGCCAATTTTTTTTTTGAAGCCAAATGCAAAAACGGACACCAGGATGAGTTTCGGGATGAAATTCCATGTCTAAAAATGGTGTTGCTTCCACTTTTTAAAAATTGAGCCTTTTTGGTGCCTGGGGAAGAAAACGCGTGACTCTGCGGTCAGAAAAAATGCTGCCCAGGAACCAAAATGTTTTTTGAAGCCAAATTTTTTTTTTTGAAGCCAAATGCAAAAACGGACACCAGGATGAGTTTCGGGATGAAATTCCATGTCTAAAAATGGTGTTGCTTCCACTTTTTAAAAATCGAGCCTTTTTGGTGCCTGGGGAAGAAAACGCGTGACTCCGCGGTCAGAAAAAATGCTGCCCAGGAACCAAAATGTTTTTTGAAGCCAAATTTTTTTTTTTTGAAGCCAAATGCAAAAACGGACACCAGGATGAGTTTCGGGATGAAATTCCATGTCTAAAAATGGTGTTGCTTCCACTTTTTAAAAATCGAGCCTTTTTGGTGCCTGGGGAAGAAAACGCGTGACTCCGCGGTCAGAAAAAATGCTGCCCAGGAACCAAAATGATTTTTGAAGCCAATTTTTTTTTTTTGAAGCCACATGCAAAAACGGACACCAGGATGAGTTTCGGGATGAAATTCCATGTCTAAAAATGGTGTTGCTTCTACTTTTTAAAAATCGAGCCTTTTTGGAGCCTGGGGAACAAAACGCGTGACTCCGCGGTCAGGAAAAATGCTGCCCAGGAACCAAAATGTTTTTTGAAGCCAATTTTTTTTTTTTGAAGCCACATGCAAAAACGGACACCAGGATGAGTTTGGGGATGAAATTCCATGTCTAAAAATGGTGTTGCTTCCACTTTTTAAAAATTGAGCCTTTTTGGTGCCTGGGGAAGAAAACGCGTGACTCTGCGGTCAGAAAAAATGCTGCCCAGGAACCAAAATGTTTTTTGAAGCCAATTTTTTTTTTGAAGCCACATGCAAAAACGGACACCAGGATGAGTTTCGGGATGAAATTCCATGTCTAAAAATGGTGTTGCTTCCACTTTTTAAAAATCGAGCCTTTTTGGGGCCTGGGGAACAAAACGCGTGACTCCGCGGTCAGGAAAAATGCTGCCCAGGAACCAAAATGTGTTTTGAAGCCAATTTTTTTTTTTTTGAAGCCACATGCAAAAACGGACACCAGGATGAGTTTCGGGATGAAATTCCATGTCTAAAAATGGTGTTGCTTCTACTTTTTAAAAATCGAGCCTTTTTGGTGCCTGGGGAAGAAAACGCGTGACTCCGCGGTCAGAAAAAATGCTGCCCAGGAACCAAAATGTTTTTTGAAGCCAATTTTTTTTTTTTGAAGCCACATGCAAAAACGGACACCAGGATGAGTTTGGGGATGAAATTCCACGTCTAAAAATGGTGTTGCTTCCACTTTTTAAAAATCGAGCCTTTTTGGTGCCTGGGGAAGAAAACGCGTGACTCCGCGGTCAGAAAAAATGCTGCCCAGGAACCAAAATGTTTTTTGAAGCCAATTTTTTTTTTTTGAAGCCACATGCAAAAACGGACACCAGGATGAGTTTGGGGATGAAATTCCACGTCTAAAAATGGTGTTGCTTCCACTTTTTAAAAATTGAGCCTTTTTGGTGCCTGGGGAAGAAAACGCGTGACTCTGCGGTCAGAAAAAATGCTGCCCAGGAACCAAAATGTTTTTTGAAGCCAATTTTTTTTTTGAAGCCACATGCAAAAACGGACACCAGGATGAGTTTCGGGATGAAATTCCATGTCTAAAAATGGTGTTGCTTCCACTTTTTAAAAATCGAGCCTTTTTGGGGCCTGGGGAACAAAACGCGTGACTCCGCGGTCAGGAAAAATGCTGCCCAGGAACCAAAATGTGTTTTGAAGCCAATTTTTTTTTTTTGAAGCCACATGCAAAAACGGACACCAGGATGAGTTTCGGGATGAAATTCTATGTCTAAAAATGGTGTTTCTTCCACTTTTTAAAAATCGAGCCTTTTTGGTGCCTGGGGAAGAAAACGCGTGACTCCGCGGTCAGAAAAAATGCTGCCCAGGAACCAAAATGTTTTTTGAAGCCAAATTTTTTTTTTGAAGCCAAATGCAAAAACGGACACCAGGATGAGTTTCGGGATGAAATTCCATGTCTAAAAATGGTGTTGCTTCCAGTTTTTAAAAATCGAGCCTTTTTGGTGCCTGGGGAACAAAACGCTTGACTCCGCGGTCAGGAAAAATGCTGCCCAGGAACCAAAATGTTTTTTGAAGCCAATTTTTTTTTTGAAGCCAAATGCAAAAACGGACACCAGGATGAGTTTCGGGATGAAATTCCATGTCTAAAAATGGTGTTGCTTCCACTTTTTAAAAATCGAGCCTTTTTGGTGCCTGGGGAAGAAAACGCGTGACTCCGCGGTCAGAAAAAATGCTGCCCAGGAACCAAAATGTTTTTTGAAGCCAATTTTTTTTTTTGAAGCCACATGCAAAAACGGACACCAGGATGAGTTTCGGGATGAAATTCCATGTCTAAAAATGGTGTTGCTTCCACTTTTTAAAAATCGAGCCTTTTTGGTGCCTGGGGAACAAAACGCGTGACTCCGCGGTCAGGAAAAATGCTGCCCAGGAACCAAAAAGTTTTTTGAAGCCAATTTTTTTTTTTTGAAGCCACATGCAAAAACGGACACCAGGATGAGTTTGGGGATGAAATTCCATGTCTAAAAATGGTGTTGCTTCCACTTTTTAAAAATTGAGCCTTTTTGGTGCCTGGGGAAGAAAACGCGTGACTCTGCGGTCAGAAAAAATGCTGCCCAGGAACCAAAATGTTTTTTGAAGCCAATTTTTTTTTTGAAGCCACATGCAAAAACGGACACCAGGATGAGTTTCGGGATGAAATTCCATGTCTAAAAATGGTGTTGCTTCCACTTTTTAAAAATCGAGCCTTTTTGGGGCCTGGGGAACAAAACGCGTGACTCCGCGGTCAGGAAAAATGCTGCCCAGGAACCAAAATGTGTTTTGAAGCCAATTTTTTTTTTTTTGAAGCCACATGCAAAAACGGACACCAGGATGAGTTTCGGGATGAAATTCCATGTCTAAAAATGGTGTTGCTTCTACTTTTTAAAAATCGAGCCTTTTTGGTGCCTGGGGAAGAAAACGCGTGACTCCGCGGTCAGAAAAAATGCTGCCCAGGAACCAAAATGTTTTTTGAAGCCAATTTTTTTTTTTTGAAGCCACATGCAAAAACGGACACCAGGATGAGTTTGGGGATGAAATTCCACGTCTAAAAATGGTGTTGCTTCCACTTTTTAAAAATCGAGCCTTTTTGGTGCCTGGGGAAGAAAACGCGTGACTCCGCGGTCAGAAAAAATGCTGCCCAGGAACCAAAATGTTTTTTGAAGCCAATTTTTTTTTTTTGAAGCCACATGCAAAAACGGACACCAGGATGAGTTTGGGGATGAAATTCCACGTCTAAAAATGGTGTTGCTTCCACTTTTTAAAAATTGAGCCTTTTTGGTGCCTGGGGAAGAAAACGCGTGACTCTGCGGTCAGAAAAAATGCTGCCCAGGAACCAAAATGTTTTTTGAAGCCAATTTTTTTTTTGAAGCCACATGCAAAAACGGACACCAGGATGAGTTTCGGGATGAAATTCCATGTCTAAAAATGGTGTTGCTTCCACTTTTTAAAAATCGAGCCTTTTTGGGGCCTGGGGAACAAAACGCGTGACTCCGCGGTCAGGAAAAATGCTGCCCAGGAACCAAAATGTGTTTTGAAGCCAATTTTTTTTTTTTGAAGCCACATGCAAAAACGGACACCAGGATGAGTTTCGGGATGAAATTCTATGTCTAAAAATGGTGTTTCTTCCACTTTTTAAAAATCGAGCCTTTTTGGTGCCTGGGGAAGAAAACGCGTGACTCCGCGGTCAGAAAAAATGCTGCCCAGGAACCAAAATGTTTTTTGAAGCCAAATTTTTTTTTTGAAGCCAAATGCAAAAACGGACACCAGGATGAGTTTCGGGATGAAATTCCATGTCTAAAAATGGTGTTGCTTCCAGTTTTTAAAAATCGAGCCTTTTTGGTGCCTGGGGAACAAAACGCTTGACTCCGCGGTCAGGAAAAATGCTGCCCAGGAACCAAAATGTTTTTTGAAGCCAATTTTTTTTTTGAAGCCAAATGCAAAAACGGACACCAGGATGAGTTTCGGGATGAAATTCCATGTCTAAAAATGGTGTTGCTTCCACTTTTTAAAAATCGAGCCTTTTTGGTGCCTGGGGAAGAAAACGCGTGACTCCGCGGTCAGAAAAAATGCTGCCCAGGAACCAAAATGTTTTTTGAAGCCAATTTTTTTTTTTGAAGCCACATGCAAAAACGGACACCAGGATGAGTTTCGGGATGAAATTCCATGTCTAAAAATGGTGTTGCTTCCACTTTTTAAAAATCGAGCCTTTTTGGTGCCTGGGGAACAAAACGCGTGACTCCGCGGTCAGGAAAAATGCTGCCCAGGAACCAAAAAGTTTTTTGAAGCCAATTTTTTTTTTGAAGCCAAATGCAAAAACGGACACCAGGATGAGTTTTGGGGTGAAATTCCATGTCTAAAAATGGTGTTGCTTCCACTTTTTAAAAATCGAGCCTTTTTGGTGCCTGGGGAAGAAAACGCATGACTCCGCGGTCAGGAAAAATGCTGCCCAGGAACCAAAATGTTTTTTGAAGCCAATTTTTTTTTTTGAAGCCAAATGCAAAAACGGACACCAGGATGAGTTTTGGGGTGAAATTCCATGTCTAAAAATGGTGTTGCTTCCAGTTTTTAAAAATCGAGCCTTTTTGGTGCCTGGGGAACAAAACGCGTGACTCCGCGGTCAGGAAAAATGCTGCCCAGGAACCAAAATGTTTTTTGAAGCCAAATTTTTTTTTTGAAGCCAAATGCAAAAACGGACACCAGGATGAGTTTCGGGATGAAATTCCATGTCTAAAAATGGTGTTGCTTCCACTTTTTAAAAATCGAGCCTTTTTGGTGCCTGGGGAACAAAACGCATGACTCCGCGGTCAGGAAAAATGCTGCCCAGGAACGAAAATGTTTTTTGAAGCCAATTTTTTTTTTTGAACCCAAATGCAAAAACGGACACCAGGATGAGTTTCGGGATGAAATTCCATGTCTAAAAATGGTGTTGCTTCCACTTTTTAAAAATTGAGCCTTTTTGGTGCCTGGGGAAGAAAACGCTTGACTCCGCAGTCAGGAAAAATGCTGCCCAGGAACCAAAATGTTTTTTGAAGCCAATTTTTTTTTTGAAGCCACATGCAAAAATGGACACCAGGATGAGTTTGGGGATGAAATTCCATGTCTAAAAATGGTGTTGCTTCCACTTTTTAAAAATTGAGCCTTTTTGGTGCCTGGGGAAGAAAACGCGTGACTCCGCGGTCAGAAAAAATGCTGCCCAGGAACCAAAATGTTTTTTGAAGCCAATTTTTTTTTTTGAAGCCACATGCAAAAACGGACACCAGGATGAGTTTGGGGATGAAATTCCATGTCTAAAAATGGTGTTGCTTCCACTTTTTAAAAATTGAGCCTTTTTGGTGCCTGGGGAAGAAAACGCGTGACTCCGCGGTCAGAAAAAATGCTGCCCAGGAACCAAAATGTTTTTTGAAGCCAATTTTTTTTTTTGAAGCCACATGCAAAAACGGACACCAGGATGAGTTTGGGGATGAAATTCCATGTCTAAAAATGGTGTTGCTTCCACTTTTTAAAAATCGAGCCTTTTTGGTGCCTGGGGAAGAAAACGCGTGACTCCGCGGTCAGAAAAAATGCTGCCCAGGAACCAAAATGTTTTTTGAAGCCAATTTTTTTTTTTTTGAAGCCACATGCAAAAACGGACACCAGGATGAGTTTGGGGATGAAATTCCATGTCTAAAAATGGTGTTGCTTCCACTTTTTAAAAATTGAGCCTTTTTGGTGCCTGGGGAAGAAAACGCGTGACTCTGCGGTCAGAAAAAATGCTGCCCAGGAACCAAAATGTTTTTTGAAGCCAATTTTTTTTTTTGAAGCCACATGCAAAAACGGACACCAGGATGAGTTTGGGGATGAAATTCCACGTCTAAAAATGGTGTTGCTTCCACTTTTTAAAAATCGAGCCTTTTTGGTGCCTGGGGAAGAAAACGCGTGACTCCGCGGTCAGAAAAAATGCTGCCCAGGAACCAAAATGTTTTTTGAAGCCAATTTTTTTTTTTTGAAGCCACATGCAAAAACGGACACCAGGATGAGTTTGGGGATGAAATTCCACGTCTAAAAATGGTGTTGCTTCCACTTTTTAAAAATTGAGCCTTTTTGGTGCCTGGGGAAGAAAACGCGTGACTCTGCGGTCAGAAAAAATGCTGCCCAGGAACCAAAATGTTTTTTGATGCCAATTTTTTTTTTGAAGCCACATGCAAAAACGGACACCAGGATGAGTTTGGGGATGAAATTCCATGTCTAAAAATGGTGTTGCTTCCACTTTTTAAAAATCGAGCCTTTTTGGTGCCTGGGGAACAAAACGCGTGACTCCGCGGTCAGGAAAAATGTTGCCCAGGAACCAAAATGTGTTTTGAAGCCAATTTTTTTTTTTTTGAAGCTACATGCAAAAACGGACACCAGGATGAGTTTCGGGATGAAATTCCATGTCTAAAAATGGTGTTGCTTCTACTTTTTAAAAATCGAGCCTTTTTGGTGCCTGGGGAAGAAAACGCGTGACTCCGCGGTCAGGAAAAATGCTGCCCAGGAACCAAAAAGTTTTTTGAAGCCAATTTTTTTTTTGAAGCCAAATGCAAAAACGGACACCAGGATGAGTTTTGGGGTGAAATTCCATGTCTAAAAATGGTGTTGCTTCCACTTTTTAAAAATCGAGCCTTTTTGGTGCCTGGGGAAGAAAACGCATGACTCCGCGGTCAGGAAAAATGCTGCCCAGGAACCAAAATGTTTTTTGAAGCCAATTTTTTTTTTTTGAAGCCAAATGCAAAAACGGACACCAGGATGAGTTTTGGGGTGAAATTCCATGTCTAAAAATGGTGTTGCTTCCAGTTTTTAAAAATCGAGCCTTTTTGGTGCCTGGGGAACAAAACGCGTGACTCCGCGGTCAGGAAAAATGCTGCCCAGGAACCAAAATGTTTTTTGAAGCCAAATTTTTTTTTTGAAGCCAAATGCAAAAACGGACACCAGGATGAGTTTCGGGATGAAATTCCATGTCTAAAAATGGTGTTGCTTCCACTTTTTAAAAATCGAGCCTTTTTGGTGCCTGGGGAACAAAACGCATGACTCCGCGGTCAGGAAAAATGCTGCCCAGGAACCAAAATGTTTTTTGAAGCCAATTTTTTTTTTTTGAACCCAAATGCAAAAACGGACACCAGGATGAGTTTCGGGATGAAATTCCATGTCTAAAAATGGTGTTGCTTCCACTTTTTAAAAATTGAGCCTTTTTGGTGCCTGGGGAAGAAAACGCTTGACTCCGCGGTCAGAAAAAATGCTGCCCAGGAACCAAAATGTTTTTTGAAGCCAATTTTTTTTTTTTGAAGCCACATGCAAAAACGGACACCAGGATGAGTTTGGGGATGAAATTCCATGTCTAAAAATGGTGTTGCTTCCACTTTTTAAAAATTGAGCCTTTTTGGTGCCTGGGGAAGAAAACGCGTGACTCCGCGGTCAGAAAAAATGCTGCCCAGGAACCAAAATGTTTTTTGAAGCCAATTTTTTTTTTTGAAGCCACATGCAAAAACGAACACCAGAATGAGTTTGGGGATGAAATTCCATGTCTAAAAATGGTGTTGCTTCCACTTTTTAAAAATCGAGCCTTTTTGGTGCCTGGGGAAGAAAACGCGTGACTCCGCGGTCAGAAAAAATGCTGCCCAGGAACCAAAATGTTTTTTGAAGCCAATTTTTTTTTTTGAAGCCACATGCAAAAACGGACACCAGGATGAGTTTGGGGATGAAATTCCATGTCTAAAAATGGTGTTGCTTCCACTTTTTAAAAATTGAGCCTTTTTGGTGCCTGGGGAAGAAAACGCGTGACTCCGCGGTCAGAAAAAATGCTGCCCAGGAACCAAAATGTTTTTTGAAGCCAATTTTTTTTTTTTGAAGCCACATGCAAAAACGGACACCAGGATGAGTTTGGGGATGAAATTCCATGTCTAAAAATGGTGTTGCTTCCACTTTTTAAAAATTGAGCCTTTTTGGTGCCTGGGGAAGAAAACGCGTGACTCCGCGGTCAGAAAAAATGCTGCCCAGGAACCAAAATGTTTTTTGAAGCCAATTTTTTTTTTTGAAGCCACATGCAAAAACGGACACCAGGATGAGTTTGGGGATGAAATTCCATGTCTAAAAATGGTGTTGCTTCCACTTTTTAAAAATCGAGCCTTTTTGGTGCCTGGGGAACAAAACGCGTGACTCCGCGGTCAGGAAAAATGTTGCCCAGGAACCAAAATGTGTTTTGAAGCCAATTTTTTTTTTTTTTGAAGCCACATGCAAAAACGGACACCAGGATGAGTTTCGGGATGAAATTCCATGTCTAAAAATGGTGTTGCTTCTACTTTTTAAAAATCGAACCTTTTTGGTGCCTGGGGAAGAAAACGCGTGACTCCGCGGTCAGAAAAAATGCTGCCCAGGAACCAAAATGTTTTTTGAAGCCAATTTTTTTTTTTTGAAGCCACATGCAAAAACGGACACCAGGATGAGTTTGGGGATGAAATTCCACGTCTAAAAATGGTGTTGCTTCCACTTTTTAAAAATCGAGCCTTTTTGGTGCCTGGGGAAGAAAACGCGTGACTCTGCGGTCAGAAAAAATGCTGCCCAGGAACCAAAATGTTTTTTGAAGCCAATTTTTTTTTTGAAGCCACATGCAAAAACGGACACCAGGATGAGTTTCGGGATGAAATTCCATGTCTAAAAATGGTGTTGCTTCTACTTTTTAAAAATCGAGCCTTTTTGGTGCCTGGGGAAGAAAACGTGTGACTCCGCGGTCAGAAAAAATGCTGCCCAGGAACCAAAATGTTTTTTGAAGCCAATTTTTTTTTTTTGAAGCCAAATGCAAAAACGGACACCAGGATGAGTTTGGGGATGAAATTCCACGTCTAAAAATGGTGTTGCTTCCACTTTTTAAAAATCGAGCCTTTTTGGTGCCTGGGGAACAAAACGCGTGACTCCGCGGTCAGGAAAAATGTTGCCCAGGAACCAAAATGTGTTTTGAAGCCAATTTTTTTTTTTTTGAAGCCACATGCAAAAACGGACACCAGGATGAGTTTCGGGATGAAATTCCATGTCTAAAAATGGTGTTGCTTCTACTTTTTAAAAATCGAGCCTTTTTGGTGCCTGGGGAAGAAAACGCGTGACTCCGCGGTCAGAAAAAATGCTGCCCAGGAACCAAAATGTTTTTTGAAGCCAATTTTTTTTTTTTGAAGCCACATGCAAAAACGGACACCAGGATGAGTTTGGGGATGAAATTCCACGTCTAAAAATGGTGTTGCTTCCACTTTTTAAAAATCGAGCCTTTTTGGTGCCTGGGGAAGAAAACGCGTGACTCCGCGGTCAGAAAAAATGCTGCCCAGGAACCAAAATGTTTTTTGAAGCCAATTTTTTTTTTTTGAAGCCACATGCAAAAACGGACACCAGGATGAGTTTGGGGATGAAATTCCACGTCTAAAAATGGTGTTGCTTCCACTTTTTAAAAATTGAGCCTTTTTGGTGCCTGGGGAAGAAAACGCGTGACTCTGCGGTCAGAAAAAATGCTGCCCAGGAACCAAAATGTTTTTTGAAGCCAATTTTTTTTTTGAAGCCACATGCAAAAACGGACACCAGGATGAGTTTCGGGATGAAATTCCATGTCTAAAAATGGTGTTGCTTCTACTTTTTAAAAATCGAGCCTTTTTGGTGCCTGGGGAAGAAAACGTGTGACTCCGCGGTCAGAAAAAATGCTGCCCAGGAACCAAAATGTTTTTTGAAGCCAATTTTTTTTTTTTTGAAGCCAAATGCAAAAACGGACACCAGGATGAGTTTCGGGATGAAATTCCATGTCTAAAAATGGTGTTGTTTCCACTTTTTAAAAATCGAGCCTTTTTGGTGCCTGGGGAAGAAAACGCGTGACTCCGCGGTCAGAAAAAATGCTGCCCAGGAACCAAAATGTTTTTTGAAGCCAATTTTTTTTTTTTGAAGCCACATGCAAAAACGGACACCAGGATGAGTTTCGGGATGAAATTCCATGTCTAAAAATGGTGTTGCTTCCACTTTTTAAAAATCGAGCCTTTTTGGTGCCTGGGGAACAAAACGCGTGACTCCGCGGTCAGGAAAAATGCTGCCCAGGAACCACAATGTTTTTTGAAGCCAATTTTTTTTTTTGAAGGCAAATGCAAAAACGGACACCAGGATGAGTTTCGGGATAAAATTCCATGTCTAAAAATGGTGTTGCTTCTACTTTTTAAAAATCGAGCCTTTATGGTGCCTGGGGAAGAAAACGCGTTACTCCGCGGTCAGAAAAAATGCTGCCCAGGAACCAAAATGTTTTTTGAAGCCAATTTTTTTTTTTGAAGCCACATGCAAAAACGGACACCAGGATGAGTTTGGGGATGAAATTCCATGTCTAAAAATGGTGTTGCTTCCACTTTTTAAAAATCGAGCCTTTTTGGTGCCTGGGGAAGAAAACGCGTGACTCCGCGGTCAGAAAAAATGCTGCCCAGGAACCAAAATGTTTTTTGAAGCCAATTTTTTTTTTTTTGAAGCCACATGCAAAAACGGACACCAGGATGAGTTTCGGGATGAAATTCCATGTCTAAAAATGGTGTTGCTTCCACTTTTTAAAAATCGAGCCTTTTTGGGGCCTGGGGAACAAAACGCGTGACTCCGCGGTCAGGAAAAATGCTGCCCAGGAACCAAAATGTGTTTTGAAGCCAATTTTTTTTTTTTGAAGCCACATGCAAAAACGGACACCAGGATGAGTTTCGGGATGAAATTCCATGTCTAAAAATGGTGTTGCTTCTACTTTTTAAAAATCGAGCCTTTTTGGTGCCTGGGGAAGAAAACGCGTGACTCCGCGGTCAGAAAAAATGCTGCCCAGGAACCAAAATGTTTTTTGAAGCCAAATTTTTTTTTTGAAGCCAAATGCAAAAACGGACACCAGGATGAGTTTCGGGATGAAATTCTATGTCTAAAAATGGTGTTTCTTCCACTTTTTAAAAATCGAGCCTTTTTGGTGCCTGGGGAAGAAAACGCGTGACTCCGCGGTCAGAAAAAATGCTGCCCAGGAACCAAAATGTTTTTTGAAGCCAAATTTTTTTTTTGAAGCCACATGCAAAAACGGACACCAGGATGAGTTTCGGGATGAAATTCCATGTCTAAAAATGGTGTTGCTTCTACTTTTTAAAAATCGAGCCTTTTTGGTGCCTGGGGAAGAAAACGTGTGACTCCGCGGTCAGAAAAAATGCTGCCCAGGAACCAAAATGTTTTTTGAAGCCAATTTTTTTTTTTTTGAAGCCAAATGCAAAAACGGACACCAGGATGAGTTTCGGGATGAAATTCCATGTCTAAAAATGGTGTTGTTTCCACTTTTTAAAAATCGAGCCTTTTTGGTGCCTGGGGAAGAAAACGCGTGACTCCGCGGTCAGAAAAAATGCTGCCCAGGAACCAAAATGTTTTTTGAAGCCAATTTTTTTTTTTTGAAGCCACATGCAAAAACGGACACCAGGATGAGTTTCGGGATGAAATTCCATGTCTAAAAATGGTGTTGCTTCCACTTTTTAAAAATCGAGCCTTTTTGGTGCCTGGGGAACAAAACGCGTGACTCCGCGGTCAGGAAAAATGCTGCCCAGGAACCAAAATGTTTTTTGAAGCCAATTTTTTTTTTTGAAGGCAAATGCAAAAACGGACACCAGGATGAGTTTCGGGATAAAATTCCATGTCTAAAAATGGTGTTGCTTCTACTTTTTAAAAATCGAGCCTTTATGGTGCCTGGGGAAGAAAACGCGTTACTCCGCGGTCAGAAAAAATGCTGCCCAGGAACCAAAATGTTTTTTGAAGCCAATTTTTTTTTTTGAAGCCACATGCAAAAACGGACACCAGGATGAGTTTGGGGATGAAATTCCATGTCTAAAAATGGTGTTGCTTCCACTTTTTAAAAATCGAGCCTTTTTGGTGCCTGGGGAAGAAAACGCGTGACTCCGCGGTCAGAAAAAATGCTGCCCAGGAACCAAAATGTTTTTTGAAGCCAATTTTTTTTTTTTTGAAGCCACATGCAAAAACGGACACCAGGATGAGTTTGGGGATGAAATTCCACGTCTAAAAATGGTGTTGCTTCCACTTTTTAAAAATTGAGCCTTTTTGGTGCCTGGGGAAGAAAACGCGTGACTCTGCGGTCAGAAAAAATGCTGCCCAGGAACCAAAATGTTTTTTGAAGCCAATTTTTTTTTTGAAGCCACATGCAAAAACGGACACCAGGATGAGTTTCGGGATGAAATTCCATGTCTAAAAATGGTGTTGCTTCCACTTTTTAAAAATCGAGCCTTTTTGGGGCCTGGGGAACAAAACGCGTGACTCCGCGGTCAGGAAAAATGCTGCCCAGGAACCAAAATGTGTTTTGAAGCCAATTTTTTTTTTTTTGAAGCCACATGCAAAAACGGACACCAGGATGAGTTTCGGGATGAAATTCCATGTCTAAAAATGGTGTTGCTTCTACTTTTTAAAAATCGAGCCTTTTTGGTGCCTGGGGAAGAAAACGCGTGACTCCGCGGTCAGAAAAAATGCTGCCCAGGAACCAAAATGTTTTTTGAAGCCAAATTTTTTTTTTGAAGCCAAATGCAAAAACGGACACCAGGATGAGTTTCGGGATGAAATTCTATGTCTAAAAATGGTGTTTCTTCCACTTTTTAAAAATCGAGCCTTTTTGGTGCCTGGGGAAGAAAACGCGTGACTCCGCGGTCAGAAAAAATGCTGCCCAGGAACCAAAATGTTTTTTGAAGCCAAATTTTTTTTTTGAAGCCAAATGCAAAAACGGACACCAGGATGAGTTTCGGGATGAAATTCCATGTCTAAAAATGGTGTTGCTTCCACTTTTTAAAAATCGAGCCTTTTTGGTGCCTGGGGAACAAAACGCGTGACTCCGCGGTCAGGAAAAATGCTGCCCAGGAACCAAAATGTTTTTTGAAGCCAATTTTTTTTTTGAAGCCAAATGCAAAAACGGACACCAGGATGAGTTTCGGGATGAAATTCCATGTCTAAAAATGGTGTTGCTTCTACTTTTTAAAAATCGAGCCTTTATGGTGCCTGGGGAAGAAAACGCGTGACTCCGCGGTCAGAAAAAATGCTGCCCAGGAACCAAAATGTTTTTTGAAGCCAATTTTTTTTTTTGAAGCCACATGCAAAAACGGACACCAGGATGAGTTTGGGGATGAAATTCCACGTCTAAAAATGGTGTTGCTTCCACTTTTTAAAAATCGAGCCTTTTTGGTGCCTGGGGAAGAAAACGCGTGACTCCGCGGTCAGAAAAAATGCTGCCCAGGAACCAAAATGTTTTTTGAAGCCAATTTTTTTTTTTTTGAAGCCACATGCAAAAACGGACACCAGGATGAGTTTGGGGATGAAATTCCACGTCTAAAAATGGTGTTGCTTCCACTTTTTAAAAATTGAGCCTTTTTGGTGCCTGGGGAAGAAAACGCGTGACTCTGCGGTCAGAAAAAATGCTGCCCAGGAACCAAAATGTTTTTTGAAGCCAATTTTTTTTTTGAAGCCACATGCAAAAACGGACACAAGGATGAGTTTCGGGATGAAATTCCATGTCTAAAAATGGTGTTGCTTCTACTTTTTAAAAATCGAGCCTTTTTGGTGCCTGGGGAAGAAAACGCGTGACTCCGCGGTCAGAAAAAATGCTGCCCAGGAACCAAAATGTTTTTTGAAGCCAATTTTTTTTTTTTGAAGCCACATGCAAAAACGGACACCAGGATGAGTTTGGGGATGAAATTCCACGTCTAAAAATGGTGTTGCTTCCACTTTTTAAAAATCGAGCCTTTTTGGTGCCTGGGGAAGAAAACGCGTGACTCCGCGGTCAGAAAAAATGCTGCCCAGGAACCAAAATGTTTTTTGAAGCCAATTTTTTTTTTTGAAGCCACATGCAAAAACGGACACCAGGATGAGTTTGGGGATGAAATTCCACGTCTAAAAATGGTGTTGCTTCCACTTTTTAAAAATTGAGCCTTTTTGGTGCCTGGGGAAGAAAACGCGTGACTCTGCGGTCAGAAAAAATGCTGCCCAGGAACCAAAATGTTTTTTGAAGCCAATTTTTTTTTTGAAGCCACATGCAAAAACGGACACCAGGATGAGTTTCGGGATGAAATTCCATGTCTAAAAATGGTGTTGCTTCCACTTTTTAAAAATCGAGCCTTTTTGGGGCCTGGGGAACAAAACGCGTGACTCCGCGGTCAGGAAAAATGCTGCCCAGGAACCAAAATGTGTTTTGAAGCCAATTTTTTTTTTTTGAAGCCACATGCAAAAACGGACACCAGGATGAGTTTCGGGATGAAATTCTATGTCTAAAAATGGTGTTTCTTCCACTTTTTAAAAATCGAGCCTTTTTGGTGCCTGGGGAAGAAAACGCGTGACTCCGCGGTCAGAAAAAATGCTGCCCAGGAACCAAAATGTTTTTTGAAGCCAAATTTTTTTTTTGAAGCCAAATGCAAAAACGGACACCAGGATGAGTTTCGGGATGAAATTCCATGTCTAAAAATGGTGTTGCTTCCAGTTTTTAAAAATCGAGCCTTTTTGGTGCCTGGGGAACAAAACGCTTGACTCCGCGGTCAGGAAAAATGCTGCCCAGGAACCAAAATGTTTTTTGAAGCCAATTTTTTTTTTTGAAGCCAAATGCAAAAACGGACACCAGGATGAGTTTCGGGATGAAATTCCATGTCTAAAAATGGTGTTGCTTCCACTTTTTAAAAATCGAGCCTTTTTGGTGCCTGGGGAAGAAAACGCGTGACTCCGCGGTCAGAAAAAATGCTGCCCAGGAACCAAAATGTTTTTTGAAGCCAATTTTTTTTTTTGAAGCCACATGCAAAAACGGACACCAGGATGAGTTTCGGGATGAAATTCCATGTCTAAAAATGGTGTTGCTTCCACTTTTTAAAAATCGAGCCTTTTTGGTGCCTGGGGAACAAAACGCGTGACTCCGCGGTCAGGAAAAATGCTGCCCAGGAACCAAAAAGTTTTTTGAAGCCAATTTTTTTTTTGAAGCCAAATGCAAAAACGGACACCAGGATGAGTTTTGGGGTGAAATTCCATGTCTAAAAATGGTGTTGCTTCCACTTTTTAAAAATCGAGCCTTTTTGGTGCCTGGGGAAGAAAACGCATGACTCCGCGGTCAGGAAAAATGCTGCCCAGGAACCAAAATGTTTTTTGAAGCCAATTTTTTTTTTTGAAGCCAAATGCAAAAACGGACACCAGGATGAGTTTTGGGGTGAAATTCCATGTCTAAAAATGGTGTTGCTTCCAGTTTTTAAAAATCGAGCCTTTTTGGTGCCTGGGGAACAAAACGCGTGACTCCGCGGTCAGGAAAAATGCTGCCCAGGAACCAAAATGTTTTTTGAAGCCAAATTTTTTTTTTGAAGCCAAATGCAAAAACGGACACCAGGATGAGTTTCGGGATGAAATTCCATGTCTAAAAATGGTGTTGCTTCCACTTTTTAAAAATCGAGCCTTTTTGGTGCCTGGGGAACAAAACGCATGACTCCGCGGTCAGGAAAAATGCTGCCCAGGAACCAAAATGTTTTTTGAAGCCAATTTTTTTTTTTTGAACCCAAATGCAAAAACGGACACCAGGATGAGTTTCGGGATGAAATTCCATGTCTAAAAATGGTGTTGCTTCCACTTTTTAAAAATTGAGCCTTTTTGGTGCCTGGGGAAGAAAACGCGTGACTCCGCGGTCAGAAAAAATGCTGCCCAGGATCCAAAATGTTTTTTGAAGCCAATTTTTTTTTTGAAGCCACATGCAAAAACGGACACCAGGATGAGTTTGGGGATGAAATTCCACGTCTAAAAATGGTGTTGCTTCCACTTTTTAAAAATCGAGCCTTTTTGGTGCCTGGGGAAGAAAACGCGTGACTCCGCGGTCAGAAAAAATGCTGCCCAGGAACCAAAATGTTTTTTGAAGCCAATTTTTTTTTTTTGAAGCCACATGCAAAAACGGACACCAGGATGAGTTTGGGGATGAAATTCCACGTCTAAAAATGGTGTTGCTTCCACTTTTTAAAAATTGAGCCTTTTTGGTGCCTGGGGAAGAATACGCGTGACTCTGCGGTCAGAAAAAATGCTGCCCAGGAACCAAAATGTTTTTTGATGCCAATTTTTTTTTTGAAGCCACATGCAAAAACGGACACCAGGATGAGTTTGGGGATGAAATTCCATGTCTAAAAATGGTGTTGCTTCCACTTTTTAAAAATCGAGCCTTTTTGGTGCCTGGGGAACAAAACGCGTGACTCCGCGGTCAGGAAAAATGTTGCCCAGGAACCAAAATGTGTTTTGAAGCCAATTTTTTTTTTTTTGAAGCTACATGCAAAAACGGACACCAGGATGAGTTTCGGGATGAAATTCCATGTCTAAAAATGGTGTTGCTTCTACTTTTTAAAAATCGAGCCTTTTTGGTGCCTGGGGAAGAAAACGCGTGACTCCGCGGTCAGGAAAAATGCTGCCCAGGAACCAAAAAGTTTTTTGAAGCCAATTTTTTTTTTGAAGCCAAATGCAAAAACGGACACCAGGATGAGTTTTGGGGTGAAATTCCATGTCTAAAAATGGTGTTGCTTCCACTTTTTAAAAATCGAGCCTTTTTGGTGCCTGGGGAAGAAAACGCATGACTCCGCGGTCAGGAAAAATGCTGCCCAGGAACCAAAATGTTTTTTGAAGCCAATTTTTTTTTTTGAAGCCAAATGCAAAAACGGACACCAGGATGAGTTTTGGGGTGAAATTCCATGTCTAAAAATGGTGTTGCTTCCAGTTTTTAAAAATCGAGCCTTTTTGGTGCCTGGGGAACAAAACGCGTGACTCCGCGGTCAGGAAAAATGCTGCCCAGGAACCAAAATGTTTTTTGAAGCCAATTTTTTTTTTTGAACCCAAATGCAAAAACGGACACCAGGATGAGTTTCGGGATGAAATTCCATGTCTAAAAATGGTGTTGCTTCCACTTTTTAAAAATTGAGCCTTTTTGGTGCCTGGGGAAGAAAACGCTTGACTCCGCGGTCAGAAAAAATGCTGTCCAGGAACCAAAATGTTTTTTGAAGCCAATTTTTTTTTTTTGAAGCCACATGCAAAAACGGACACCAGGATGAGTTTGGGGATGAAATTCCATGTCTAAAAATGGTGTTGCTTCCACTTTTTAAAAATTGAGCCTTTTTGGTGCCTGGGGAAGAAAACGCGTGACTCCGCGGTCAGAAAAAATGCTGCCCAGGAACCAAAATGTTTTTTGAAGCCAATTTTTTTTTTTTGAAGCCACATGCAAAAACGAACACCAGAATGAGTTTGGGGATGAAATTCCATGTCTAAAAATGGTGTTGCTTCCACTTTTTAAAAATCGAGCCTTTTTGGTGCCTGGGGAAGAAAACGCGTGACTCCGCGGTCAGAAAAAATGCTGCCCAGGAACCAAAATGTTTTTTGAAGCCAATTTTTTTTTTTTGAAGCCACATGCAAAAACGGACACCAGGATGAGTTTGGGGATGAAATTCCATGTCTAAAAATGGTGTTGCTTCCACTTTTTAAAAATTGAGCCTTTTTGGTGCCTGGGGAAGAAAACGCGTGACTCCGCGGTCAGAAAAAATGCTGCCCAGGAACCAAAATGTTTTTTGAAGCCAATTTTTTTTTTTGAAGCCACATGCAAAAACGGACACCAGGATGAGTTTGGGGATGAAATTCCATGTCTAAAAATGGTGTTGCTTCCACTTTTTAAAAATTGAGCCTTTTTGGTGCCTGGGGAAGAAAACGCGTGACTCCGCGGTCAGAAAAAATGCTGCCCAGGAACCAAAATGTTTTTTGAAGCCAATTTTTTTTTTTTGAAGCCACATGCAAAAACGGACACCAGGATGAGTTTGGGGATGAAATTCCATGTCTAAAAATGGTGTTGCTTCCACTTTTTAAAAATCGAGCCTTTTTGGTGCCTGGGGAACAAAACGCGTGACTCCGCGGTCAGGAAAAATGTTGCCCAGGAACCAAAATGTGTTTTGAAGCCAATTTTTTTTTTTTTGAAGCCACATGCAAAAACGGACACCAGGATGAGTTTCGGGATGAAATTCCATGTCTAAAAATGGTGTTGCTTCTACTTTTTAAAAATCGAGCCTTTTTGGTGCCTGGGGAAGAAAACGCGTGACTCCGCGGTCAGAAAAAATGCTGCCCAGGAACCAAAATGTTTTTTGAAGCCAATTTTTTTTTTTTGAAGCCACATGCAAAAACGGACACCAGGATGAGTTTGGGGATGAAATTCCACGTCTAAAAATGGTGTTGCTTCCACTTTTTAAAAATCGAGCCTTTTTGGTGCCTGGGGAAGAAAACGCGTGACTCCGCGGTCAGAAAAAATGCTGCCCAGGAACCAAAATGTTTTTTGAAGCCAATTTTTTTTTTTTGAAGCCACATGCAAAAACGGACACCAGGATGAGTTTGGGGATGAAATTCCACGTCTAAAAATGGTGTTGCTTCCACTTTTTAAAAATTGAGCCTTTTTGGTGCCTGGGGAAGAAAACGCGTGACTCTGCGGTCAGAAAAAATGCTGCCCAGGAACCAAAATGTTTTTTGAAGCCAATTTTTTTTTTGAAGCCACATGCAAAAACGGACACCAGGATGAGTTTCGGGATGAAATTCCATGTCTAAAAATGGTGTTGCTTCTACTTTTTAAAAATCGAGCCTTTTTGGTGCCTGGGGAAGAAAACGTGTGACTCCGCGGTCAGAAAAAATGCTGCCCAGGAACCAAAATGTTTTTTGAAGCCAATTTTTTTTTTTTGAAGCCAAATGCAAAAACGGACACCAGGATGAGTTTGGGGATGAAATTCCACGTCTAAAAATGGTGTTGCTTCCACTTTTTAAAAATCGAGCCTTTTTGGTGCCTGGGGAACAAAACGCGTGACTCCGCGGTCAGGAAAAATGTTGCCCAGGAACCAAAATGTGTTTTGAAGCCAATTTTTTTTTTTTTGAAGCCAAATGCAAAAACGGACACCAGGATGAGTTTCGGGATGAAATTCCATGTCTAAAAATGGTGTTGCTTCTACTTTTTAAAAATCGAGCCTTTTTGGTGCCTGGGGAAGAAAACGCGTGACTCCGCGGTCAGAAAAAATGCTGCCCAGGAACCAAAATGTTTTTTGAAGCCAATTTTTTTTTTTGAAGCCACATGCAAAAACGGACACCAGGATGAGTTTGGGGATGAAATTCCACGTCTAAAAATGGTGTTGCTTCCACTTTTTAAAAATCGAGCCTTTTTGGTGCCTGGGGAAGAAAACGCGTGACTCCGCGGTCAGAAAAAATGCTGCCCAGGAACCAAAATGTTTTTTGAAGCCAATTTTTTTTTTTTGAAGCCACATGCAAAAACGGACACCAGGATGAGTTTGGGGATGAAATTCCACGTCTAAAAATGGTGTTGCTTCCACTTTTTAAAAATTGAGCCTTTTTGGTGCCTGGGGAAGAAAACGTGTGACTCCGCGGTCAGAAAAAATGCTGCCCAGGAACCAAAATGTTTTTTGAAGCCAATTTTTTTTTTGAAGCCACATGCAAAAACGGACACCAGGATGAGTTTCGGGATAAAATTCCATGTCTAAAAATGGTGTTGCTTCTACTTTTTAAAAATCGAGCCTTTATGGTGCCTGGGGAAGAAAACGCGTTACTCCGCGGTCAGAAAAAATGCTGCCCAGGAACCAAAATGTTTTTTGAAGCCAATTTTTTTTTTTGAAGCCACATGCAAAAACGGACACCAGGATGAGTTTGGGGATGAAATTCCACGTCTAAAAATGGTGTTGCTTCCACTTTTTAAAAATCGAGCCTTTTTGGTGCCTGGGGAAGAAAACGCGTGACTCCGCGGTCAGAAAAAATGCTGCCCAGGAACCAAAATGTTTTTTGAAGCCAATTTTTTTTTTTTTGAAGCCACATGCAAAAACGGACACCAGGATGAGTTTGGGGATGAAATTCCACGTCTAAAAATGGTGTTGCTTCCACTTTTTAAAAATTGAGCCTTTTTGGTGCCTGGGGAAGAAAACGCGTGACTCTGCGGTCAGAAAAAATGCTGCCCAGGAACCAAAATGTTTTTTGAAGCCAATTTTTTTTTTGAAGCCACATGCAAAAACGGACACCAGGATGAGTTTCGGGATGAAATTCCATGTCTAAAAATGGTGTTGCTTCCACTTTTTAAAAATCGAGCCTTTTTGGGGCCTGGGGAACAAAACGCGTGACTCCGCGGTCAGGAAAAATGCTGCCCAGGAACCAAAATGTGTTTTGAAGCCAATTTTTTTTTTTTTGAAGCCACATGCAAAAACGGACACCAGGATGAGTTTCGGGATGAAATTCCATGTCTAAAAATGGTGTTGCTTCTACTTTTTAAAAATCGAGCCTTTTTGGTGCCTGGGGAAGAAAACGCGTGACTCCGCGGTCAGAAAAAATGCTGCCCAGGAACCAAAATGTTTTTTGAAGCCAAATTTTTTTTTTGAAGCCAAATGCAAAAACGGACACCAGGATGAGTTTCGGGATGAAATTCTATGTCTAAAAATGGTGTTTCTTCCACTTTTTAAAAATCGAGCCTTTTTGGTGCCTGGGGAAGAAAACGCGTGACTCCGCGGTCAGAAAAAATGCTGCCCAGGAACCAAAATGTTTTTTGAAGCCAAATTTTTTTTTTGAAGCCAAATGCAAAAACGGACACCAGGATGAGTTTCGGGATGAAATTCCATGTCTAAAAATGGTGTTGCTTCCAGTTTTTAAAAATCGAGCCTTTTTGGTGCCTGGGGAACAAAACGCTTGACTCCGCGGTCAGGAAAAATGCTGCCCAGGAACCAAAATGTTTTTTGAAGCCATTTTTTTTTTTTGAAGCCAAATGCAAAAACGGACACCAGGATGAGTTTCGGGATGAAATTCCATGTCTAAAAATGGTGTTGCTTCCACTTTTTAAAAATCGAGCCTTTTTGGTGCCTGGGGAAGAAAACGCGTGACTCCGCGGTCAGAAAAAATGCTGCCCAGGAACCAAAATGTTTTTTGAAGCCAATTTTTTTTTTTGAAGCCACATGCAAAAACGGACACCAGGATGAGTTTCGGGATGAAATTCCATGTCTAAAAATGGTGTTGCTTCCACTTTTTAAAAATCGAGCCTTTTTGGTGCCTGGGGAACAAAACGCGTGACTCCGCGGTCAGGAAAAATGCTGCCCAGGAACCAAAAAGTTTTTTGAAGCCAATTTTTTTTTTGAAGCCAAATGCAAAAACGGACACCAGGATGAGTTTTGGGGTGAAATTCCATGTCTAAAAATGGTGTTGCTTCCACTTTTTAAAAATCGAGCCTTTTTGGTGCCTGGGGAAGAAAACGCATGACTCCGCGGTCAGGAAAAATGCTGCCCAGGAACCAAAATGTTTTTTGAAGCCAATTTTTTTTTTTGAAGCCAAATGCAAAAACGGACACCAGGATGAGTTTTGGGGTGAAATTCCATGTCTAAAAATGGTGTTGCTTCCAGTTTTTAAAAATCGAGCCTTTTTGGTGCCTGGGGAACAAAACGCGTGACTCCGCGGTCAGGAAAAATGCTGCCCAGGAACCAAAATGTTTTTTGAAGCCAAATTTTTTTTTTGAAGCCAAATGCAAAAACGGACACCAGGATGAGTTTCGGGATGAAATTCCATGTCTAAAAATGGTGTTGCTTCCACTTTTTAAAAATCGAGCCTTTTTGGTGCCTGGAGAACAAAACGCATGACTCCGCGGTCAGGAAAAATGCTGCCCAGGAACGAAAATGTTTTTTGAAGCCAATTTTTTTTTTTGAACCCAAATGCAAAAACGGACACCAGGATGAGTTTCGGGATGAAATTCCATGTCTAAAAATGGTGTTGCTTCCACTTTTTAAAAATTGAGCCTTTTTGGTGCCTGGGGAAGAAAACGCTTGACTCCGCAGTCAGGAAAAATGCTGCCCAGGAACCAAAATGTTTTTTGAAGCCAATTTTTTTTTTGAAGCCACATGCAAAAATGGACACCAGGATGAGTTTGGGGATGAAATTCCATGTCTAAAAATGGTGTTGCTTCCACTTTTTAAAAATTGAGCCTTTTTGGTGCCTGGGGAAGAAAACGCGTGACTCCGCGGTCAGAAAAAATGCTGCCCAGGAACCAAAATGTTTTTTGAAGCCAATTTTTTTTTTTTGAAGCCACATGCAAAAACGGACACCAGGATGAGTTTGGGGATGAAATTCCATGTCTAAAAATGGTGTTGCTTCCACTTTTTAAAGATCGAGCCTTTTTGGTGCCTGGGGAAGAAAACGCGTGACTCCGCGGTCAGAAAAAATGCTGCCCAGGAACCAAAATGTTTTTTGAAGCCAATTTTTTTTTTTGAAGCCACATGCAAAAACGGACACCAGGATGAGTTTGGGGATGAAATTCCATGTCTAAAAATGGTGTTGCTTCCACTTTTTAAAAATTGAGCCTTTTTGGTGCCTGGGGAAGAAAACACGTGACTCTGCGGTCAGAAAAAATGCTGCCCAGGAACCAAAATGTTTTTTGAAGCCAATTTTTTTTTTTGAAGCCACATGCAAAAACGGACACCAGGATGAGTTTGGGGATGAAATTCCACGTCTAAAAATGGTGTTGCTTCCACTTTTTAAAAATCGAGCCTTTTTGGTGCCTGGGGAAGAAAACGCGTGACTCCGCGGTCAGAAAAAATGCTGCCCAGGAACCAAAATGTTTTTTGAAGCCAATTTTTTTTTTTTGAAGCCACATGCAAAAACGGACACCAGGATGAGTTTGGGGATGAAATTCCACGTCTAAAAATGGTGTTGCTTCCACTTTTTAAAAATTGAGCCTTTTTGGTGCCTGGGGAAGAAAACGCGTGACTCTGCGGTCAGAAAAAATGCTGCCCAGGAACCAAAATGTTTTTTGAAGCCAATTTTTTTTTTGAAGCCACATGCAAAAACGGACACCAGGATGAGTTTGGGGATGAAATTCCATGTCTAAAAATGGTGTTGCTTCCACTTTTTAAAAATCGAGCCTTTTTGGTGCCTGGGGAACAAAACGCGTGACTCCGCGGTCAGGAAAAATGTTGCCCAGGAACCAAAATGTGTTTTGAAGCCAATTTTTTTTTTTTTGAAGCTACATGCAAAAACGGACACCAGGATGAGTTTCGGGATGAAATTCCATGTCTAAAAATGGTGTTGCTTCTACTTTTTAAAAATCGAGCCTTTTTGGTGCCTGGGGAAGAAAACGCGTGACTCCGCGGTCAGGAAAAATGCTGCCCAGGAACCAAAAAGTTTTTTGAAGCCAATTTTTTTTTTGAAGCCAAATGCAAAAACGGACACCAGGATGAGTTTTGGGGTGAAATTCCATGTCTAAAAATGGTGTTGCTTCCACTTTTTAAAAATCGAGCCTTTTTGGTGCCTGGGGAAGAAAACGCATGACTCCGCGGTCAGGAAAAATGCTGCCCAGGAACCAAAATGTTTTTTGAAGCCAATTTTTTTTTTTGAAGCCAAATGCAAAAACGGACACCAGGATGAGTTTCGGGATGAAATTCCATGTCTAAAAATGGTGTTGCTTCCAGTTTTTAAAAATCGAGCCTTTTTGGTGCCTGGGGAACAAAACGCGTGACTCCGCGGTCAGGAAAAATGCTGCCCAGGAACCAAAATGTTTTTTGAAGCCAAATTTTTTTTGAAGCCAAATGCAAAAACGGACACCAGGATGAGTTTTGGGGTGAAATTCCATGTCTAAAAATGGTGTTGCTTCCAGTTTTTAAAAATCGAGCCTTTTTGGTGCCTGGGGAACAAAACGCGTGACTCCGCGGTCAGAAAAAATGCTGCCCAGGAACCAAAATGTTTTTGAAGCCAAATTTTTTTTTTGAAGCCAAATGCAAAAACGGACACCAGGATGAGTTTCGGGATGAAATTCCATGTCTAAAAATGGTGTTGCTTCCACTTTTTAAAAATCGAGCCTTTTTGCTGCCTGGGAACAAAACGCGTGACTCCGCGGTCAGGAAAAATGCTGCCCAGGAACCAAAATGTTTTTTGAAGCCAATTTTTTTTTTTGAAGCCAAATGCAAAAACGGACACCAGGATGAGTTTTGGGGTGAAATTCCATGTCTAAAAATGGTGTTGCTTCCAGTTTTTAAAAATCGAGCCTTTTTGGTGCCTGGGGAACAAAGCGCGTGACTCAGCAGTCAGGAAAAATGCTGCCCAGGAACCGAAATGTTTTTTGAAGCCAATTTTTTTTTTGAAGCCAAATGCAAAAACGGACACCAGGATGAGTTTCGGGATGAAATTCCATGTCTAAAAATGGTGTTGCTTCCACTTTTTAAAAATTGAGCCTTTTTGGTGCCTGGGGAAGAAAACGTGTGACTCCGCAGTCAGAAAAAAATGCTGCCCAGGAACCAAAATGTTTTTTGAAGCCAAATTTTTTTTTTGAAGCCAAATGCAAAAACAGACACCGGGATGAGTTTCGGGATGAAATTCCATGTCTAAAAATGGTGTTGCTTCTACTTTTTAAAAATCGAGCGTTTTTGGTGCCTGGGGAAGAAAACGCATGACTCCGCGGTCAGGAAAAATGCTGCCCAGGAACCAAAATGTTTTTTGAAGCCAATTTTTTTTTTTGAAGCCAAATGCAAAAACGGACACCAGGATGAGTTTCGGGACGAAATTCCATGTCTAAAAATGGTGTTGCTTCCACGTTTTAAAAATTGAGCCTTTTTGGTGCTTGGGGAAGAAAACGCATGACTCCGCGGTCAGAAAAAATGCTGCCCCGGAACCAAAATGTTTTTTGAAGCCAAATTTTTTTTTTTGAAGCCAAATGAAAAAATGGACACCAGGATGAGTTTCGGGATGAAATTCCATGTCTAAAAATGGTGTTGCTTCCACTTTTTAAAAATCGAGCCTTTTTGGTGCCTGGGGAACACAGCGCGTGACTCCGCGGTCAGGAAAAATGCTGCCCAGGAACCGAAATGTTTTTTGAAGCCAATTTTTTTTTTGAAGCCAAATGCAAAAACGGACACCAGGATGAGTTTCGGGATGAAATTCCATGTCTAAAAATGGTGTTGCTTCCACTTTTTAAAAATTGAGCCTTTTTGGTGCCTGGGGAAGAAAACGCATGACTCCGCGGTCAGAAAAAATGCTGCCCAGGAACCAAAATGTTTTTTGAAGCCAATTTTTTTTTTGAAGCCAAATGCAAAAACGGACACCAGGATGAGTTTCTGGATGAAATTCCATGTCTAAAAATGGTGTTGCTTCCACTTTTTAAAAATCGAGCGTTTTTGGTGCCTGGGGAAGAAAACGCGGGACTCCATGGTCAGGAAAATGCTGCCCAGGAACCAAAATGTTTTTTGAAGCCAAATTTGTTTTTTTAAAGCAAATGCAAAAACAGACACTAGGATGAGTTTCGGGATGAAATCCATGTCTAAGAATAGTGTTGCTTCCACTTTTAAATAGGGTTGCCAGGTCTGCTTCCAAAAAATAGCGGATAAGCGGGGGCGGGGCGAGGGGGTGTTAAATAGTAAAAAAAAAATTTACAATTAAATTATATATTTTCTTACTAACATTTTAACACTTATTAAAATAATCACTTCAAAACTTTACTTAAAATTCAAAACATCAAATATATTATAATAATATTGAAAATATTAAATTATATTTTACTTTGCTGTCATGTGTATTTTTTATATGACTGCGCAGCTTTGATCAATTCTTTGTGTTTAAGGAATAATTCTTTAATTTCAGTACAACTATGAGAAATATTAAAAAATATACAAAGTTCACTTCGAAGTGATACAAGCAGTCGGTTACGTTCGTTAGTCCACAAATTTCCCATGACGCTGAAAATTCGTTCAACGTTTGCATTTGATACCGGAATTGATGCACAATACTGGAACAGTTTCAGTAAACTCGGAGCTGACTCTTTCTTGAAAAAGTACGTCCACTTATCAAGGGATGAATCGCCCTGCAGATGAACATAAACTTCTTCTAAGAGAGAAATTTCATCGAAGAGAGTGTTGGATGGAAGTTCTTCTCGCCATGGTGATAATAATCAGATGTTCGTCATTTCTTCTAAAGTTGGAGGATTATTGCGATCAATTAGATTGAAACAACTTAGCGTCTCATATATGGAATCGGTGAAATTATACCACTTTTCTAGGTACGCAATGGCTTTTTGATACACGTTGATGGCTTCTTTCTTGAACTTTTGCACGGCATTCTCAGGCAAATGTTTTTTACGTAAGGCAAATAAAACTTTCATTCCAAAAAACTGCTCATCGTATTTTTTTGCAAAGAATCACGCAGCTTACACATGATAATGTGAAGATCACATGCAAGAATTTTCTTGCTTTCCAGCTTCAGTAGGGTGTCTTGCATTATTGACATGAAGAAGTGCGTGAAATATAAATACAATTCTGAAATTGTTGGTTCATCGTCCTTTGCGAGTTCATTTTCCTGATCCGAAATAAGGTTCCAGATAACCTTATGGCACTCATCAGATCCAAGAGAAATAAAATACGATTTTAGAGGTATCCAGGTTAAAAGAAGTCTTTCGACTGCTTTAAACAAACTTCATCAACGTGTTGGAACATGGCGCAAAACTTCATGGAATTCTGACTCGCAAAACTCAAAAAATGATTTCAACTCTTCTCATTTCTTCGCAGAATTCGAAAATTTGGCAAAAACCTTCAGCACTACATTTTCGATATCAAAAGATAACTGCTTTAATGCATTTTTTGCGCTGTTGTGTAAATTGTGATTATTGCAATGAGCATTCGATCTTTGTCTCATTCTAATTTATGAAAAGAAAGAAAAAACGCGATTCTCCTATCCTTATTCTCTTAGACTGTACAGCTTTAGATTATGTACCATTTCATCATAAAGCTTTTGAATAAAAAAAATGTCCATTATTTTGTGAAAAAAAATAGTGAACGTAATGTGAAAAAAGTGGACTGTCCGCTCATATAGTGGACACCTGGCAACCCTGGACTCCGAGGCGCTGTGTCGCTGCCAGGGGCTTCAGCCCCAAGCAGCCCAGGATGCTGTGATATGTAACCCAGGCACACCTGGAGGAGCATGCTCCCTCCCTCCCTCCCTTCCCCCCCCCCGCCCGAAAGGGTCCATCTTCAAGGAGCGACGCTCTTTCCCCTCTGGGAGGACCGAGACTCGCCGTTCCCATTGGCTTCCGGGTGGCGCTTTACCGGGCAAGAGAGCGCTTCCGGTCCCTCCAGCGCGGGCTGGGGGGGCAGAAGGAGGCGTTTCTGCTCAGGCGCCCTCCCCGTCACCTCAGGTGGGTCCTCCTCCCCCTCCGGGCGGGGACGGCTGCGCTAGGAATCCGCCTCTCGACTCCTCTCAGTGCCCATTGGCCCCCTTCGCCTCCCGGTCCTGTGGAAGCATCGGAGGCGCCCGTTGAAGCCCCCCCACCCCCCACTCCACTCTGTGTGGGTCTGTGTGTGTGTGTGTGTGTTTGTGTATGTGTATGTGTGTGTGGCGGGAGGGTGACGACGACCCCGCAGAGTAGGCCAGGCTGCCAGGCCAGGCGGGTGGGGTTTTTTTTTTTTTTTTTTTTGATTTATATGCCGCCCTTCTCCGGAGATTCAGGGCGGCTTACAATGCGTTAAGCAATAGCCTTCATCCTTTTGTATATTTATACAAAGTCAGCTTATTGCCCCCACAAACTGGGTCCTCAATTTACCTACCTTAGAAAGGATGGAAGGCTGAGTCAACCTTGAGCCTGGCGAGATTCGAACCTGCAGTAATTGCAGGCAGCTGATCTTAATAACAGGGTGCTTTAAATCACTGTACTACTAAGGTTGAAAGATGTGTCGCTTCTCCTTCCCTCCGGCAGCCTCGCCCGGCTGGCTCTCCTGAAGTGGCCCCGGGGAGAAGGAAGGGAGGAAGGGAGGGCCCCCTCTACAGCCCCTGGGCAGGCGGCTCTGTGTGTGTGTGTGTGGGGGGATCACCCTGAGGGTATCTAGACGGCCTCATCCCCCTCCCTCCTCCTCCTTTTGGGCGGGGCCTGGGGTTTGTGGGCGGGGCTTTGTTCTGCGTGGGGGGGGTCTTTTGTGCGACTTTCTGAAGCGGGGATTCCGCCCACAGCCTCGGACCATCATGGCCCAGTTCAAGCACCAGAAGCCTCTGCGGACCAGCAGCCTCCAGGGAGCCCCGCGAGGGTCCTTCTCAGGTGGGTCTCCCCCCCCTTCCCCTCACCTGGGATGGCCTTTCTTCACCGGTTCTCCATCTTTTCCTTCGCTTCCATTGGAGCCTTTAGGCTTCTTTCGGCTCTGGAGCTCTGCCCCGTTAGGCTCTGGGCAAGAGTGGCCTTTTTCTTTTTTTCTAAGAAGGTTTGGTGCTTTTTCCTTTTCCTTTCTTTCCTTTCCCTTTTTCCTTTCCTTCTTTCCTTTTTCCTTTCCTTTACCTTTTTCCTTTCCTTTCCTTCTTTCCTTTCCTTTCTCCTTTTTCCTATTCTTTCCTTCTTTCTTTTCCTTTTCCTTTCCTCCTTTCTTTTCCTTTTTCCTTTTTCCTTTCCTTTTTCCTTTCCTTCTTTCCTTTCCCTTTTCCCTATCCTTTTTTCCTTTTTCCTATCCTTTCCTTCTTTCCTTTCCTTTTTCCTTTCCCCTTTCCTTCCTTTCTTCTTTCCTTTTTCCTTTCCCTTCCCTTTCCCCTTTCCTTTCCTTTCCCTATTTCCTTTCCTTTCCTCTTTCCTTTCTTTCTCCTTTCCTTTTTCCTTTCCTTTCTCTTCCCTTTCCCTTTTTTCTTTCCCTTTCTTTCCTTTCCCTTTCCCTTCCTTTCTCTATTTCCTTTCCTCTTTCCTTTCTTTCTTCTTTCCTTTTTCCTTTCCTTTTTCCTTTCCCTTCCCTTCTCCTTTTTCCTTTCCCTTCCTTTCCTTTCCTTTCTTTCTTTTCTTTCCTCCCTCCCTCCCTCCTTTCTTTCTTTTCTTTTTCTTTCTTTCCTTTTTCCTTAACCCTAACCCTGCAAAAGAGGATGGGTGCCGGAACTCGTGCGATATTACAGCACCCAGGAGCTTCCATCAAGTCTCCTCTCCCTCCTGCAGCAGAGTTCTTAACAGCTCCTTGGATTATTGACGTGCCACCGTTATAACCAGCTGCAGTTCCTTCTTGTGGTCTTGTATTCCAAGTGTGGCCTTACCAAGGCATTATAAAGTGGTACTAACACTTCATGTGCTCTCGATTCTCTTCGTTAATGTAGCTTAGAACTGTGTTGGCTTTTTTGGCAGATGCAGCACACGGCTGGCTCATATTTTAAATGATTGTGCGCTGGGACTCCCAAGATCCCTCTCACAGTTACCACTATGGAGCAAGGTACCACATATGCTGTCCCTATGCATTTTGTTTTTCTCGCCTAAATGTGGAGCCTTGTTTTTTTGAAAATTTGATTTATATGCCGCCCTTCTCCGGAGACTCAGGGCGGCTTACGAGGCGTTAAGCAATAGCCTTCATCCTTTTGTATATTTATACAGAGTCAGCTTATTGCCCCCACAAACTGGGTCCTCAATTTACCTACCTTAGAAAGGATGGAAGGCTGAGTCAACCTTGAGCCTTGGTGAGATTCGAACCTGCAGAAATTGCAGGCAGCTGGTCTTAATAACCAGCTTAATAACAGGGTGCCTTAGACCACTGTACTACCAAGGCTCATTTTTCACCACTGAATTTCATTTTATTAGATAGCACTCAACATTCAAGTCTGTCAGGATCCTTCTGTATCTTAAAAGCCTATCCTCTGGAGTGTTGGCTATTCCTGCCAGTTTGGTGTCATCTGCAAATTTGATGAGTTCCCCATCTATCCCCTCGTCCAACTCATTGATGAAGATGTTGAAGCATACTGGGCCTAAAACATCCTTCAGAAGGCTTTTTCTTGGTACCTTGGAAATCCTTGGCATAATTGTGGATGAGATAATTTATTTATTCAATTTATTTATTGGATAATGCAAAGATAATTTTCAGTGGTCAAAGCCATGGAGTTCTCTGTCCTGAATCCTGCCAGTCGCAATGGGAATTCTCCTTCCACAGTCGTCAGCGTGGAACTCCCATTCCTGGGATTGCTGCAAAGCCAAGTTTATTCAGGTTTGTCAGTCATGCCCTTAAGTAGACAAAGGTGACTTGAGCCCCTGATATCTTCTAGATGCAACCTACAATCCAACATAACCAACGTGCTTTGTGATGGGATGCAAGCAGGCAGGCAAGTGCAATGAATAAAACAAAAAGACCTGCGTTTATCAGATTAGGCAAACTGACTCCCGAACTTTGCAAACAGTAGAACATCCTAACAAGCTCATTCCAAAACACAAACTAATATGCTGAATGCAGTGGTGAAATCTAAAATTGGTTACTACAGGTTTTGTGGGTGTGGCTTGGGGTAATGTGACTGGGTGGGCGTGGCCAATTTTTTCTTTCTTTTTCTTTTTCTACTTTTAAAACCAATTTTTCTACAACCTCTGAAGAGGTTGTAGAAAAAATGCTTTTAAAAATAAAAAAAGCCAATAATGGGTAGAATTATAATAGCCAGATATTGGAAATTAGATGTGAATTTTAGAATAGAAGAATGGTATTGTGAAATGTGGAAATTAGCTTTAAACGATAAAATGACATGTGATATTAAAATTAGAAATGGTGACTATAAAGAAGATATTTTCTGGAAAATTTGGAAACCATTCGTGGATTATGCGCTGGGAAAATTAGATGCTTCGGTATCTGTACCCCGAGAACGTGGATTTTGGCGATCATGAGGATATATCCGAAGAACCAAATCTTCCTTTCTTATGTATAGCACAGGGTGAAGTATTGTATATGTTGTTTGTTTGTAATGTTAATTTAATAATATAATAAAAAATTTAAAAAAAAACAAAAAACAAAATAAAAAATAAAAAAAAGCCTCTGATGATTGCGCGGCTCAGCTGGGAATGGGGGGGGGGCAGGGATTTTTTCTACCGGTTCTCCGAATCACCTGCCTCTATTGCTACCGGATCGGGTGATCCGGACCGAACCGGGAGCATTTCACCCCCGGCTGAACATATATTTAAGAGCAAGTTCTGTGTTCGAGGACCAGGATACAAAAGCTAAGGAATCTGCTGAAATATTGCAGCCAAGTGCACAATTCTTGTTTGTGATGAGCGCCCTCTACTGGCTAGCCGCGTATGCTACATTGGAAATTTATTTATTTTATTTATTAATCAAATTTCTGTGAATGTTTTGCTAACCAAGAAGATTTTGCTATGCAGTGGACGTTTTTTACGCCGTTTTGTTCATTTACAAAGAGTCCTTGACTTACAACAGTTCATTTAGTGATGTTCAAAGTTACAATGGCATTGAAAAAAGCGACTTATGGCTGTTTTTCAGAGTTACAACCTTCAAATTGAAATGCTGGGCAACTGACTCATTATTTATGACGGTTGCAGTGTCCCCGGGGGCCCTTTTGCGACCTTCTGAAGAGCCGTGTCAAATGGGGGAAACCAGATTCACTTAACAACCGCCTTACTAACAAATGCGATGGTTCACTTAACAACGGTGGCAGGAAAAGTCGTAAAATTGGGGTAGGCTCGCTTAACAAATGTTTCACTTATCAGCATGAATCTGAGGCTCAATTGTGGTTGTAACTCGACAACTACCTGCATGTGGCCCTTTTGGCGGGTTGTATCACTGTACTACAAGTTTCTGGGAGTTGTTTTCTCCAAGGTCTCTTTTTTCACTCTCACCTAAATTGGAGAAAACATTAGGAGTAATAACACCACTGACTGTACATAGTGCAATTGGCACAACGGAAAACCACAATGTGTTTGAACCAGCACAAGAGCAGCTGGTTTCCAGGAAATGACATTCGGCCACCAGGGAGAAGAATGCCAACTCCTGTACGTATTCAACCAAAGAAAATGCAGAAAGTGAACCTTGCAATCCAGGCTTACACAGGTGAGGTTCTCTCACCATTCAGGCAGGTAACAGAAAAAAGCAACACTTACTGTGTTGAGCCTCCAACTGGCTAAATATCTGACTGAAGTCACCTCTCTTAATATCCTCCCTCCACCAAGAAAAAAGAAATCCAGCCTCCTCATTTATGGCTATTTGCAGAGTCCTGCGGTCACACAACTGCAATCTATGATAGGTTTTTGTCCGTTGGATACAATGGGTTTGTATAACCCTCACGGCGTTTTAACAGCTGTTGCAAAAAAGGTAAAATCGGCTGGGCTCATTTGGAGACCTACTTAAAAGACTGGCAGAACTTCCTAGTGTAATTCCTGACCCAATTATGCCTGTAAATCAAGGACTATCTATCCTTATTCTGACAAAACCACTTATCTTTGCCTCAGGTGATAGGGAAACAACTACATCTCTCTCTCTCTCAATAAATATCTTGGTAAAGGTAAAGGTTCCCCTCGCACATAGGTGCTAATCGTTTCCGACTCTAGGGGGCGGTACTCATCTCCGTTTCAAAGCCGAAGAGCCAGCGCTGTCCGAAGACGTCTCCGTGGTCATGTGGCCGGCATGACTCAACGCCAAAGGCGCACGGAACGCTGTTCCTTTCCCACCAAAAGTGGTCCCTATTTTTCTACTTGCATTTTTTACCTGCTTTCAAACTGCTAGAAGCTGGGACAAGTAACAGGAGCTCATCCCATTACATGGCACGAAGGATTCGAACCACTGAACTGCTGACCTTCTGATTGACAAGCTCAGCGTCTTAGCCACTGAGCCACCGCATCCCTTTTTAAATATCTTGTTATATCCGTATTAATGAAGAGCATTCAGATGATCCTGAAGCAGTTATTGCAGTAGCTTGCAGCCAAACCTATTTCATATTATTAAATAGAAAAGTTTAAAAAAACCACTGATGGGGCCTTTACCTGTGCTAGAAATTACAAAAACTCCTTCCTGACCTCAGAGCCCGCCTGGACTACTGCAATGGTCTCTACATGGGGCTCCCCTTGAGGAGCACCCGGAGGCTCCAGCTGGTCCAGAATGCGGCCGCGCGGGTGGTTATGGGAGTGACGTGGCGCTCCCATGTGACCCCCCTCCTGCGTGAGCTGCACTGGCTCCCGGTGATCCTCTGGGTGTGCTTCAAGGTTCTGGTTACCACCTTTAGAGCGTTCCATGGCTTAGGACTGGGGTATTTACGAGACCGCCTTCTGCCACCAGTAGCCTCTCACTGACCAGTACGCTCCCAGAGAGGGGCTCCTCAGGGTGCCGTCGGCCAAACAGTGTCGACTGGCGGCCCCCGGGGGAGAGGCTTCTCTGTGGGGGCACCCGTCATCTGGAACGAGCTCCCCCCGGAGATACGGAGGATCCCGGACCTACGTGCTTTCCACTGTGCCATCAAAACATTTCTATTTCAGCAGGCTGGCCTGGCATAACCTCTCTTTTAAATTGTTTTTTAAATTTTTTAAAATTTTTAAATTTTAAACTTGTCTTATGAATTTGGGGTGTTTTAAATTTCGTTTTCCGGGCCAATTATTTAATTGTATTTTAATGGTTTTTTAACATTTATATTATATGTATTTTATTCGGCTGTTCACCGCCCTGAGTCCTTCAGGAGTAGGGGGGTATATAAATTCAATAAATAATAATAATAATAATAATAATAATAATAATAATAATAATAATAATAATGTATGTAAAAAGAAAAAAGAAAAAGAAAAAAGTATGGTTCATTGACATTGCAATACCTGGTGATGCACGGATTGAAAATAAGCAGCAAGAAAAAATCACAAAGTACCGGGACTTGCAAATTGAAGTTGAGTGACTGTGGAAAAAGAAATGGTGTGTTGTCCTGATTGTAATTGGAGCCCTTGGAGCAATACCCAAAGGGCTACCCCGCTATTTAGAAATTCTAAATTTGCCGGACTTGAACATTTTGACTCTACAAAAAACCACCTTACTCGGAACAGCTTACATCCTCCGACGATACCTTAACAGTTCCTAGGTCCTTGGTTAGGACTCGAGCTGCTGAGCTATTAACCAGCCTCAAAGGCTGTGAATCTCACTAAAGATTAACCAATAATAATAATAATAGAGCGAAGAGAGCACATGGTTGCCAGGACGTAAAGAAAAAAGGCAGGTGTGGGGCAATTGTTTTATCCATCCTTATACATATACATATATATATTATATTTCACATAGACATCTGGCTTAATATTTTAAAGAGAAGCATCACAGGGAAAGTCAGCATTCGGAGCTGAATCCACACCATCCGGGACCCAAGAAGATTCCAAACTTCCCTTCAGTCTTAGATTTGCATCGTGGGGCAGGGAGAATTTGGCAACAGGGGCAAGACAAGAAGTGCTTCAGCCACAGAACCGAGTCATTAAGAGCCTCCCGTTGCTTCTGGGAGCTGCCAGCCGCAAACCAAGGATTAATACGAGCCCTGACAATCACTTTCCAGAGTCCAGCAACTTGGCAGCGTGGGAAGCCATCATTTCCGAAGCTGTCAAAAGACAAATGTCCTTGGCAGCAAACATTTGTTCCTTGAAGAATGACGGCCCAAAACTCTGGTAGTTGAAAAGAAAGAAAAAAAAAAGAAAAGCCATTTGCCTTAGGGAACCCCCCTCTCTCTCCCTCAGCGCCTTCCCCAAAGGTCCCTGCATGGCATTCCCTCTTGCCCCCAAAGCCTCCTTTTCTGCAGATGTCTTTAAAGGGCCGAATCACGTTTGGCGAGAAGATCCCTGGTGGAACTCTCCATCTGACTGCATTCCCCTTCTTCTTCAGCTTCCTGAGCTCCGCTGTCAATTTAAGACTGGGAATAGACAGCCAGGATGGTGCCATCCTCTGCTGGGCTCTGGTAGCGCTGGCGGGCGTGTTTCTCGCAGTACATCTCTTCCCCAACCCAGAAATGGCCACGCATCTTCAGGTTGAGCCCACAGTCGGTGCAAATGTAGCAAGACGGGTGGCGGTAACGGTTCTCTTGGATTTTCACCGCCTGGTATCTGGGGAAGACGGAGAAGAGGAGAAGTCCCGTGAGAAGGACCAGCATCTACAGCAGGGGGGGGGGGGCGTTCAATTTTGCCAAGATTTGTGGACTTCCAACTTTCCAGAAATTCCCAGCCAACAATCCACAAGTCTTAAATTTGCCATGGTGAGACACCCCTGATCTACAGGAAGCCAATCATCATCACCCAAGTGTCACCACCCCTCCGAAATGCATGCTTAACCAAGCATTCTCAAGTGTAAACAAGAGTTGCAGCACGCTCTAAAGCAGGGGTCTCCAACCTTGGCAACTTTACGACTTGTGGACTTCAACTCCTAGAAATTCCTCAGCCAGCGCACGCTGGCTGAGGAATTTCTGGGAGTTGAAGTCCACAAGTCGTAAAGTTGCCAAGGTTGGAGACCCCTGCTCTAAAGCCCTCGGATGATCTGTTGCGTGGATGTTTGGGTGGTTTAGGGGTGGGGAATTGTGGTGGGTGGGAGTGTGTTTGGGGATTGTTACGTGTGTTGGACCTGGTCTTTGGGTGTTAAGTGAATTTCGTTGTATGGATATACTGTGTATACGCGTACAATGACAATAAAATTATTATCATGATGATTTTTTGCCATCTTAGTCTTTGAAGTGACTCTATATAATGAAACAAAAATAAATACATTTCTGCAGATGTAATCCTGGTAATCCAGGGTACCAATTTTCTCTTTTCTGGGGATTCCACTCGTTATGCAAACTTCTTTTTGCATAGATTGTTATTATTGCCTTCAAGAGTGTTGACGGCTTCTTCAAAGGAGAGTGTGGAGTGATGGGTGGATTCAGCCACTCCATCTCTTTTTTTGGGACACAAGCAAGCTTTGAGCAGTCAAGCTGGTATTTAGGAGGCGCATCGCTCATGGACACCACAGCTCCAAGTATCCAGACAAGCAAATTCCAGGTGTTTGGACTAGAGGTGGGTTCTACTTACCTTTACTACCAGTTTGCAACGGGATCGCGCGTGCGCGCTCGCTTCTGCGCATGCACAGATTGCTTCTGATGACGTCAGGGTCAGTGGGCAGAGCCTCCCTCCGGTTTTACGACCGGTTCTATAGAACCGGTCCGAACCGGGGGCAACCCACCACAGGGTTGGACGAGGGGTGAAATGCTCCCGGTTTGGACTGGATCGCCCGATCCGGTAGCGATGGAGGTGGGTGGTTTGGAGAACCGGTAGCAAAACCCCCTGCCCCCCCTCCATTGCCCAGCTGAGCCGCGCAATCATCAGAGGCTTTTTTTAAAATTATTTTTAAAACACATTTTTTCTACAACTTCTTTGGCTGAAAAAATGCTTCTAAAAGTAAAAAAAAAAAAGCTTCTGATGATCCCGCGGCTCAGCTGGGATCATCAGAAGCTTTTAAAAGCATTTTTTCTACAACCTCTTTGGCCGAAGAGGTTATAGAAAAAATGTTTTTAAAAGGAAAAAAAAGCCTCTGCAGATCAGGCAAGTCAGCTGGGATCATCAGAGGCTTTTAAAAGCATTTTTTTAACAACCTCTTCAGAGGTTGTAGAAAAAATGGTTTTAAAAGAAAAAAAAAAGTTGGCCACGCGCACACATTCATATTAAACCCCCCACCCAGCCACGCCACAGAACCGGTAGTAACAAATTTTACATTTCACCACTGGGTTGGACCTCAATTCCCATAATTCTGAGCAGTGGCCATGCTGGCTGAGAATTCTGGGATTCACACATCTGGAAGTTACCCAGGTTGGTGGGAAACTTCCATTTAAAAACAGGTCTGGGTTTTTGAAGCCAACAGACAGCACCACGGATGGGCCTGGTGGGGCTTCAATGGCCACCACATTTTAGTGGCACAATACAGGTCGTCCTCGGCTTACAACAGTTCATTTAGTGACCAAAGTTACAATGACACTGAAAAAAGTGACAACCATTTTTCACACTTATGGCCTTTATAAGCATCCCCGTGAGCATGTGATCAAAATTCAGATACTTGGCAATTGGTTCATACTTATGACCGTTGCTGTGTCCCGAGGTCATGCGATCAACTTTTGAGCAAGCAAAGTCAATGGGGAAGCTAGATTCACTTAACAACCGTTTTACTGAAATTAGAGCACTTTTGAATGTAAAATTTAAGACATGTCACCGAGAATTGCATTACTGTTCCTGGTGGAAAAAGAGGATATAAATGAAACAAAAAAAAAAAGGATTGTAAATTTGATAATGGCAGCTAGATTAGGGACGGCTAAATATCGGGGACGAAATTGGGATGTTCAAAAAAAATGAGTGGCGTAATGAAATTTGAAGTATGGCAACAAACGATAAACTAACAACAGAAATTAAATTTAAAAAAGGGATGATCAAAGCAAGCAATTATAATGAAATATGGGAGGATTTTATAAAATCAGTGTTGGTGGAAGGCAACGGGAATAAATCTACTTAAGAATATATGTTTCGGAGGGGATAAAGGCACAACTGGAATATATTGTATATCTTTTAGCTGTTATAGACGAAGAAATATAAGGGAGAAAAAATGGTCTCTGGGGGATGGGGGTGCACTGTAATATTTGGTTTTTTCCCTCTTTTTCTTTTGTCTTTCTTTTTTTGTATTTAGATGCATATGTGCTATGTTTGTATTTGTATTTTAAAAATAAATTATTTTTTTTGAAAAAAACATGTTACTTACCTTATCAACTGCAGTGATTTACTTAACAACGGTGGCAACAAAGATCGTAAAATGGGATAAAACTCAATAACTGTCTCACTTAACAGAAGTTTGGGGCTCAATTGTGGTCATAAGGACAAGACTAGCTGTATTTCAACCTTAGCCCTCTAAAACTGGATTTCCTTTTTTTAAAAAAAATAAGCTTTTACTAAACATTTTCCAAAGAGCATAAAAACTAACACAAACTAATAAAGAGTAAAAGCAGAAAAGGAAAGATGGAACAAAGCAAGAAGACGAAGCGCAGAAAGAAAGAATAAAGAGGAAGCTTCCGGTTTCCTTTGCAGCAAATATAAGTGCCATTATAAAGTTATTTCTTGCTCTATAATTGCAAAAGAAAATCTTATTTCTTTTCTATTATCAATTTTTTTTTTACAATCACCGAAACCCCAACTCCTAAGTGCATTTTTCCTGTTTATGTAAAAAGTCAACCATAAATACATTCTTTTTCTCTAATCGAAGAAGTCGATTTAACTATCCTTGCAAATCCCATCATCTTCACTAAAGCTGGATTCAACAGTATATTAATGAGTATCCTTGCGCTAACAGCTGCTTTTAATAAATCCGCCCAACCCTATTTATTTATTTATTTAGCCTTGGTAGTACAGTGGTCTAAAGCACCCTGTTATTAAGACCAGCTGCCTGCAATTACTGGAGGTTCGAATCTCGCCAAGGCTCAAGGTTGACTCAGCCTTCCATCCTTTCTAAGGTAGGTGAAATGAGGACCCAGTTTGTGGGGGCAATAAGCTGACTTTGTATAAAAATATACAAAAGTATGAAGGCTATTGCTTAACTCATTGTAAGCCGCCCTGAGTCTCCGGAGAAGGGCGGCATATAAAAATAAATAAAAATAAAATAAATAAATAAAAAATCCCCATTCCCACCCCACTCCAGGGGAAGGATACTGCAAAATCCCCATTCCCACCCCATTCCAGAGGAAGGATACTGCAAAATTACTGCGAGTTCAATTCTCACCAGGCTCAAGGTCGACTCAGCCTTCCATCCTTTCTAAGGTGGGTAAAATGAGGACCCAGATTGTGGGGGCAATAAGCTGACTTTGTATAAAAATATACAAAAGTATGAAAGCTATTGCTTAACGCATTGTAAGCCGCCTTGAGTCTCCGGAGAAGGGCGGCATATAAAAATAAATAAAAATAAAATAAATAAATAAAAAATCCGCATTCCCACCCCACTCCATGGGAAGGATACTGCAAAATCCCCATTTCCTCCCAATCAGCTGGGACTCGGGAGGCAGAGAACAGATGGGGCGGGGCCAGTCAGAGGTGGTATTTACCGGTTCTCCGAACTACTCAAAATTTCCGCTACAGGTTCTCCAGAACTGGTCAGAACCTGCTGAAACCCCACCTCTGCACCTGTACTATCGAAGGAACCATGCCTGACCTCTCACTGGCTACTCTTAGCATGGCTCATCTTCATCCACTCTTCTTTGCCTTTTCCAGCCTGGCAGGTTATACCGCTATTTCCAGTTGGTTGCAAAATCCGAGCCGTGGAAGCAAGCCCTTTAATCATGCAATTACCAAAACCATCCGCAGCTCTTATTCGGAAAGATAAATAAATCAACAGGTTTTGGGCTCTCTTCAGGCCCAGAACTGTCCCTTGCCCCACCTCTGGTGTTAATCCCTGCGCCAAGGATTCCTTTGAAGATCAAAAGGAGGAGGAACAACTGTCCTGAAGGAAGACAGGTTCATCATCCTTTCATTGTTATTTTTGGCTTGATTTTTATCGCAATTTCTTCCTTGTGAGCTGCCCAGTCGCTCAGTCAGCAGGAATTGATGTTTAATAAACTAGCTATGGAGATTCCTAATCATCCAAGTCATGGTTGTCCCAAAAAATGTTTTTTATTTCCCCCAAAAGACAATTGGACTTTCTTGTGTGTTCCCCTCCCTCTTTGAAAACATTCCAAAGAACTGAAGAATGGATGAAATGCGAAAGTTTTTCAAAGAAACAAAAAACTAAAAATTGGAAAGAAGAAATGATGCCTACGGATGGAGAAATTATTAGGAAAATGTTGGACTGTGCCGAAATGAGTAAACTGACATTAGCCTTCATACTTTTGTATATTTACACAAAGTCATCTTATTGCCCCCACAAACTGGGTCCTCAATTTACCTACCTTAGAAAGGATGGAAGGCTGAGTCAACCTTGAGCCTGGTGAGATTTGAACTTACAGTAATTGCAGACAGCTGGTGTTAATCACAATGCTTTTAGTCTGCAGAGCCACCAGGCTCTGATATGGGATCTATTTTATCATTGGGTAGATAATAAAAAAATAGTGATATGTAAGTAAATGTTGAAATACTTTAAATGAGCCTTGGTAGTACAGTGGTCTAAGGCACCCTGTTATTAAGACCAGCTGCCTGCAATTACTGCAGGTTCAAATCTCGCCAGGCTCAAGGTTGACTCAGCCTTCCATCCTTTCTAAGGTAGGTAAATTGAGGACCCAGTTGTGGGGGCAATAAGCTGACTTTATATAAATATACAAAAGTATGAAGGCTATTGCTTAGCGCATTGTAAGCCGCCCTGAGTCTCCGGAGAAGGGCGGCATATAAATCAAATTTTTTTAAAAAAATGATGATACAACCGATATATTTTATATAAGAATAAATTTTGGCTATGTAGTGATATTGTGAAGAGAGGAGAGGGCACTAGGGATGCAAACCGACCGATGTACTGTCTGTACTTGATTGAATGAATGAATGTTTATATGTTTTATTTTTCTTTCTTTGTTTTAAAATAAAAAAATGATTTGGCAAAAAAAAAAAAAAAAACCTAAGAAAATCCAGCTGCCTTTTGCAAAATAATTTGTTTAATAAATTATTAATATTAACACCAAATAGCAATAGCACTTAAGACTTTTATACCTCTTCACAGTGCTTTTCAGCCCTTTCTAAGCGGTAACATCTGGAGGCAAGTCAATCCATTGATGATTGATTGATTGATTGATTCGATTTATATGCCCTTCTTTTCCGGAGACTCAGGGCGGCTTACAATGCGTTAAGCAATAGCCTTCATACTTTTATATATACCTGCTTAGTAGGGCTTTCGGCCCCCCCCCAAGCGATGTTCTTTTTTATACAAAGTCAGCTTATTGCCCCCACAATCCGGGTCCTCATTTTACCTACCTCGAAAGGATGGAAGGCTGAGTCAACCTTGAGCCTGGTGAGATTTGAACTCGCAGTAATTGCAGGCAGCTGGTGCTACTTAACAGCACTTTAGTCCGCTGTGCCACTAAGGCTCTTTATTTGATTAATTTGATTAAGTGTTCTCACTGCCAGGAAATTTCTCCTTAGTTCTAGATTGGTTCTCTCCTTGATTCATTTCCATCTATTATCCCCCAAAGGTGCTTTTTCAAGAAACAGCTGGACTTCCTTGCTTTTTCTTTGAAGACATTTCGCTTCTCATCCAAGAAGCTTCTTCAGCTCTTGACATTGGAGCTGAAGAAGCATCTTGGACGAGAAGCGAAACGTCTTCAAAGAAAAACCAAGAAAGCACCTTTGGGACAACCATGACCTGGAGGATTGAGAATCTCCACAGACATTTCTTCTTCTCCTGTCTTCAGGGGCTTTGGAGAACAGGTCAACCCCCCTCTTCCATGTGACAGTCCCTCAAATAGTTGAAATGAAAGGTCTTCCCCTGTTTTCCAGTCCCTTTGGTACCAAACCTTGCTTAAGGATTAGCCATACTCACGTGATGGGGCTGTCACATTTCTCACAGGTGTGCAGCTTCTGAGAGTTCCCTGCCGTAGCACTGTTGACCGGCTTGTGCAAACTGGGAGAGATCTGGCTGGGGAAATGGGTTGCGCTGCCCTCTGTCAAAGCAGCACAGAAGGTACATTAGCAAACAATAATTAAAAAAACACACACACATTACTGGTTTTAAAGAATGTACAGCCAACCCTATGCACGGGTAGGCTGCTGGGGGTTCGCAAGGGTTCGAGAGAACCTCTAGCTAAGATTCTGTGCAGTTCGGAGAATCCCCAAATCCCACTCCTGGCTGGCCCTGCCTACCCCACCCCTCCCAGGAGTCCCCACGTGGCCCGTTTTGGATGCAGGTAAGTGCAGTGCACACGCGGAGGCTCGGGGAGGATGAAAAACAGGCCTACCAGAAGTTTGGGAAGGCTGGAAACAGCCCGTTTCCGTCCTCCAGAGGGCCTCTGGAGCCTGGGGAGGCCGTTTTCGCCCCTCTGGAGCAGTGGTGAAATCCAAATTTTTTTACTACCATTCTGTGGGCGTGGCGGGGGAAGGATACTGCAAAATCTCCATTCCCACCCCACTCCTGGGGGAAGGATATTGCAAAATCCCCATTCCCACCCCACTCGGGGGCCAGGCAGAGGCGGTATTTGCCGGTTCTCCGAACTACTCAAAATTTCCACTACTGGTTCTCCGAACTGCTCAAAATTTCCACTACCAGTTCTCTAGAACCTGTCAGAACCTGCTGGATTTCACCCCTGCTCTGGAGGCTCGAGGAAAGCCTCCAGAGCCCGGGGAGGACAAAAACGCCCCCTGCCGTGATGCAGGAGGCTGAATAGGCCACACCCACTATAGCCACACCCACCCAGCAACTAGGCAGAAAACCTCTTTGCTAAAATTTTTGAAGTCCACCCCTGACCCTGTGTATCTCGATCCAGAAATTAAGTGTTTTTTTTTTCTCTTCTCAATGAAAAAAAAAATCATATCTGCAGCCTCAAAAAAACTATTTCACTGAAGGAATACTTTTCCTTCTTTCAATGTCAGTGTTAATAGCTGGAGCAACTTCAGGATGGCGCATTGAGCAGGCCAATGCATCTGCACAGGTTTCGAAGGGGAAATACAATCGTTTATAATTTTTCTTGTTTCCTTTCCTGCAAACAAAAAGTGGCATCCCATCAGAAACGTCCATGCCCTTTTTACATTCTTAAAACTACCAATTAAAGTCTGTCAGATGAAAGGTTTCGGCTGATTACTATAGTCTGTCAACAAAGATTATATAGCCCATCCGGAGGCTGGTTTAAAATGCTGGTTTATCTGTCTCTTGAATGTAGGTTTCCTCCCTTATTCGGCCCCGTGACCACACACAAACAGAGCAGTAAGCTAGATCAGCAATAAAAGGAACAAGACCTGTTCGTATTATTATGAACAAGCAAAAAATTGTGATTTGATGCTAACGCCTTCTTTTACTGCAAGAGTTGGAAGTCAATGCTTTTTCTTTTTCTTCTCTTTCCTTGCTTCTCTCCCCCTTCTTCTTCCCCACTGCTTTTCTATTTGCTTTTGTATTTCATATATTATATTTTATAACTCAATAAAAAAACTGTTATAAACTGGAAGGAACAAGACTTTTATCCCAGGAGATTATTACCTGGTAGCAATGAGTTCCAAAGGCTGCTCTACCAAATTTAATGTTGGCATATAAATCAAATTAAAAAAAAAAATGTTACCAAGTTTCTCAATTTTTTTTCCCCCCTCGGCTTGGTTTGTTCTATCTTATTTCCACCCTCACCTTGTGATTTTGAAAAGGACAAGCCCGTTTTACGCTATCCGTCCTAACCAGAAACATTTTCCTTAAGCTAATCTTATTTTGCAAGCGTGTTATTTCCATAGGAGCCTTGGTAGTACAGTGGTTTAATGCACCCTGTGTAATTAACACAGCTTCCTGCAATTTCTGCAGGTTCGAATCTTACCAGGCTCAAGGTTGACTCAGCCTTCCATCCTTTCTAAGGTAGGTGAAATGAGGACCCAGTTTGTGGGGGCAATAAGCTGACTTTGTATAAATATACAAAAGTATGAAGGCTATTGCTTAACGCATTGTAAGCCGCCCTGAGTCTCCGGAGAAGGGCGGCATATAAATCAAATAAAAATAAATAATAATAATAATAATAATAATAATAATAATAATAATAATAATAATAATAAATAACGCAACACAAAAAAAAACATGACTACAGCATGGGAATAGGTTTGGCTTAAAATGCAAAGCCCATTTGTGCCATTTGTCTTCCTTCCTTCCATCCATCCATAGACAAGAGCCCTGTCCATCCTCTTGCCTCTGTCACCTTTTTCATCCAATTCCAGAGCCACCTGGAGCAGGCGGAAAGTGCTGGACTGCCGTGGCACAGCCCTTGTATCACGATTTTCCTGCATCAACTTGTAGACCTCGGAGTCTCCTTCCAAATGGTGCATCGTTGGCTCCGTATCCAAACTAGAGACACAAAACAGGTGCAGTCAGGTTTAGGATGAAGTGGGGAGGGGGGGGGGAAATAAATATTGGATTAAATTATGATTTTATTGTACTTGTTTCTTAACTTGTGTTCGCCGCCCTGAGTCCTTCGGGAGAACGGCGGCATATAAATACATGTAATAAATAAATAATAAATAAATATCTCAAGGTTTTCATCCAGGAGGACAGGACAAGCTAGTATTTCATCCCTTTACAGAGCCTGAAAGAAGAGGGATGGTTGGGAGAGACGAGAGTATGGCCTAAGTGCAATCCTTGTAGGCTGCTCTTAAGCTACAGGTCTCCAGAGCAGTGATGAGTTGTTTCCAGTTCGCACCGGTTCGCAAGAACCGGTAGTCAAAATTTGTAGTAGTTCGGAGAACTGGTAATAACATTGGCTGGCCACGCCCCCAAACCGGTCCCGGCCCAATCGCCCTCACTTACCCCGCCCACCTCATCAGAGGCTTTTTTTTTTCTTTTAAAAGCATTTTTTCTACAACCCCTTCGGCCGAAAAAATGCTTTTAAAAGTGAAAAAAAAAAAGCCTCTGATGATCGTGCGGCTCAGCTGGGATCATCAGAGGCTTCTAAAAGCGTTTTTTTCTGCAACCTCTTCGGCCGAAGAGGTTGTAGAAAAAAAAAATGCCTTTAAAAGCCTCTGGTGATCCCAGCTTGAGTTGCCTGATTGTCAGAGGCTTCTAAAAGCATTTTTTTCCTGCAACCTCTTAAGGTTGTAGAAAAAATGCTTTGAAAAGTTAAAAAAAAAAAAAGTTAGCCACGCCCACCCAGTCACATTACCCCCACCAAGTCACGCCCATAAAATAAGCCACGCCCACGGAACCGGTAGTAAAAAATTTTAGAATCCACCCCTGCTCCACAGGTACAGGTGGATTCATGAAGCCACTTCTTTTGACCATGGAGCTCATGGAGGACTTCCCTTGCTGCAGACAGGACAAGATTTCAAAAGTGACTCTTCTCTATCCAGGTTTGAAGTCAGAAAAATGTTGCTCTCTCAACCCTTTCACTGTTAAAGAAGTATCTCCAGTACTTCTGCTCTCTATCTTTTCCTCTCTGGAAACTAGATCCACCACGACCAGCAGAAGAAGTCAATGAAGGAGACTCCTTGAGACACGCAAATAGGTAGATAGCAGAGAGGCTCTCCCATTAGCTGAGCCCAAAGGGAAAAGCTTATCTCCCATCCAGACGTGTCCTTCAAAGCAGTGGTGAAATCCAATTTTTTTTACTACCGGTTCTGTGGGCGTGGCTTGGTGGGCATGGCAGGGGAAGGGTACTACAAAATCTCTGTTCCCACCCCACTCAAGGGGAAGGATATTGCAAAATCTCCGTTCCCACCCCACTCCAGGGAAGGATACTGCAAAATCCCCATTCCCTCCCCATTCTGGGGCCAGCCAGAGGTGGTATTTTCCGGTTCTCCTAACTACTCAAAATTTCCGCTACTGGTTCTCCAGAACCTGTCAGAACCTGCTGGATTTCACCCCTGCTTCAAAGCTTGGCTCACCTACAGAAAACGGATCGTTTTGTAGGTGCACACGAGTACAGGTAGTACCTGCACCGCTTCTTTCTGCCAGAACCAGCCCCCCGGAGAGTCTAACCAGGTTTAGGAAGGCTGCGGATTAACCCTCCCAAGCAATAGCTAATTCGGTAGCCCTCTCACCCCAATTTTTTTCTCTCTTTCTCTGGTCCTCGGAGTTGCTCGGAGTCAGAGTGTCTTGCTGTCTTTCTCGTTCTGAAAGGCAGAACACTCCCTCAAGTTACAACCCTTAGACCTGCCCTGTCTCGACCTTCGTCAGCAGCTCTGACTGAAGTGTGGATTAACCCTCGCACTTCCTGGCTCAGTTAAGAAGTACAGTAAAGGATGCCTAGAAAGTACGTTTTGCAGATCTGGCGGGGGCTTAGACACAATATAACAGGAAGAGGGCTTCCTAACAGGAAGGGAACTTTTCCCCCAGAACAAAAACGAGTTAGTTAGTTAAGTTTCCTTTATTGATTAGCTCTTCCGTCATATCAAAGTTAATAGACTGTTTACTGCTGACCTCACCCCATTCCTAACAGGTCTGTAAGGGACGTGCATAAGCATACCATAATGCCTACCATCCCTGTCCTAATGTTCTTTAATTGTATTCATTTTATGTTTTCAATTCATGCTTATACGTATATATATTATCTAATACGTACTCGACAAATAAATAAATAAATAAAAAATAATGCCTTGGTAAGGCCACTGCATCCAATTTTGGTCACCATGATGTAAAAAAGATGTGGAGACTCTAGAAAGGGTGCAGAGAAGAGCAACAAAGATGAGTAGGAGACTGGAAGCTAAAACATTTGAAGAACGGTTGCAGGAACTGGGTACGTCTAGTCTAATGAAGAGAAGGACTAGGGGAGACATGATAGCTGTGTTCCAATATCTCAGGGGCTGCCCCAAAGAAGAGGGAGTCAAGCTATTCTCCAAAGCATCTGAGAGTAGGACAAGAAGCAATGGGTGGAAACTAATCAAGAAGAGAAGTAACTTAGAACTAAGAAATTTCCTGACAGTGAGAACAATTAATCAGTGGAACAACTTGCCTCCAGAAGCTGGAAATGCTCCAACACTGGAAGTTTTAAAGAAGATGTTGGATAACCACTTGTCTGAAGTGGTGTAGGGTTTCCTGCCTAAACAGGAGGTTGGACTAGAAGACCTCCAAGGTCCCTTCCAATTCTGCTATGCTATGCTATGCTATGCTATGCTATGCTATGCTATGCTATGCTATGCTATGCTATGCTATGCTATGCTATGCTATGCTATGCTCTGCTATGCTAAAGTGGAATGTTCCAGATACAAATCTTATTACTAAAATCTGGTAAAAACAATTTAAAATGGAATCGGAATAAAATACAGTTTAAACTGAAATAGGAATAAAATACAGTTTAAACTGAAACTGGAATAAAATACAATAATTTAATATATAGATAAATAAAATATGATAAAATTATATTTTGGTATCACTGCTACAATCTACCCCAATCGGTCCCACCCCAAAATGAGTAAAAAAGGACAAACGCTCCTAGATAGAAAAATGTATCTTCTTTTACCCATCTCCAGCAAAGAACACCATGGGAATTCAACTGTCAGCTTCTCTGAGATGTAAGCAAAATTTATCAGCTTGGAGATAAATATAATCTCATGTTCTAACTACCGTACTTTTGGCGATTCAGAAACTTAGGGAGGGAATTTGAAAGGGAGGAAGGAAAGAAAGAAAGGAAGGGAGGAGGGAGGGAGGGAGGGAGGGAGGGAGAAAGGAAGGAAGGAAGGAAGGAGGGAGGGAGGGAAGGAAGGAAGGAAGGAAGGATGGAAGGAAGGAAGGAAGAAAGAAAGAAAGAAAGAAAGAAAGAAAGAAAGAAAGAAAGAAAGAAAGAAAGAAAGAAAGAAAGAAAGAAAGAAAGAAAGAAAGAAAGAAAAACTTTTTCATCTCTCCTAAACTAACAGTTTGGCTGGGCTTCTGGGTGTTTGTTTTTGGGTTTTCTGGCAGAGGGGAAATCAATCTAAAATGGAAGTCATGATTTCAGAGATAAAATGCCTACTCTCGGTTCTCAGGTACCAAAACGGAGGGGCGGTTTTGAGGGGGAGAATTATCTGAGGTACATTTTCTGTTAAGATGGCAGTGGCCCTACTCAGTGATGGGATTCAGCCGGTTCGCACCACTTCGGGAGAACCGGTTGTTAACTTTCTGAGCAGTTTGGCGAACTGGTTGTTGGAAGAAATCATTAGGACAGAGAACCGGTTGTTAAATTATTTGAATCCCACCCCTGGCTCTACTGTATGTTTTCTTGAACAATTAAGAGCCAGCATGTCATAACTAGGAAAGATCATCAGAACAGAAACAAAGTATGGGGCACGATCGATGGCTCTCAACTTTTCCTGCGTCTGTAAAGACTTTTAGAAGAACGCATTAAAAAGTATCAGTGGAATTGTCATCTTCCTTTTTCCTTTTTAGGACTCTAATTAAAAGAAAACACATCAATATAACCGTTAGCGCAAACTGCAGATGTACAATGCGGACAACTGTTTCAGTGCAACCTCTCAATTAGCCACTGGCTCTTGTTTTATTTTCCTAGTAATTTTATTAAGATTTTTTTTTAGAAAGAACAATAAAAGATATTTGAAGGGAGGGAATTTGAAAGGGAGGTAGGAAAGAAAGAAAGAAAGGAAGGAAGGAGGGAGGGAGGGAGGGGGGAGGAAGGAAGGAAGGAAAGAAAGAAAGACAGAAAGAAAAAGAAAGAAAGAAAGAAAGAAAGAAAGAAAGAAAGAAAGAAAGAAAGAAAGAAAGAAAGAAAGAAAGAAAGAAAGGAGGAAGATAAAAAGAAGCTACCCACCCCTTTAAGAAAATACGATTCAGATTCATTGCTGTCATTTTATTTTGAAATGAAAACACCACAATTCATAAACATTAGGTAACCCAAAACAGGGTGGATAAAAATCAATGATTTTTAAAAAAAAATAAAAAAAAATCAGATTTTTTTTATTTAAATCGGATTTTTTTTTATTTAAATCGGATTTTTTTGATTTTTATCGAATTTATTTTAATAAAAAACTTTTGGGGTAAAAATCTATCGTAAGATAGTTTTCTATTTAAGATACATAATTTAGTTTGTTCAGCATGAAATGGAGCTTAGTTCTGTAGCATGAGGCTGTATATTCTGCAACACTGGGACTATCGGTGAGTCAACAGCGGGTCAAAGGAGTAGCAGAGATGACAGTTGCTCTTTAAAAATTATGATTTAAATCGAGTTGATTTAAATCAAGCCTTTTTACTAGTGATTTAAATCATGATTTAAATTGTGATTTAAATCAACTCGATTTAAATCAAATCCACCCTGACACAAAATGCAGGAAGCTGCCTTATTCAGCCAGGCCAATTGTCTCTATGGTAGTGTTTACTCCAAGTGGTACCAGCCTTCCAGTTCCTAAGTCTTTACTATCATTGTTTGCGAGCAGGTGTTCAACTATGCCTGAATAATGGCAGGAATGGGTTTGCCGGTTTTTCTGTTTTGAATGGGTAGTGAAGATTTGAAAAACCTTTCTCTGGGAAGGCCATTGAAACAAACAGGTGCTATTCCTGTGCTGAAAAATGAACAATGCCCCAAGAGCTGCACACGAAAACATACGATATAGACTTAACTTGGGGAAGCTGAAAAACATCTATCGGAAAAACAGCTCACACTGGACCAGCATGGCAGATTGTGGTCTATCACCTTCAACGAAGAGGCTGCCATCTTGGGATGGATTTATTTGGACTGGGCATATGCCAATACTATTAAACGTATTTTTCAGATTATAAGACGCACCTAAATTTAGAAGAGGAAAACAAAAAAAAAAAAAAAAAAAGGTTTTGGCCTCCCTTTTTTTCTGGCCCTTTTCTAGGCTTTTTTTGGCTCGTTTTCAAGGCATTTTTTGGCCCATTTTCAAGGCTTTTTTTGGCCCGTTTTCAAGGCATTTTTTGGCCCGTTTTCAAGGCTTTTTTTGGCCCATTTCAAGGCTTTTTTGGCCCATTTTCAAGGCTTTTTTCGGCCCATTTCAAGGCTTTTTTGGCCCATTTTGGGGGCGTTTTTGGCCCATTTTTAGGGCTTTTTTAAGCCTGTTTCCGAGGCTTTTTGGAGCCATTTTTGGGACTTTTTTGGGCCCGTTTTCAAGGCTTTTTTGGCCCGTTTTCAAGGCTTTTTTGGCCCATTTCAAGGCTTTTTTGGCCCATTTTCAAGGCTTTTTTCGGCCCATTTTGGGGGCGTTTTTGGCCCATATTCAGGGCTTTTTTCAGCCTGTTTCCGAGGCTTTTTGGAGCCGTTTTGGGGGCTTTTTTTGGCCTGTTTTCGAGGCTTTTTTTGGCCTGTTTTTTCCAAAAAAACAGGCCAAAAAAGAGCCTCAAAAACAGGCCAAAAAAGCCCCGAACACAGGCCGAAAAAAGCCTCAAAAATAGGTCAAAAAAAGGCCTGAAAAAAGGGTGTGTGGCGGGCAAAAAAAATGACTGGCAGGTGAGCGGGGCTTCGGCAATATTCAGTCTATAAGACGCACAGACATTTTCGCACCCTTTTGGGAGACAAAAAAGTGTGTCTTATAGTCCGAAAAATATGGTACATCAGTGTACAAACTCCACTCTCTCTGACAATGACTACGTTCATAGATTTAGTTCAAGGCAGTCACGCCCAAATCCTTGTCAATAGCTTTTTATGCTGCTTCTTGAAGAGACTTGTGTATCAATAATAAAAAAAGGGAAAGACACACATGCCCTTCCTTTTATCAATAAGGAAGGAGCCGAAAACACACACAAAGGAAGGGCGTGTGGTTTGGCAGTGCAAAGATGAAAGTGGTGACTTGGATAATTCGGATCAAAATAGAGCTACTTGGATTGAGCTACTTCTGGCTAACATAGTCTCTTCAATTTACTGGCTAATAAACGGGGTCAGACAGGCTTCCCCTAACCCGGCACCCTCCAAAAAGATTAGATTCCTACTCTCTAGGTTTTGAAGTATTTCTAGCAGGACTACCAGATTCTGTAACATCTTTCACGGGTCGGCAACCTTAAACACTCGAGTCACAAAGGTCCTAACCGGAAGCCCCCTGTTCAATTCTGGAGCCGACCAGAAGTCCGGTTTCCCCATCATAGAGTCTCTTAGCGTGGTGTCTTTTTTCCTCTGCTGACCGGAAGTCCGGTTCCCCCACCATAGAGTCTCCTCCTAGCGCGGCGTCCTTTTTCCTCTACCTGTCCGAACCAAAAGCCCTATCAAGTGTGAAGCTGATTGGCGACAGGGAACTGCAGCAGAGGGATGAAAGAGCCACATGCGGCTCCGGAGCTGCGGGTTGCCGACCCCTGCCCTAGGCCATCCATCTGGTAAACTCACAAGATTCATTTTTCTCGCCATGTACATGTATACATCCAAACTAGACTGTGGTGTTTCTCTGTGTCATATAATATATGTGGGTATGTGCATTATTTATTTATTTTGTTGTTGTTGTTGTTGTTGTTGTTGTTGTTGTTGTTGTTGTTGTTGTTATTATTATTATTATTATTATTATTATTATTATTATTATTATTATTCTCTTTTAATGACCCCATAATCCCTTGCATCAGGGTGGAGTCAGGGCAACTGAATGGAGGCTGAGGGTTTACTGGCCGGATGCCCTTCCTGTTGCCAATGCAGAGTTCGCAGCTGATATTTACTCATTGTGCCCAGAGAGAGAAACATCTGGCACTACCTGGGATCGAACTCACAGCCTCCCGATTGTGAGGCGAGAGCTCCACCTCTAAGCCACTGCACCACTCATTTATTGGATAATTCGGATCAAAATAGAGCTACTTCGATTGAGCTACTTCTGGCTAACATAGTCTCTTCAATCTACTGGCTAATAAATGGGGAAAGAGCCTTGGTAGTACAGTGGTCTAAGGCACCCTGTTATTAAGCTGTTATTAAGACCAGCTGCCTGCAATTACTGCAGGTTCGAATCTCGCCAGGCTCAAGGTTGACTCAGCCTTCCATCCTTTCTAAGGTAGGTAAATTGAGGACCTAGTTTGTGGGGGGCAATAAGCTGACTTTGTATAAATATACGAAAGGATGAAGGCTATTGCTGAGCACATTGTAAGCCGCCCTGAGTCTCCGGAGAAGGGCGGCATATAAATCTAAATAAAATAAATAAAAAAATTATTTTGTAATAAATATTACACAATATTGTAATACATAAGCTATATTTTTGTGTGGTGTACATCGGAGACCCTTTGAGAGCTGTACGCGACGAAATTTCATTTTAATGTATGCCGATTAGTGTACATTTAAAGTGACAAAGTTATTCTAAGTTCTAAGTCAGGTCTACCTTGTTGCCAAGGGACAAAGAAATGGGAGGGACCGAATTTGGGAGGTCAGGGGCCATGCCTACATTCCTTTGTGGACTTTGCCTGGGGACAGGTGTTTTCACCTTCCTGGTATGACGGCTATACTTTCCTGATACCAAAAGGCCTAAAAATAGCCTCTCGTGGCTTCGGCATCCTCAAGACAATTTTCTAGATTTCCGGTTGACCACTTAGCATCATTCATAGAAGGGCTGTTACAAATCGATTATTTTCTGAACTCCCGTGAAGCAATTCCTTTTCTTTCAAAGAATCCTGGCTTTCCAGCACCAGGAAGAAAGTAATACAGTACCCGTTCACATACATATGTATACAGATATTTCCTCAACTTACAAACATTTGCTTAGTGACTGTTGGAAGTTACAACGGCACTGGAAAACGTGACTCACAACTAGTCTTCACACATACACACACACACTACCATCGCAGCATCCTAGTAGTCAGGTGATCAAAATGCTTTCCTCCTCTTTCTCTCTCTCTTCTCTCTCTCCCTCCCTCCCTTCTCTTCTCTCTTCACTCCCTCTCTCCTCTACCCCTCTCCTCTCTGTCTCCCTCCCTCCCTCTCTTCTCTCCCTCCCTCTCACTGCTTTCTCTCTTCTCTTCACTCCCTCCCTCCTCTTTCCCTCTTCTCTCTCTCCCCCTCCCTCTCTTCTCTCTTCACTCCCTCTCTCCTCTCCCCCTCTCCTCTCTCTCCCTCCCTCCTCTCCCTCTCCTCTCCCCTTCTTCCCTCCCTCTCCTCTCTCCCTCCCTCCCTCTCCTCCTCCCTCCCTTCTCTCCCTCCCTCTCACTGCTTTCTCTCTTCTCTCTTCACTCCCTCCCTCCTTTCCCTCTTCTCTCTCTTCCCCTCCCTCTCTTCTCTCTTCACTCCCTCTCTCCTCTCCCCCTCTCCTCTCTTTCCCTCCCTCCTCTCCCTCTCCTCTCCCCTTCTTCCCTCCCTCTCCTCTCTCCCTCCCTCCCTCTCCTCCTCCCTCCCTTCTCTCCCTCCCTCTCACTGCTTTGTCTCTTCTCTCTTCACTCCCTCCCTCCTTTCCCTCTTCTCTCTTCCCCTCCCCTCCCCCTCTTCTCTTCACTCCCTCTCTCCCCCTCTGCTCTCTCCCTCCCTCCTCTCCCCCTCCTCTCCCCCTCCTTCCCTCCCTCCCTCTCACTGCTTTCTCTCTTCTCTCTTCACTCCCTCCCTCCTTCCTCTTCTCTCTCTCTCCCTCCTCTCCTCTCTCCCTCCCTCCTTCCCTTCCTCTCTTCTCTCTCTCCCTTCCTCCTCTCCTCCCCTCTCCTCTCTCCCTCCCTCCTTCCCGTCCTCTCCTCTCTCTCTCTCCCTCCCTCCTCGTCTCTCCCTCCCTCCTTCCCTTCCTCTCTTCTATCTCCCCCTCCCCTCCTCTTTCCCTCTCTTCTCTCTCTCTCTCCCCCTCCCTCCTCTCTCTCCCCCTCTCTTCACTCTCCCTCCTCTCTCTCTACCCTCCCCCCCTCTCTCTGTGTACACACCTTCACTCCTGGTTGCTTTTGAGGTCCAGAGTTAGTAACGGAGCCAGAATTCCTGCCACTAACCATCAGAACGATGAGATTCTCCCTAAGACTTTAGAAGGCTGACTACAATCAGACCAGACAATCAAACGAAATAAATCAGTGGTTTGACTCCAAGGAGCTAAATCAGACCCAGATGCAACTGATCCCCAACTGCATCTCCTCACAACTTGCTCTGACTTCAGTACTAATTTGAAAGCTGGTAAACGGGAAGATCTTCCACCTTTGTTTCTCTCCACCTCCCTGAACTTATTCTCTCCTCTGGCACACCATTAAAAAGATACTGTTGGGGGAAAAAATTTAGTTAAAATAATTCATCCATTTATATTTCTCCCCACTCCTCCACGGAAACTTGGAAAGGCAATTTAAGTCTTCTCTCTTTTTTTTTAAAGCCTCACTGCTGCAAAGTACAAAGTGTTGGAACATCTACAGAAGGGGTGAAGTGCTCCCGGTTCGGACCGGATCACCCGATCCAGTAGTGATGGAGGCGGGTGGTTCGGAGAATCGGTAGCAAAAATCCCTGCGCCCCCACCCCCCCCATGCCCAGCTGAGCCGCACGATCATCAGAGGCTTTTTTTTTTTACTTTTAAAAGCATTTTTTTCTGCAACCTCTTCAGCCGAAGAGATTGTAGAAAAAATCCTTTTAAAAGTTAAAAAAAAAAAGTTGGCCACGCCCACCCAGTCACATTACCCCCACCACCACCAAGCCATGCCCACAGAACCAGTAGTAACAAATTTTACATTTCACCACTGATCTACAGATACCGTGTTTCCCCAAAAATAAGAACCCTGTCTTATATTTTTTTGAACCCTGAAATAAGCGCTTGGCCTTATTGCCATGCGCTCAAAAGCCCGATTGGGCTTATTATCAGGGGGATGTCTTATTTTGGGGGAAACAGGGTAGAATCTAAATGTCAATCCCATACATATCTTAACTAATTGTTATGGCCATTCAATGCTAAACCAGCATCATTTCTTATATGGCAAGAGAGAAAAAACTTGCTCGGAGAAAACAAGCCATAGCATACTATATTTTGAACAAGGATCTCCTGGGTTGAAAGTGTCCAAACTTGGCAACTTTAAGACTAGGAGGAGCGGAGGAGAAAATATTGGAGAGCAGTTAAAACTAAACTGTGATCCAGCCATTAAATAAGGTTAGGAGTGGAGGGAAGCATCCCAGGAAATCAGCTTACCAAACTGTAATCCAGTTAAAAATAAACCTAGGAGGAGTGAAGGAGATATCTTAGAAGTAAATTTTAAAGTGAATTGATTTTGAAATGTAAGAGAGGAGTAAAATACTTTGTGTTGATTTTTAGATGCAATTTTGAAGAAATACTGATTGAATTTGGGTCTTTGAAGTAAGGGAAATATATGAAATACTGATTGTTAAAATGACAAATGAATATTATAAAAAGCTGTTTAGATTTGGAATTTAAGATTTAGGGTGATATTTAATAGAATGTTAAATGTTAGAAGAAGATGTTAGATTGAATGGAAAAATTGGGTTTAGAACTTTTTTTTTCCTTTTTATTTATTTTTTCTTCTTTTTTCCTTCTTTAAGATGTAATGGATGAAATTTGGAATCTGTATTTATTTTATACCGGATCAAACTTTTGCTCTAAAAAGTTATGTTTTATGTTATAAACATAAAATAAAAAAAAAAATCAAAAAAAAAAAAAAAGACTGGTGGACTTCAACTCCCAGAATTCTCCAGCCAGTCATGAAGTCCATTAAGTGGCCAAAGTTACCTGTAACTGCGGTTATAGGAAGATGGACTTCTTTCTTGGTCCTTCCTGATCTCCCAAGGGTTGGAGAAGGAGTATCTACCAGGAGATGGAGAGCCGTTTAAGGGAGGCAGCACTGTCACGGGAGACTCTCTGGAATGGGTGAAGCTCCTTTGTTCTGGCATCTGATGTAGTGGAAAAGAGACAGTAGGATGACATTACGTAGAAAAGGCCACTAAGATGGCTAACAAAGGTGACTGCCACTATCAATCACAAAATATCTTGCAAATATAACTTTTTATAACAGATAGAACTAAACTGATATTATATGTGTATGTGCCTGTGTGTATATCTATCTATCTATCTATCTATCTATCTATCTATCTATCTATCTATCTATCTATCATCTATCTTACCAACCTACATCTATCTATCTATCTATCTATCTATCTATCTATCTATCTATCTATCTTACCTACCTCTATCTATCTATCTATCTATCTATCTATCTTACCTATATCTATCTATCTATCTATCTATCTATCTATCTATCTATCTATCTATCTATCTTACCTACCTCTATCTATCTATCTATCTATCTATCTATCTATCTATCATCTATCTATCTATCTATCTATCTATCTATCTATCTATCTATCATCTATCTTACCTACCTACCTCTATCTATCTATCTATCTATCTATCTATCTATCTATCTATCTTACCTACCTCTATCTATCTATCTATCTATCTATCTATCTATCTATCTATCTATCTATCTTACCTACCTCTATCTATCTATCTATCTATCTATCTATCTATCTATCTATCTATCTTCTTTCAATCTACCTACCTACCTACCTACCTACCTACCGGTATCTATCTATCTATCTATCTATCTATCTATCTATCTATCTATCTATCTTCTTTCAATCTACCTACCTACCTACCTACCGGTATCTACCTACCGATATCTGTCTGTCTGTCTGTTTGTCCATCTATCTATCCATCCATCTATCCTATCAACTTTATCCTATCGACTCCATCCATCCTCCATCCCCCAACCCTCATCTTCCATCTCTCTCCATATATCTCTCCATATATATATATATCACCTTTGTTATTTTACAAATAACTCAAGGCAGTGAACAAACCTAACTCTCTTTCTCCCTCCTCTTTTCCCCACAACAACAACAACAACCCTGTGAGGTGGATTAGGCTGGCTTTCATGCCTAAAGCAGGACTTGGAACTCACAGTTGCTCAATTTGCTACAGCATAGAAGCTCCCCAATTACAGGTATTCAGTTTTGCAAACTTTCATTATTCAACCTCCAGGGACCAAGCTGTTTGTCTTTTTAGGAGGGATGCTAAAACAAATGGTGATAAATTCTAGTAACATAGGCGTGAGGCTAAAAGACAGACTGATCCCTGTGCATTTCAGCAGTCTGTCCTACAAAAATATACAATAATCTCACAACCCACATTCTCCTAGGTAGGACCTAGAGCAACGATAGTGAACCTTTAGGGTTTGGTTCAGAATTCTCTTTCTCTGTCTGTCTCTCTCTCTGTGTTTCTGTGTCTCTCTTTCTTTCTCTCTCTGTGTCTCTCTGTGTCTCTCTCTATCTCTGTCTGTCTCTCTCTGTGTGTCTCTCTCTCTCTGTCTGTCTCTCTGTCTGTCTCTCTGTCTGTCTGTCTGTCTCTCTCTCTCTCTCTCTCTCTCTCTCTGTGTCTCTCTGTCTCTCTCTCTCTCTTTCTCTGTGTTTCTATCTCTGTCTCTGTGTCTCTCTCTCTCTCTGTCTCTCTGTGTCTCTCTGTGTCTCTCTCTTTCTCTTTCTCTCTCTCTCTGTGTTTCTGTGTCTCTCTTTCTCTCTCTCTCTCTGGGTCTGTGTCTCTATCTCTGTCTCTCTTTCTCTGTGTCTCTCTGTGTCTCTCTGTCTCTCTCTCTGTGTCTCTCTCTGTCTCTGTCTCTCTGTCTCTCTTTCTCTCTGTGTGTGTTTCTGTCTCTGTCTCTCTGTCTCTCTCTATCTGTCTTTCTCTGTGTGTCTCTCTCTCTGTCTCTGTCTCTGTCTCTCTCTGTCTCTCTCTCTCTCTTTCTCTCTGTGTCTCTCACTCACTCACTCACTCACTCACTCACTCACTCACTCACTCACACATACACACACACATGGACAAAAGAGAAACAATTCTCTATCTCCCCCATATCTAGGCCACCTGAACTACAAGCACTTGGCTTCGGGTGTTGATAAATGCTGGAGTGTCACCCAAAATGTCATGATGTGTCACCTTTGACAGGTAAGCCCTAAGTTTGCCATCCCTGTCTTAGATCCTAATTAAAAAACGAAAGATACTTAAGGCTGAGTTTAACCAAGCAATCCAAATTCTGCATCAAGAAAAGGCAAGATTTGGCAGCCTAAACAAACGATGGGCGAAGTTAGATAAATAACCACACCGGAAGGAAGGAAGGAAAACGGGACCGTTAAAAGGGATAGGGGGTAAAATATCTCACCCTCCCATAACCACAGGAATGCAATCTGACCAACTGGCTGTGAAGATTTCAGTAAGCCTTGTCAGCAATCTTTCAAATAAATCTCTCTCAACCAGCCACGGAAGCTAGAAATATGTTTTTACAAAACTCTGCAAGTCTCAAGAGGCCAACCTGCATATCTAATATCCCTGGATTTTCTCCATCCTTATAACTGTTACGTAGGCACATCAACAGAGATGGTCAAGTTCTATCAAGTCTAAATGTTCCTCACAGAACCACTTCACCCTTAATCCCGTAATCCCCTGATAAGCCAAAATCTGTCCTGCGGAACAGAATGCAAGCTTTCTATTGTGAGTAGAATAGTTGTTGGGTTGTTGTTGGTTTTCTTTGGGTGGACACGAAACTAAAGACGGAAAGAAACCTCTTTTCAACTTTTATCACAAACCAGAAGTGAGAATCCTCATCAATACTGTTTTAAAAGCTGTTAAACATTTTTAAATGCATGTATCTGAGAAAGAGAGGTACTAAAGATATCGACTTATCATGGCTTATTATCGATAATTTATTAAGACTAGCCAAAGGGAAAAATCTTGAGAATTCTGTACAACTCCTACCATCAATCTTTACAGGATTTTAACATTAATTGCAAAGAAGAGCAATTAAGATGATTAAAGGCCTGGAGGCTAAAACATATTAAAAACGGTTGGAGGATTTGGGTCTGGCTACTCTAGAGAAAAAAAGGACAAGAGGGGACATGATAGCAATATTGCAATATTTGAGGGGCTGCCACAAAGAAGAGGAGGTCAAGCCTTGGTAGAACAGTGGTTTAATGCACCCTGTTATTAACACAGCTGCCTGCAATTTCTGCAGGTTCGAATCTTACCAGGCTCAAGATTGACTCAGCCTTCCATCCTTTCTAAGGTAGGTTAAATGAGGACCCAGTTTGTGGGGGCAATAAGCTGACTTTGTATAAATATACAAAAGTATGAAGGCTATTGCTTAGCGCATTGTAAGCCGCCCTGAGTCTCCGGAGAAGGGCGGCATATAAATCAAATTAAAAAAAAAATATTATTTTCCAAAGCCCCTGAGGGCAGGACAAGAAACAATGGATGGGAACTAATCAAGGAGAGAAGCAACCTGGAATGAAGGAGAAACTTCCTAACCGTGAGGACAATTAACCAGTAGGATAGCTTTGCCTTCAAAGGTTGGAGGTTTTTAAAGAAGAGACTGGACAGTCACTTGTCTGAAATGATATAGGACAGGGATCTGCAACCTTAAACACTCAAAGAGCCATTTGGATCCATTTCCCACAGAAAAGAAAACACTGGGAACCACAAAACCCTTCTGGTGCCTGACTATTTCTTGAGTGGTCACAAAACTAGCATATGTAATTGAATTAAATGTTCTGTTTTCTTCTGAAACTTTTCTTTTCTTGGTTCATGGTTGGTCTGTCGGGGGTTGAAAAGCTCAATAAATCACATGCCGGCGAGTGTCGCACATTGGCGGTTGTGATGCATATTTTGAGGGACGGGGAGCTGCAGCAGAGGGGTGAAAGAGCCACATGCGGCTCCAGAGCCGCAGGTTGCTAACCCCTGGTATAGGATCTCTTGCTTGAGCAGGAGGCTGGACTAGAAGACCTCCAAGGTCCCTTCCAGCTCTATTCTGATTCTAATTTCAAAGCCAAATGCAATCAAGCAGATAAGGAAGGTTGTCATGCCAGACATACCTGACTACATCTTTGTGTAGAGACTTGGAATGCTCTTATTTCATTCCCAGTTCCCTCCCTGTAGAATGCCAACTGATAGAAGGGTTATCTACACCACGACGACTGCTAACTACTGTGCAAAGATAGTTAACGGTAGTAGGGACCCCATCCAGGGGTGAAATCCAAAATTTTTCCCTACTGGTTCTGCGGGCATGGCTTGTTGGGCGTGGGAGGGGAAGAATATTGCAAAATTTCTATTCCCACCCCACCCCACTCTGGGGCCAGCCAGAGGTGGCATTTGCCGGTTCTCCGAACTACTCAAAATTTCCGCTACCGGTTCTCCAGAACCTGTTAGAACCTGCTGGATTTCACCCCTGACCCCATCCCAACACCACAAAGTCAACCACAGTCAGTCTTCTTCTCCATCCATTTCCACAGACTTTAGAAGACCTGCGTTACCTCACCAGAAGAAAATGTGCGAAGGTCTTTGAAGCAAGCTACATTAGATAGTATTATCGGAACAAAGGCAGCCACTTGCGCTAGGGAGTATTCCAGATTTGGCTCCTGAATAGTGCTAAAATTAAATGTGTAGCCCATACACAACTCATTTCCTGAAAGGGTGTGTGTGGGGGTGGGGGCAGGGACACATTCTTGGATGGTTAACTCATCCTTGTTAATCCTTGCCCTGAAGCCTCGGGTGGACCTATCTGATGGCCTGATGGGGCAACATATAGTCCAAAAGTCATCCTTCTGGATCTCTCAGACAAAGCCAGCTCCTGACCAGAAGAGGGCACTCGAATTTTTCCAGTTTCTCCGGCACTGATGGGAGCCAAATTAGAAAGGGCTACAAGAATAGCAAAGATGTTCCCTGGTAATTCACCGAAATGTTGGAAATGCAAGAATAACTATGGAACATACTATAATCTCTGGTGGACTTGTCCAGTGGCAAAACAATTTTGGGCCAAAGTTAAAAAACTTTTAGAAGAGATAATATAGAAACCAGTAAAGGGAGAGCCAGAGCAATTTCTACTAGGGATTCCAATAGAAAATTATACAAAAGAAATACAGTATTTAACACTACCTATATTAACAGCAGCTCGCATAATATATGCGCAAAACTGGAAGAAGGAATGTCCACCAACAGAAGAGGATCTAATTAAAAAAATCCTCGAATGTGCAGAGATGGACAAGCTCACAAAGGAACTTAAGGAAAGAGAGGACACAGATTACTATAGAGTATGGTGCAGATGGTATGATTGGTGGGAGAAAAGGAAAAATGAAAAAAAAAGGAATAAAGGAAAAAAGGGGGAATTGAAATAATACCTTATTGTTTATTTTTGTGATAATATTGCTTGAATGTGCTGAAGATCAAAGGAAAGAGAAGTCGACATAATAGGAAATTAGATTATTTAAGTAGATTAAGATAAAGTTAGAATATATGTAAATAATAAGAAAGGATCACCTTAAAAGAGCTGTAAACAACGGAAAAATGATACGTATTTATGTGTTGTTTGTTTTGTGTTTGTTTTAATGTGTTTAAAATAAAAAACTTTTTTTAAAAAAAGAAGGGCTACAATACCAACTACAGCGGGAAAGAACAAAAAGGAAGAGTGAACAGTTTAATCCACTGAGTGTGTTAATCGGAGAAAGCAGCTTAGGTAATATTACAGGGCAGGATGGAGGTGTGTGACAATCCTTTGGGGCTTAATTGTGGTTTTAAGTCTTAAATAGTACCTGTATTTAAGATGGGGAAGTATCAGCAGGAAAGGTGGCTAAAACTTTGGAGGTATGAACCTTGCAAAAGATGCCTTATCATTGTTTTCTCGAGTACCCAAATCTGGGATTTAGCTCTTGTCCGTCGTCTGCAATTCCTTTTCAATCTCCCATCTTGTACAACTATAGCAATTTGCCTTAGCAACAACTATAAACTACTTTCACACTCTTTTTAGAAATTTGTATCAAACTGAGCTTTAGTTGGTTGGTCTATTTGCATCAAAAACAATTTCACTAAAATACACCACTAGTAACCAGAGCTGGAAAATGGTGATCTTCTTTGCCGAGTTCCCAAAATCCAACTAATTTTCCTTGGCCAACTTGGGTGCCACAAGAGATACAACAACTTTGCATCAAGGTTATCACAAACAGCTCAGGCCATCAATGCTGGTAGCAAGACTGTAGTTCAGTATCAAAGTTCTGGATATTAAACAAATCTCAGGTGTAATTCTCAGCATCTTCAGGTAGAAGTACCAGGGAAGAAATGATGCAAAAGATCTTTACTGAAGATCTTGGAGAATTAGACAGACAGAGAGTCTGACTGAGTCATCTTTCTACGTTAAGTACCAATTTTATTCCTAACAGGGCAAAGAAAGAATTTCCATTCCATCTTAAGAGAAGCTGTAAGGGTTCGGATTGTACTGTCGAAAATATTACATCGAAAGCAGGCAAGATAAAAATCACTCCCGATTAGGAAAATACCGAATAGCGAAACGAGAAGTAGTTTCACTAATGACTCAACGTTTTTTAGAAGTTCTGAATTGCTCGACTGGGAAACAAGAATGCTTTGCTGACTGCTGGGGGCTATAGGTTTCCTTTGGCTTAATTCGTGCCAACTCCACCCGTTTCTAGCCAAAAACAGAGGTGGCTGCGGTGACGCATGGCGTTGCTTTATCATGACTGAATTATTAGAAGTGGCTCCACGTGGAGCTCCCTCTGAAATACATCCAGAAATTTCAAAGAGGTCCTATAATGCTCCTAACTGGAATTAATCATTATGAACATGTAACTCCCTTAGCTCTGTGTTCATGATTTACTTTGGGTCCGATTCAGAGCGCTAAGTCAGCTTCCAATGGTTAAGGGTGGGGCTACTGAAAGGATGGCCTCCTCGCCTATAAGCTCCTTGGCTCATTAAGATCTTCTGGAAATGCAGAACCAGCATTGTTTTCACAAGACAAAACATCTGGATAGGACTAGAGAGACACCCCAGAGATCTGACTAAGGACGGTTGACAAAGCCAGAGGGTTACACACTATTGACTTGAAGGAGGTGGTCCCTGCTGAGATGTTTTTTTTTTAAAAAAAAACATTTCGGAAACCAGCAGAAAATGGCACAACTGATTTTTTTTTTTTGGATGATAACATCTGCTTAATTTCAGTGACGTAACTGGTGAAAGCAGAAAAGAAATTGCTTTGGGGGCTACAATTTCCCCTCCCCTCATGCAAACCGTTGTATGCTCGAAGAACTCTTGATGAATGAGAATTGTCTGCAAGGGTTTAGATGGATGGAGCCTTTGAGAAGATAATTCGCACTCTCCCTTTTTAAGCCGTGAAGGACTATCATAGGTATGTGGAAGAGTCACATTAATGGACTTGTTGTTTGCATAGTACACAGGACGGAGTCAGGCCTAAATTCCTGCCTTGTGTTTTCACTGCTCCCTATTTCGGTTGGCTAACCTTCTCCAAGTCACCAAGGAATGGCGGCTTATTATTATTCTCCCCTTATTCCTTTCAACTGCTAGAACAGTTTGGATGGAAAAAACAAAAGTGTCAAAGGATTTGCTAAATGGGGATAATCTGATAATCTGGTATAAATTCAGGGTTCGAAGTATGATAGCACACCGGCTCATATATCTTCTAGTATTGGTTTTTGAACTTGAGTTGTTATCCCCAAATCGGACACCCCTCAATTACAATCAACGAAACGCCTATCTCACTTTCTTCAGCGTTTACATTTCTGGGTTTTTCAGACCAGCCTGTTCCTTCTCATTTCTCCCGATTTGAGCCGTTCCTTAACTAAATACCCCCCTCCTCCCCACCGGCAAATTTGCTTGCCAATAGAAGCCAGGAGCATTGTGATCTGGGCCAGCTGGCAGCAGGCCACATCCATTTTAACTACCCACATCAGCCTCAACAGAGCTTCCCCATATGTTTGAGATTCAGCTGGCTGCTGTAGAGGATTTAATCCAGCATCAAACAACAGGGACCTTTGGAGAGGCCTACCCGTGAATGCATAATATTCATGGCAGCTCTAATGGGACACCTACCTTCTCCAGTGCTATGTTAGCCTTAGTAAAGCCTGAAAAGTACCCCTGGCAGAATCCACCAGAATGACAATTCTCCACTCAGGTAAACACACTTAGGTAAGAAAAACCAAAAGTACACATATAAACTGGACCAGGCTTAATAGCAGTAACCATGAGGGGGATCTTGGAGTCTTAGTGGACAACCAGTTAAAAGATGAGCCAACAGTGTGCAGAGGCAGCCAAAAAAAGCCAATGCAATCCTAAATTGCATTAACAGAGGGATGCAATCAAGATCAAGGGAGGTACTAATACCACTCTATAAAGCCTTAGTAAGACCACACCTAGAGTACTGCATCCAGTTTTGGTCACCACACTATAAAAAAGATGTTGAAACTCTAGCGAAAGTGCAGAGGAGGGCAACCAGGATGATTCAGTGACTGGAGGCTAAAACATATGAAGAACGGGTACAGGAACTGGGCATGGCTAGTCGAGCCATGTTAAGCCGAGCCGAGGTGGCGCAATGGTTAGGGTGCAGTACTGCAGCTACTTCAGCCGACTGCTAGTTCAGCAGATCAGCGGATCAAATCTCACCGGCTCAAGGTTGACTCAGCCTTCCATCCTTCCGAGGTGGGTAAAATGAGGACCCAGATTGTTAGGGGGCAATACGCTATTTAGTATACTGTCTTTGGTGTAAGCCGCCCAGAGTCCTCGGAGAGTGGGCGGCATAGAAATATGAATAATAAAAATAAATAAATAAATGGTCTAGTGAAGAGAAGGACCAGGGGAGACAGGATAGCAGTCTTCCAATATTTGAGGGGCTGCCACAGAGAGGAATGGGTCAACCTGAAGGCTAGACAAGGAATAATGGACGGAAAGGGGCCTTGGAAATCTTTTGGTCCAATGCTCTGTTCAAGCAGGAGACCCTATACCAGTGATGGCTAACCTTTTTGCCATCACGTGCCAGGAAGGGGGGGGGGGGCAAGGGAGGTTTGCCCGTGCATGTGCCACACCCATAATTCTATGTGCCCCGCCACGCACATGCGAGCACAACCCCCCTTCCCCCCCCACTCCTGGCACGCAATAGCGCGGTAGGCCCGTTTTTCTTTCTCACCTGGCTCCAGATCCTCTCAATGCATCTGGGGAGGGCGAAAACAGCCTTCCCCACCCCCTTGGAGGACGGAAGTTGATAAACGGGCCATTTCAGGCCTCCAAGGGGGTGGGGAAGGCTGTTTTCGCCCTCCCCAGATGCATAGAGAGGATCTGGAGCCAGGGAGAAAGAAAAACGGGCCTCCCCCCCCCCCCAGGCCCTCTTCTGGTGGGCCCAAAAGGGCCGAAAATCAGCTGACAGAGCTGAGCTGGCGTGCCAGGCAACATGACTCCATGTGCCACCTGTGGCATGTGTGCCATAGGTTCGCCATCATGGCCCTATACCATTCTGGACAAATGGCAGTCCAAGCTCTTCTTAAAAATCTCAATCGATGGAACACGTCCAACTTCTGAAGGCAAGCCCTTCCTCTGAAAGTGGAAATTCCTCCACTTTCTCTTTAATGGTCTTCCATCTGTTACTTCTTGTCCTGCCCTCAGATGCTTTGGAATCTAGCTCAACACCCTTTTCTCCATGAGAGCCCCTCAAATATTGGAAGACTGATATCACGTCACCTCTAATCCTTCTCTTAAGTTAGATCCGACAAACCTAGTTTGATGCATTTTACATGACGCTCACTCTTTTCTGACCCGCATCTTTTAAATGCTGGGGGTGCTTGCTTTGCCCCTTTTCTTCCCAACCTCTAGCAGCTTCTTCATCTAAAGACATATTTTTTGCTAGACAAATAGTAAATCCTCCTTGGCAGTCCCAGCTGCATCTGCTTAAAAACCTTGGAGACAGAAGGAAGGGAGGGAGAAAGTCCTTCCTAAATAAGAACAAATGTTTCTGGGAAGAGCAGACTGCAGGAGTCTTCACAGAAAGACCCTCATCAGCATTGGTTATGATCTCCCTTAACCCCCCTATCCCACCCAAGAAACAAAGGAATTTGGAAGAATAGACAATTTCAAAAGAGACAGTCTAGTCTAGTCTTCGTCAACTTGGTACACTGTTATGTCAGATGTCCCATCAAGCTGTTCCTCCTGAGTGGCCTCCTTTCCTCTCTAATGAGGACCTCTGATTCTTGACCCCAGAATACCTACCTATCTTAAAGGTAAAGTTAAAGGTTCCCCTTGCACATACATGCTAGTCATTCCTGACTCTAGGGGGCGGTGCTCATCTCCGTTTCAAAGCCAAAGATTCAGCACTGTCCGAAGATGTCTCCATGGTCATGTGGCCGGCATGACTCAATGCCAAAGGTACACGGAACGCTGTTATCTTCCCACCAAAAGTGGTCCCTATTTTTCTACTTGCATTTTTTTTAATGTGCTTTTGAACTGCTAGGTTGGCAGAAGCTGGGACAAGTCACGGGAGCTCACCCCGTTACGCGGCACTAGGGATTCAAACCGCTGAACTTTCAATCGACAAGCTCAGTGTCCTCTGAGCCCTCTTTCATCAATCTTTTCATATTGATCTGTGGGCTTTTGTTAAATCATTTCCATTTTCTTAGAGACCCTGTAGGCAAAAATATATCATTCTCTGGAATGCAACTCATCCAGCAACCGCTTCGGAGACAAATCTTAAATCTGCTGCCTTTTTATAGTCTATTCTGATCTAGAAGACAATAGTTTAACTGGTCAGACAAGGAAAAGACAATAGAATCACCAGTCTAATGTTAATAGCATGATTTGTTGAACGATGTTAGTAAACTTAAGCTGTCAGTAAAAACAGTATTAGGGACGCAGTGCCTCAGTGGCTAAGACACTGAGCTTTCGATCGAAAGGTTGGCAGTTCAGCGGTTCGAATCCCTAGTGTCGCGTAACGGGGTGAGCTCCCGTTACTTGTCCCAGCTTCTGCCAACCTAGCAGTTCGAAAGCACGTAAAAAATGCAAGTAGAAAAATAGGGACCACCTTTGGTGAGAGGGGAACAGCGTTCCATGCACCTTTGGCGTTGAGTCATGTCGTCCATGTGACCATAGAGACGTCTTCAGACAGCACAGGCTCTTTGGTTTTGAAACGGAGATTATCAACACCCCTTAGAGTCGGGAACAACTAGCACGTATGTGCATGGGGAACCTTTACCTTTAAAGACAGTAGCCCCCTGATGTATCTACATCTGAGATACTGATCAATGAAGCTTTATCCCAGCTTAGAAAGGGATAACTGTACCGGAATATGGAGTTCGGTGCCTGACATGGTTAGGAAGCTGGGTTGACAATCAACAAGCCCACATTCGGGACCCGAGTGCTGCTCTCGCCATTTGCTCCAGCTCCTGCCAACCTAGCAGTTCGAAACTATGTAAAAATGCAAGTAGATAAATAGGTACCACATTGATGGGTTGATTAATGGGGACATGATGTCACAACTGGGCATCCCCTAGGCCAGAGGTCACCAACCTTTTGGACCTCAGGGACCACTAAATTCATAATTTGAAATCCCGTGGACCACTAACATGATCTGTCTAATGACCAGCTGGGTGGGTGTGGCTAGGTGGTCATGTGACTGGGTGGGCGTGACCAACTCGTCTACCCGCACGGGCTCCTTAGGGCCCCAATAGGAAGCAGTTGTTGGAGCTAGGCAGCCACCGTGAGAAAGAGTTGGCAAAACAGCTCATTTCAAATTGGATCTGGCCGAGAAGGAGGCTCAGCAGAAGCACCTCACTGAGGACTACGAGCATAGGCTTTCCAAGCAGAGGGAAGACCTGTGGGAGTGCAAGATCAGGTACCGGCGCCTGGAGGCTCAGCAGGCTGAGATGGTCAGCCAGTTCCAGGCCATGATGCAGTCCCACTGGAACAAGGCCCTCCGACTCTTCGCCACCAACGGCGCTTCCCTCCAGCCTTCGCCCAAAGCCCCACACCAGGAGGCCGAAAAAGACCCCAAGTCGGAATTTCTGCCCCCCTCCAACCCACACAAAAAGACCCCGAAGGGGGAGACTCTCTGCAGCAACACAAACATTTATGGCACATATCTGTCCCAGGGGCCGTAGTCTGATTTAGTGCAATATTAAAAATGCAAATAATTTTTCTGCAGACCACCAAAATTTTCTCACGGACCATCAGTGATCCGCTTGCCTTAGGCAATGCTGATGTCACCACTGGGCTTATCCCATAAGCAGTTGAGACTGCTTTTAGAGAGGCTGTGATATGCCTATTTTTGAGAACACACTGTAATTTTTCATTTATTTCTCATCCCCAAATGAGAAAGAAACGCTGCCTCCAATTTCAATAATCCTGGTTAGAAGCGCTTTCAAAGACCACATAGAGAGGGAAGGGGAAGGAATTTGTTTTCCATTTTCCCATATTGCTTTAATATATGGTCATTCAAGACAGTGAGTTGGCAATTGAGTCAATGCAGTCAAAATAAATCTTCACCTAAACCCCAAGTCATGTATGGAATTTTCTGCCACAGAAACAAAATGGCTGCCGACTCGGAGGTCTAATCCTTTTCTTGTTTATTCCCCCTCTTTTCTTGTTATGTTATTTTTTAAGATCAACAGTGGGCTTCCTATATTTTATTTTCAACCCTTCTTCAGGCTTTCCTTCGAGATGAAGGAGCTGGAAAAAAAAAATTCTGAATAAATAAGAACAAATTCAGAAAGGAGGCATGGTTTCTCCCTTGCGGAGAAGAGGTGGTATTCAGCAGGTTTTGACCAGTTCTGGAGAACCGGTAGCGGAAATTTTGAGTAGTTCGGAGAACTGGTAACTACCACCTCTGACTGGCCCTGCCCCCATCTATTCTCTGCCTCCCGAGTCCTAGCTGATCGGGAGGGAATGGGGATTTTGCAGTATCCTTCCCCTGGAGTGGGGAGGGAATGGGGATTTTGCAGTATCCTTCCCCTGGAGTGGGGAGGGAATGAAGATTTTGCAGTATCTTCCCCTGTAGTGGGGAGGGAATGGAGATTTTGCAGTATCCTTCCCCTGCCCTGCCCACCAAGACATGCCCTGCCCACCAAGACACACCCACAGAACCGGTAGTAAAAAAATTTGAATCCCACCACTGCACAGGACCTCACTGGGTAAAAGGCCACCACCTGGGGAAGATTTTAGTTGAACCCTGGACTAAATGAATCTTACTTCCTCCCATGTATCTCTCTAGGCATCCAAACTATCTGAATATTACAAGAACAAAAGGACATCTATAGCAATCTAGAAGGAGCTTCTTCCTTGTTCTGGAACTTAAGCTGAACAGAGCGTTCTAGAAGTAACATTAAGTCCCGCGGTCTCCCTTTCTGGGAAGCTGCCCTGTTAAGGAATTTTCTGGGGGAAGTAAGATAAAGGAGAACCAGCCAGGCCCAAACATCAGATCATTAGCCTCCAACCTTCAAATTTGAGCCCTCAGCTCAAGGCAACAGCTGGGTTGGAGGAGGTCAACCTAAAACAGGGCCAAGAACTAAAGCAAATAAATATTGGAAGGGAAAGAAAATGATGAGGAGAAGGCAAGACCTTGTAGAGCTGGGATGACTAAGATGCCAGCTGGCAAGCAGTATGTTTTGGGCCAACCTCTCCTCCCAAAAATTTGGGCTCGAAAAACAGCCCCAGAATATATCAAAAACACAGACAGACCGGTCAGCGGAGCCAAAGCAAGCAAACAAACAAGAATTCCAACCCAAAAGAGCAACAGCAGAGGGAAATGCCAGGACACACGGGCATGGAGACAAGACCTCAAAGACCATAGGAGGAGAGGAGAGGCAGAAAAAGTTCCTTAGCAGGGCAGAAGCATTCCAGAAGATCACCCTGGGAAGTTGGCTTACAAACTCAGAAAACGTTCAGTACAACAACTTGCAAGGAGAAAGTGCGGCCAACGAGTTACATATCTGTATTGTGGAAGTAATCACAATGTTCATCGTTAACTACAAGTCAACAACGACGAGTGCTTTCAATGGTTCGGAGAGTTCCAGGTTCATTAAACTCGTTGTCATTTTCACACAAAGACATTTCGTGACTTATCTTCCCCCTTAGCGCAGGCGAAAGACCGAAGCTGAGAACGTGTCTAAGGCAGGGTGGATAAAAATCAATGATTTTTTTTTAAAAAAATAAAAAAAAATCCGGTTTTTTTAATTTAAATCGGATTTTTTTGATTTAAATCGGATTTTTTTTTTTATTTTTATCGAATTTATTTTAATAAAAAACTTTTGGGGTAAAAATCTATCATGAGATAGTTTTCTATTTAAGATACATAAATAATTTAGTTTATTCAGCATGAAATGGAGCTTAGTTATGTAGCATGAGGCTGTATATTCTGCAACATTGGGACTATCGGTGAGTCAACAGTGGGTCAAAGGAGTAGCAGAGATGACAGTTGCTCTTTAAAAATTATGATTTAAATCGAGTTGATTTAAATCAAGCCTTTTTACTAGTGATTTAAATCATGATTTAAATTGTGATTTAAATCAACTCGATTTAAATCAAATCCACCCTGGTCTAAGGCCACCAAAGTAAGTTCACAGCCACCTTAAGATTCAAAATGGAGCTTCAAAGCTCAGTCCTGCAGCCATAACACCACATCAACTTGCATTCTCATTTAAATATTGTTCCCCAAATCAGAGGTCTCCAACCTTGGCAACTTGAAGACTTGTGGGCTTCAACTCTGGAGAGTTGAAGCCCACAAGTCTTCAAGTTGCCAAGGTTGGAGACCTTTGCCCTAAATGATCTTCATGTTTCCATTTACGGCCACATTCTGGCAAAAAAAAAAGGGAGAGAGAGAGAGAGAGAAAAGCATTGTAGAATGAACATTCTTGAGAGCTACAGACTTGCCAAATCTAGATTGAACAACCTACAAAAGCATTAAGTCGAACCAGTTTGATGTGTCCTTCAGGGCTCAGGATTACATTGACGAAGGGTGGAGAAAAATGTTGAGTTGAATATTTTTGTTAGATTATAGTTTCACAGGGCAGGGCAATATCTTTTCCTTCTGACATCTGCTCAATGCCTTCAGGATGTAAGCGACTGATTTATGGATTTCACTGAACTATTGATCTGAATAAAAACCAATGCAGTAAAACGCAGCCACTGAAATTTGCACAAATGAAGCGGATTTGTCTCAGCGGATTTAAATCTGAATGCTTCATTTCAGGATTACACAATCTCCGATTGTGTTAACCCTTTTGTCTTTCCCCCAGTGGAGACTGGAACTGATCATCAAACATAAGAAGGCTGGGGGCGGAGGAGTTAAGAGTGCCTGAACGTTTTCTCATGGGAAAATACTTTAGACAGCCTAACTATTAAAGTGGTCCTGATTTCCAAGAAATTAATAGTAGACAGACATTTTAAAAGCTTCAGGGTGTCCAGTCCAGTGAAAAGAAGAACTAGGGGTGACATGACAACAGTGTGCCAGTATTTGTGAGGCTGCCACAAAGAAGAGGGTCAGGTTATCTTCGAGACCGCCTTCTACCTCATAGCTCCCGGCGACGGTAAGATCCCACAGAGTTGGTCTCTCCGGGTCCCGTCAGCTAAACAATGCCGGCTGGTGGGCCCGCGGGGAAGGGCCTTCTCTGTGGCTGCCCTGGCTCTCTGGAACCCATTACCTCCTGAGGTCAGGACCGTCCCCACCCTATATAACTCAGGGCCAGGTTATCTTCGAGACCGCCTTCTACCGCATAGCTCCCAGCGACCGGTAAGATCCCACAGAGTTAGTCTCCTCGGGGGTCCCGTCAGCTAAACAATGCCGGCTGGCGGGCCCGTGGGGGAGGGCCTTCTCTGTGGCTGCCCTGGCTCTCTGGAACCAGTTACCTCCTGAGATCCAGACTACCCCCACCCTATTGGCCTTCCAAAAAGCGGTGAAGACCTGGCTCTTCCGGCAGGCCTGGGGCCGTTGATCTCACTGTTGCGATCTTGTGAGATCCGGCCATAAAGGGTGTGAATGGGTTTTAATGTTTTAATGATTTTATAATGGTGTTTTTTGTTTTGTTTTTTAAATGCATTGTAAGCCGCCCTGAGTCTCCGGAGAAAGGCGGTATATAAATTGAAGAAAGAAAGAAAGAAAGAAAGAAAGAAAGAAAGAAAGAAAGAAAGAAAGAAAGAAAGAAAGAAGAAAGAAGGAAGGAAGGAAGGAGGAAGGAAGGAAGGAAGGAAGGAAGGAAGGAAGGAAGGAAGGAAAGGAAGGAAGGAAGGAAGGAAGGAAGGAAGGAAAGAAAGAAAGAAAGAAAGAAAGAAAAGAAAGAAAGAAAGAAAGAAAGAAAGAAAGAAAGAAAAGAAAGAAAGAAAGGATGAAGGAAGGAAGGAAGGAAAGGAAGGAAGGAAGGAAGGAAGGAAGGAAGGAAGGAAGGAAGGAAGGAAGGAAGGAAAGAAAGAAAGAAAGAAAGAAAGAAAGAAAGAAAGAAAGAAAGAAAGAAAGAGGGGGTCAAGTCTATTTTCCAAAGCACCAGAAGGCAAGACAAGAAACAATGAATGGAAACTAAACAAGGAGAGAACCAACTTAGAACTAAGGAGAAATTTCCTAACAGTGAGAACCATTAGCCAATGGAACAGTTTGCCTTCAAAAGTTGTCGGTGCTCCATAAATGGAGGCTTTTAAGAAGATGCTGGACAGCCACTTGTCTGAAACGTGATGGGGTCTCCTGCTTGAGCAAGGAGTTCACCTCCAAGGTATCTTCCAGTTCTGCCATTCTGTTCTGTTTATCATAAGGGAGGTTAACTGCAGTGGTGGGTTGCCCCGGTTCGGACCGGTTCGCAAGAACCGGTAGTAAAACTGGCAGGAGGCCCCGCCCACTGCCCTGATGATGTTGTCATCAGCGATCTGCGCATGCGCAGAAGCAAAGTGTGCGATCCCGTTGCAAACCGGTAGTAAAGGTAAGTAGAAACCACCCCTGGATAACTGGATTTTCTATAGACGTTCTATCGTGCTTAATTCTATTAATTATTACAGCCATGGACACCCTGCCCATATCTGCATCAATGTAAGAGCCTTGGTGGCGCAGCAGACTAAAGCACTGTTAAGTAACACCAGCTGCCTGCAATTACTGCAAGTTCAAATCTCACCAGGCTCAAGGTTGACTCAGCCTTCCATCCTTCCGAGGTAGGTAAAATGAGGACCTGGTTTGTGGGGGCAATAAGCTGACTTCGTATAAAAAAGAACACCGCTTGGGGGGCCCCCGAAAGCCCTACTAAACAGGTATATACAAAAGTATGAAGGCTATTGCTTAACGCATTGTAAGCCGCCCTGAGTCTCCGGAGAAGGGCGGCATATAAATCGAACCAACCAATCAATCAATCAATCAATCAATCAATCAATCAATAAATATCCTTCAAATCCCATCCCACTAAAAAAAAATAAAAGCAGACCAATATTCCTTCTTGCTGAATGAAAAAATACCACAATTCCTTTTTCTTTTTTTAAAGAAATAAGTGATCGAGAAATACTTTCAAGTAAAAACAGGGAATGCAAGGATGGACAATCAAAGGCAATACTTAATATTTCTGATGGCATAAAAAAAAATCCTAGCAATACAAGATGAGTGGGGCCAGATCCTATATGTGGGTAGAAGAACCAATATTTTCCATTTATTTTCCAAAAAGTTTGGTAGGGACGTGTAGGTTGCCTCCAATTTGGAAGTGCGCAATGGCTATTTTAGGATGGTATAGCTATTGTACAGAATAAAGGTTCCCCTTGCATATATGTGCTAGTCGTTCCCGACTCTAGGGGGCGGTGCTCATCTCCGTTTCAAAGGCAAAGAGCCAGCACTGTCCAAAAACGTCTCCATGGTCATGTGGCCGGCATGACTCAATGCCAAAGGCGCACGGAACGCTGTTACCTTCCCACCAAAGGTGGTCCCTATTTTTCTACTTGCATTTTTTACGTGCTTTCAAACTGCTAGGTTGACAGAAGCTGGGACGAGTTACGGGAGCTCACCCCGTTACGCGGCGCTAGGGATTCGAACCCCTGAACTGCCGACCTTTTGATCGACAAGCTCAGCGTCTCAGTTCCTTTGCTTGTATAGAATGCGCCCATTGAATTTTTCAGAAGGCTCTGAGAATTGTAAAACTGAGAGTAAGGGACCTTGGTCTAGAAGACGACAAACCATTGTTGCTGTTCCATTTACAACTACTTGGAAATAATAAGAGTGGAGGAGGGGGAGAAGAAATATAACCTGATATGATTCTTGAGAGCCAAGACCTTCTCAGGTAAGCTGCTAATATCGTTGAAAAGCTTATCTGCTTAACTTCCAACTTCTCTAGACTTCTTGCTCCTCCTCTAAGCATCATGAGATGCTGCGACATTCACACCAGGGGTTCCCTTACGAACTACCTGAACAGGTCTCTTCGGCTGAGGCAATCATGGATTTACTTGCAAAAGATACTTTTAATAGGCCTCAGGAGGAAGACCTATTCAGCCTGCCCCTCGTGTAAAAGATGCAAGCAGCATCTCCCCAAACTGGTTTTCCCTCCCTGGATCCCATCTGTTGCTTGGAGACATCAGGCAGGAACAAGCAAACGTTCCCCAGCCAGCCAGGTGCTCTGTGGGCTGCCGAGACATGTGAAGGAGAGCTGCCGGTTCACAGCAACCAGATCAACAGCTGAGACAGAAGCCTGAAGGGCCCACAAAGGCTACAAAAGTCCCTCGACTAGCTGAGGGCAATGGAGATGAATGAGCCATCAGGTTAAGAGGCGAGAATACAAGTTCTATAAAAAGGGAAAGAGAATAATAGCAGGTCGAATCGTTGTTAAGTTGAAGTCATGTTTTTTTTTTTTTTTAACCTCTTTGATCACGTTACAAAAATATTAGCTGACTATGCTTCTCTGGCTCCGATTTATGATGGTTCCTGCTGCTAAAGCGATTAAAGAAGCAGAGAATTCAGCCAAGTAATGTGGGTTTAACTGCATTTCTTAACAAGCTCCCCCTCTACCTTTTCTTTCCGTGCTCCTTCTGGTTTTTTCCCCCCAGTCAAACCGTTTCCTATAAATCACCTGTGTCACAAATACTGTGTCTTTTCCAGAACGAAGTGCTCAGTGTAGCTGTACTTATGTACAGTGGTGAAATCTGAACCGGTTTGCTACTGGTTCGCTGGCAGTGCATGTGCATCGAGCTCGCGCTGTGCGCGCACTCATGTGCAGTACACGCCAAAAGGAGGCTTGGTAAGTAGAACAGCGGGGGCATGAGTGCGCGCACAGCGCGAGCTTAATCAGATGTGCCGTGCGATTTAGCTTTGCTAAATTTAGCTCCGCTAGAAAGCTGGATTTCCTGCTTTCTAGCAAAGCTAAACCCCGCGATACAGCTTTTTTAAACTACCGGTTCGGAGCGAACTGGTAGCATTTCACCCCTGCTTGTGTATCGTCCCAGAGAATCGCGAAAAGAGTTTGAGCTCACACACTTTTTTACCTGTCTGTTGCTTGACTCCTGCTGACTCTGAAGTGAAGTCCCCATTGATTGGAAGCTAAAAAAAAAAAAGAGCACAGAAACATGTAAACAGGTTTGCTTATTATGGGTAAGAAATAGGAAGAAGTATGTGCTTAGGGCAGTGGTTCTCAACTTTAGTCATTTTAAGATGTGTGGACTTCAAGTTCAAGAGTTCCTCTGCCAACTCGTGATGGCTCGCTTTATGACTGCACCAGAGGTGGGTTTCAGCAGGTTCTGACCAGTTCTAGAGAACTGGTAGCGGAAATTTTGAGTAGTTCGGAGAACCAGTAGTAAAAATTCTGACTGGCCCCGCCCCCATCTATTCTCTGCCTCCCGACTCCCAGCTGATCGGGAGGAAATGGGGATTTTGCAGTATCCTTCCCCTGAAGTGGGGTGGGAATGGAGATTTTAAGTATCCTTCCCCTGCCACACCCACCAAGCCACACCCACAGAACCCGTAGTAAAAAATGTTGAAACCCATCACTGGACTGCACTAACTTGTGACAGAATTCCAGTCCCAGTGTAGTGTAAGTTGAGGACTGCCTGTATACACATTAAATAACAATAGAAATCTTAACATTAAATAATGAGTTCAAGAGTGAAACTTATAACTGTTATGTACTTCGATGCAAATTGTAGCGCTTCTTTTTTTTCTTTATCTTATACTCAACTTTGGATGAAAAGTTAAATAATTGTATGCCTGTAATTCTCAATGGCAATTAGTATTGATTTTTTTTAAAAAAATAGTTCTCGTTATTTTCAATACTTTAAGCAATACTTTAAACATAATAGAATGCTAATAATTCTAATCGTATTATGTATACTTCATTTACTATTATTTCTGGAAGTCCTCCACTAACACGGTTCCCCAATTAAACACATATATTCATTTATTGCATTTACATCCTGCCTTTTCTTCTGAAAATTGAAGGAGACTTTTTTTAGATGTAGGGGTGGTAATCTTTCCTTCTCAGTCAAGCAATTCTGTAAAATAGGTCAGATATGGAAGATATGGCTGGCCCAGTATCTCTTAGTGAACTCTACCATCTATTTGAAGACGTGTCTCCTCATTTCTAGTCCAAGTAGCTCAAAACTGTACTATAATTCTTCATGAATGCACCTTCAACATAAGGGATTCATTGTGGTGTGCTGCCAGATAACCGAGCGGTGAAATCCAGCAGGTTCTAACAGGTTCTGGAGAACCGGTAGCGGAAATTTTGAGTAGTTCGGAGAACCGGCAAATGCCACCTCTGGCTGGCCCCAGAGTGGGGAGGGAATGGAGATTTTGCAATATCCTTCCCCTGCCACGCCCACCAAGCCACGCCCACAGAACCGGTAGAGAAAAATTTTGGATTTCACCCCTGAGATAACCTAATTACATGCAGGTTCCTCCTGATCTAAGAAGATGTATTTTTCACCCTACTAGCTTTGGGTGGGCTGAATGCCAAAGATTTTGTTCTCCATGTCTTTCTTTCGACGTTTCTATGGGCAGACTAAACAGACTTTTGATCGGATTCCATTCTTAAAGGTATTGTCTACCTGCGGCTGTTTATCACGGGCTCCCCTCTGATCTCTGTGGGCAGACTGGGTCTCACTGGGCTGTATGGGCTGCCAGGTCGATACCCAGGAGATGAAGGACTGTAGGGGCTGGTAGGCCGTGGACTGATGGAAGCTGGGCTTGAGTAGGAAGATCTCACTGAATTCTGACCATTGTCTCTAGTTCTCACCACATCCTGTTGGAAAAGGCAAACATAACTTAGAAGAAGAAAAAAAAAACAAGTTCAGAAGAATAGGCTGTATACAGAAAATCAAAGAGACATCAACTACTGTGGCCCAAATTAATACTAGCTGTTCTTTTATAGGATCCCAAAATTGGATGACTAAGATCATTCTTCTTGACCGAACAATAAAAGCAGTTCTGCCTTGACTGCCTTCTTCCCAGATATTGTCAACTTTTGAAGAAAAGCCATGGTACCAGAAGGACCAGAGATGTGATTTCTACCCATGGCAGTACTGGTTGTACCCATATAGCTCCTCCTCCACACACAGGCGAAACAAAATTGTCGTGAGAAGCAGTGTAATTTGTGGCCCTCTTAATGAATTTATTTATTTATTTATTTATTTATTTATTTATTTATTTATTTATTTATTTATTTATTTATTTATTTATTATTGGTTCGATTTCTATGCCGCCCTTCTCCGGAGACTCAGGGCGGCTTACAATACGTTAAGCAATAGCCTTCATACTTTTGTATATACCTGCTTAGTAGGGCTTTTGCCCCCCCCCCAAGCGGTGTTCTTTTTTATACAAAGTCAGCTTATTGCCCCCACAAACCAGGTCCTCATTTTACCTACCTCGGAAGGATGGAAGGCTGAGTCAACCTTGAGTCAACCTGGTGAGATTTGAACTTGCAGGAATTGCAGGCAGCTGGTGCTACTTAACAGCACTTTAGTTCTGTTGCGCCACCAAGGCTCTTTGGATTCTCGTCAGAGAATTTGGATTGATTCTCATCAGCCCCATCTAGCAAGCTGGAACGAAAGGAATTCTTACCTGAAATCGTATGGCCAACATCTCTGGGGAACTTTCGCCATTGGTCTGGCTGGGAGAAAACTGCTGTGACCTTTGACAAGACAAGAGGGCAAAGGCAGATAGTTAAGAATAAAAGTATCTTAAGCAATCAGTTGACTGACAGGTTCACCAAACACACTTGTGAAACAAGGAACCTCTAACAAAAATATTGAAATTGATGAGTTCTGCCAATTTCCCCTTCAAGAGAAGAAGAAGGAAGAACAAAGAAGAAAGAAGGAGGAGGAGGAGGAAAAGGAAAAGTAGCAGTAGTAGTAGAAGTAGTAGTAGTAGTAGTAGTAGTAGTAGAAGAAGAAGAAGAAGAAGAAGAAGAAGAAGAAGAAGAAGAAGAAGAAGAAGAAGAAGAAGAAGAAGAAGAACAACAACAACAACAACAACAACAACAACAACAACAACAACAGCAACAACAACAACAACAACGTGGTAACTATGAGGGGTGAGAAGGTATCAGGTCCAAGGAGTACATTGTCAAGGGAGTGGCTCAGGCAACAGACTCTCATTAGAAACAAGGTCTCCTCTGAGATGAAGAAAGTGTGAAGTCCTTGGTGCTCTCTGAGCTTCATGAATGAAGGCAAACATACGTGTCTCAGGATAATGTTGCAAGATTGAATCTGGGTCAGTCACTGGGACCAGGGGTTTATTCTTCTGAGCTAAAGATCATCAGGCCCCTTTTCAGTCAACAGGAGTGTTGATTTACCGCCACTTTATCAAGTAGTTGGGAGCCAAGGTCTTGGCAGCCCAAGGAAACAACAGCCAATGGCCAGCCTATCAACACGCCAATCAACCAATAGGAATGCACCATCGAATAGCCCAAAGCAGGGGTCTCCAACCTTGGCAACTTTAAGACTTGTGGACTTCAACACCCAGAGTTCCTCAGCCAATGAAGCTGGCTCTGGGAATTGAAGTCCACAAGTCTTAAAGTTCAATTCTGGAAGTTAAAGTCCACAAGTCTTAAAGTTCAACTCTGGAAGTTGAAGTCCACAAGTCTTAAAGTTCAAATCTTAACGTTCAACTCTGGGAGTTGAAGTCCACAAGTCTTAAAAGTTCAAGTCTTAACGTTCAACTCTGGGAGTTGAAGTCCACAAGTCTTAAAGTTGCCAAGGTTGGAGACCCCTGGCCCAAAGCACATATTCCAGTAGAGGAAAGATGGGCTTCGGTACAAATGCGAAAGCTCAGAAGAGAAAATCTCTCATTCCGGTGACCGACCCAGACTCGATCTCTCCGAATTTGGTTTGTTTTCTTACAGGCCTCTCATTACCCAACAACTACCCAACTTTCATTACCTAGTTTGGAAATGAAATATCTGTAAGAAAACAAGAAAAGCTCAGAGAGCACCAAGGACCTCAACAGTTCAAGCCAGAGCTACAAATATAGTCTCTTTCTATTGGGAAGGGAAAAAAAATAATCGGTGCTTTCTTTCTTGGCACAAATAAAGAGGCAACGAAAGCAGAAGGAACTTGGCCAACATCGTTGCCAAAGATCCAAAATGGCTTGGAATCTTCTCAGCCGTTTCTCAATCCGGCTTCAGTTTCTGGAAGGGAGGGAAACTTGCCACATGGAAGGAACCCCCTTAAGTATTCTTTCATCTCGCACCGACACCCCGCCGTAAATAAAATAATCCTTTCTTAACCAAGACAGTTTGCCTCTCCCACAGGGTGTTCACTCCAAGGCCTTTAAATGAAGCCCAGATGGCACAATTAAGAGCTTCCCTAATAGCTCTTCACTCCGGCCAAGATGCAACAGAGACCGGCTTCTTAACCATGGATTAAAAGAAGGTTTCTGCCACTCCCAATTACCTTACATCAGAAGAGACGCGGACTCCGGCCCCAGAAACAAGGGGAGGTTTGGGATACCTCTCCACCCCCCCCCCAAACCCCAGACACTAAAATTGGGAGCAGGGAGTGGGGGTTCCTTTTATATTCTCTCAACAAGAATGCCCTTTGATGTAGCTGAGAGCTGGAATTCATTAAGGAGAATTAAATTATGGAGGGGGTGGTGAGAGCGAAAGAATCCAACTGCAAGAAGGAGGAGACGAGGGCAAGGCTGTAGAGCGAGGGGTGTCCAACTTTGGCAACCTGAAGAAGGGTGTAAGCTAAGCCTACTAATGGAAGCATATTCTTGGAGGCGAGTCAGGTTACTACAGGGAGTAGGACCAGAATGGGACAGGGACCAGCAATGCAATTATAGCCTCTTTCACAATGTACTTTTATCAGACCTGGAAATGTTCCTTGTGTGGTGTTAGAGCATGGGTCTCCAACCTTGGCAATTTTAAGCCTGGTGGACTTCAACTCCCAGAATTCCCCCCGCTGGTGGGGGAATTCTGGGAGTTGAAGTCCGCTGGCAGAGGAATTCTGGGAGTTGAAGTCCGCCAGGCTTAAAATTGCCAAGGTTGGAGACCCCTGTGTTAGAAGATTCAGACTTTCCCCCTTTGGCATCTGGCACTGCTAGAAATACACAAAGTCACTCGTGCAAATCTGAAGCCCTCGCATTCCTCTTTTCTCCTGTAATTAAATTTTGGGGAGGACTCACACTGCCCCAAGTGAGGAGGAAGGCGTGGAGGGCAGAGTTAGGCTAAATGTTGCCAGATGGGCCCTTGTTAACAGCAAGGCTTTATAGCAGCACAATTATATGAGGATGGGCTCGACTTTATTATTTTATTAAATTTCTATACCGCCCTTCTCCTGCTGGACTCAGGGCGGTGCACAGCCAAGAATAAAAAACATCCCAATACAAAATTTTAAATTTTAAAAGAATTAAACAAATTTTGGCCCAAAATTTAACCCCCCCCGACTAAAATCCATATACAATTAAAAATATGGGGGGGGGGGTTACGCCAGCCCAGCTTGATGAAATAAAAAAGTTTTGAGGGCATGGCAAAAAGCACAGAGATCTGGTATCCTACGTATCTCCAGGGGCAGGTCGTTCCAGAGGGCAGGAGCTGCCACAGAGAAGGCCCTCCCCCTGGGGGTCACCAGCCAACATTGCCTGGCTGACGGCACCCTGAGGAGTCCCTCTCTGTGGGAGCGAACTGGCCGGTGGGAGGCTATCGGCAGCAGAAGGCGGTCCCGTAAGTACCCAGGCTGTATGCCATGGAGCACTTTAAAGGTGGTAACCAACACCTTGAAGTGCACCCGGAAGACCACCAGAAGCCAATGCAGCTCACACAGGAGGGGTGTCACATGGGAGCGCCCCATCGCTCCCATAATCCTCCGCCTGGCCGCATTCTGCACCAGTTGGAGCCTCCAGGTGCTCCTCAAGGGGAGCCCCATGTAGAGAGCATTGCATGGGAATAACTGACAAATCAGGGATGTTATCTCAATTATCGTTAGTCGGGCAACCTGAACAAGAAGCTACAGTAGTGGCCAAAATTGTGCGAACCTTTTGGGAAAAGTGTATTTTTAAGGTTTGATGGCTAATAGCACCACTTTTTGGGGGGAGATTCAAGATAATCCTATTCCACTGCTGGAATGGCCTGGGAATAGCCTAATTAACCCAATTGAAAATCGATGGAGCCCACTAAAGAAACTTGTTAGTCAGAGGCGACCCAGCAATAAAACCCAGTTAATAGAAGCCATCATTCAATCTTGGTTTCACATGATAACAGCTGCAGAACTCAAAGACGTGGTTCACTCCATGGGAAGACGTTGTAAGGCTGTAATTCATGCTAAAAATTACCCAACTAAGTATTAACTGACATGGGGATCATTTTTGCATATCTTGTTTTTTCTATGTGTTTCACTTTTCTTCTTTATACTATAACTGCTATTCTAATAGCAAATCCTTCATAAAAGGTATTGCATTACATTCTTGATTAAATTATCTTTCCACTGATATATAATTTTATGGTACTACTCAAAAAAAAAGTGGTGTTATTAGCTAGTTTTAGAAAATACCCTTTTCCCAAACCGTTTCCACAATTTTGGCCATACTGTAGACAACTATCTATCTGGGATTCTTTAACTGGCTGGTTGGACTTGAATTCCAACAACCAAAATCTATGAAACAAATAATTCCAAGATCTACCCTTTAAAAGGAGATATAATAAAGGGGGAAATGCTCAGGTTGAACAAGGAAAAGAAACACCAAGAGAATGTTTGTTTTTTCTAAGCTTCGCACGTTTATAAAAGGCTAAACATGCAGTGAAAGATATCTCCGAAGGCATTCGATGCACGTAATCCTTAGAAGAAAAACGAAGACTCCTCTGGCATCTTCAAAACCAACATTTCAGGTGCCAGAAAACTCTTTGTTTTTTCCAGCAAGAGATAATATCACTACCATTTTGAAAAGTGTTGTCTCATTTGTTTATAGAACTGGCATTACATCAAATTATAATAGCCTGATCAGTTCATATACACCACGCAATCCATCCAAACATGCTTAAGCTTCCTAAAAAATAAGAGTAAAAACAATAATAAAAAGTTTGGATTAAAAGGCAGAACATAAACAATGTAAGTGGACTACACGAAGCCTGATGTTAACCTCCAAAAGAGCTTGTTTAGAAAAGCCGGATCTGAACGGGTCTTTTTGAAGATGACAAGAGAAAGGGTCCTCTGGATCTTGAGAGGGTGGGGGAAGCATGTTTATTCCAAAGAGTCAGGGCAGCAATAGTCAAGAAGTGCCCCATTCTGAATTTCAGCCTTTCCAAATCTGAAACCCTAAAGATCAGTAGTGGGATTCAAAAACTTTTACTACCGGTTCTGTGGGTGTGGCTTGGTGGGCTTGGCAGGGGAAGGATATTGTAAAATCTCCATTCCCTCCCCACTCCAGGGATTCCCTCCCCACTCCATGGGAAGGATACTGTAAAATCTCCATCCCTTCCCACTCCAGGGGAAGGATACTGTAAAATCTCCATTCCCTCCCCACTCCATGGGAAGGTTACTGCAAGATCCCCATTCCCTCCCCACTCCAGGGGAAGGTTACTGTAAAATCTCCTTTCCCTCCCTACTTCACGGGAAGGATATTGTAATAGCTCCATTCCCTCCCCACTCCATGGGAAGTATACTGTAAAATCTCCATCCCTTCCCACTCCAGGAGACGGATACTGCAAAATCTCCTTTTCCTCCCCACTCCAGGGGAAGGTTACTGTAAAATCTTCATTCCCTCCCCACTCCAGGGGAAGGTTACTGCAAAATCCCCATTCCCTCCCGATCAGCTGGGACTCGGGAGGCAGAGAATAGATGGGGGCGGGGCCAGTTAGATTTTTTTACTACCGGTTCTCCAAACTACTCAAAATTTCCGCTACCGGTTCTTCAGAACTGCTCAGAACCTGCTGAATTATCACCTCTGCTCCAGATGTACTACGATTACAATTCATGGAATCCCAAACCCCTTGGCTGGGAATTATGGGAATTCTAATCAGAAGAGATTCCAGCTAAGGGAAGGCTGCGTTGTTCTATATGTAGACCATCAAATGCTTGTAGTGGTGAGAGCCACGGTGGCACAGTGGTTAGAGTGCAGAACTGCAGGCTACTTCTGCCGACTGCCGGCTGCCTGCAATTTGGCAGTTCAATTCTCAACAGGCTCAAGGTTGACTCAGCCTTCCATCCTTCCGAGGTCGCTAAAATGAGGACCCGGATTGGCAATATGGTGACTCTGTAAATTGCTTAGAGAGGGCTGTAAAGCGGAATATAAGTCTAAGTGCTATTGCTATGCTATTGTAAGGCAAATAGTTGCATTGTCTTTGGAAGACAAGTTATTTTCAAGATCCTAACACAATTCCCTGTAAAATGGGCTTTAGTCATTGAAACGGTCAATACAGAAGCAAATTAACAGAGCAAAAACTGCTTTAAAAAAGCTACATTAATGCTAGGGACGTATCTGCAAACCAGTAAAATAAAAACAAATATTCAATACTCATACATGAAGAGAAATGTTTACATGGTCAGAAAAGAAATTATTTTTTAATCTACACGTCTCATACTATATTGCACAAGATATTCATTTCCAGGTTACAAAACTTACAGCCCTGGAAGAGAGAACTAAGCGAAACCAAAGAATTTGAAACCACCAATCCACTTCCTGGTTCCCTTTAACCCTATTTCTTCCTCTGTCCGGAACAGACACAAGACATATGCAGAAATGCAGCATTTTCGTCTATGACTGGACATTGCCAAACTGAAAAAAACATATGCTGGCCCAACAGTCTGCAACCTTAAACACTCAAAGAGCCATTTGGACCCGTTTCCCACAGAAAAGAAAACACCGGGAGCCACAAAACCCTTCCTGTGCCTGACTATTTCTTGAGCGGCCACAAAACTAGCATATACAGTTGAATTAAACATTCTGTTTTCTTCTGAAACTTTTCTTTTCTTGGATTTATTCATGGTTGGCCTATCGGGGGTTGAAAAGCTCAATAAATCGCGTGCCGGTGGGTGTCGCACATTGGCGGTTGCGACGCATATTTTGTGGGACAGGGAGCCGCAGCAGAGGGGTGAAAGAGCCACATGCGGCTCCAGAGCCGCAGGTTGCTGACTCCTGGTCTAGAGTCTCCTGCTTAAGCAGGGGGCTGGACTAGAAGACCTCCAAGGCCCCTTCCAACTACTGTTCTGTTCTGTTCTGTTCTGTTCTGTTCTGTTCTGTTCTGTTCTGTTCTATTCTCTATTCTATTCTTCTAATTTCTATTTCTATTCTGAAAGTGAAATTTAGTTTGACATTCTTTCTGTAAGATCCAAGTTCTCCCTTGATCAGAGTACGATGAATTTCTTGGGTGTGCAGGTTCTGTAAGAACAGCAGCACTCGGTACCTATAGAAGCTCTGGGATTGGCATAAGGCAGGAGTCAGCAACCCGCAGCTCTGGAGCCGCATGTGGCTCTTTCATCCCTCTGCTGCGGCTCTCTGTCGCTCAAAATATGAGTCACAACCGCCAATGTGCGACACTCGCCGGCACGCGATAGCAGCTATACCTTAGAAGCCCACTGTCTTTATTACTGTCAGTTTTGGATGGTGGGAGAAGTGCTTAACTCTTAAATCCTGAATTTGTCTCGTTTTCCATATTGCAATTTTTAATTTGGGAAGAGTTCCCCATCTCCATGACCACCCCCCATCCTACCAAACCAAAGTCCTCTAGGCAACTTCTAATAAAGAGTTTATTGCTAAGTACAAATCTAAATTTTTATCTTGCTTTTTTTTTTTTGCTTTAATTTATATGCCGCCCTTCTCCGGAGACTCAGGGCGGCTTACAATGCGTTAAGCAACAGCCTTCATACTTTTGTATATTTATACAAAGTCAGCTTATTGCCCCCACAATCTGGGTCCTCATTTCACCTACCTTAGAAAGGATGGAAGGCTGAGTCAATCTTGAGCCTGGTGAGATTTGAACTTGCAGTAATTGCAAGCAGCAGATGTTAATCTGTTAATAACAGTGCTTTAGTCCACTGTACTACAAAGTGGCTACTACAAAGTGGCATTCCATAAGAAGCTCGGACAAAAATACCAGGAGTCCAAAGAAGAATACAGCAAAACATGTCAAAAGCAGGAGGGAAGTTATTAATGAAACACCAATGTACATTTTTTTTAAAAAAATGGTGCGGTCCATCCTGTTAGGAGAAAAGATCTAGCCATGGCCAAGAATTTGATTACATAACTTCCTTTTTTTTTTACCCATAACGCAGACACGACTACTCTAAATGGCAGTTGTTTACTTAATCTATCCCTCACCATATGACAAGTTATATTGTTTGCTACTGGTTTGACAATCCTGCTATGGCCTATGGCCAAGATGGAAATCAACGTCGCCTAGACCAAATCTTCATACATCCATTTTAGACCCAGCTATAACTAAGATAATATTGTTGGGGTATGTCTGTGGATTAGGTAGGTAGGTAGGTAGGTAGGTAGGTAGATAGATAGATAGATAGATAGATAGATAGATAGATAGATAGATAGATAGATAGATAAAGAGATAGGTATATATAGGTGTAGATGGAAAAATAGAGATAGATGATAGAGATAGATAGATAGATAGATAGATAGATAGATATGAGATAGAGATAGATAGAGATAGATAGATAGATAGATAGATAAGATAGATAGATAGATAGATAGATAGGTAGGTAAGAGATAGGTATATATAGGTGTAGATGGAAAAATAGATAGAGATAGATAGATAGATAGATAGATAGATAGATAGATAGATAGATAGATAAATAGATATAGATATGAGATAGAGATAGAGATAAATAGATAGACATGAGATAGAGATAGATAGATAGATGATACATGATACATGATAGGTATAAAAAATTAAATAAATAAATAAATAAATAAATAAATAAATAAATAAATAAATAAATGATACATAGAGCAGATAGGATGTCTGTCTGTCTGTCTGTCTATCTAGCTATCTAGCTATCATCTAGTACTCCAGGAGGACTGGGAAACAAGATCAAATAAAGAAAAGTAGCAGAAAACACTATGTGATTCTCATATTAAAAATCTTAAGGTCTGGTGTCTATGGAGATTCTCAATCAGCCAGGTCACGGTTGTCCCAAAAGGCAACTGGACTTTCTTGCGTTTTTTTTTCTTTGAAAACATTTTGCTTCTCACCCAAGAAGCTTGACCCCCTTCCTCCTCTCTGTGGCAGCCCCTCAAATATTGGAAGACTGCTATCCTGTCTCCCCTGGTCTTCTCTTCACTAGACTAGCCATGCCCAGTTCCTGCAACTGTTCATCGTATAAATCAATATATATATAAAATTATATTTATATATAAATATATATAAGAACGTGATGATACTCTCATCTCATACCAAACTAAGACATGGCATAAACTAGCTAGTTCAAGAGTGACACACATAAAAAGCTAAAGGTTCCCCTCGTACATATGTGCTAGTCGTTCCTGACTCTAGGGGGTGATGCTCAACTCCGTTTCAAAGCCAAAGAGCCAGCGCTGTCCGAAGATGTCTCCGTGGCCATGTGGCCGGCATGACTCAACGCCAAAGGCGCATGGAATGCTGTTCCCTTCCCACCAAAGGTGGTCCCTATTTTTCTACTTGTATTTTTTACGTGCTTTCGAACTGCTAGGTTGGCAGAAGCTGGGACAAGTCATGGGAGCTCACCCCATTACGCGGCACTAGGGGTTCGAACCGCTGAACTGTCGAACTTTCAATCGACAAGCTCAGCATCTCAGCCACTGAGCCACCGCGTCCCTTTTCTTTTTCACCTGGGTGTCCTCCAAATGTACCAAGGGCCAATGCTTGAAATTTCTCAGGTTGAGGAAGGTTAATATGATGGGAACCAAAGGCATTTTTTGCTAAAATTGTCTCACAATTAACCAGGAAAATCCTCAGGGATTAATAGGAGGAAGGAAGTATGCTCGCTAACTAGAATAAAGCACTAAAAAATGTGCACAATAAACTCCAACTGGGATTTCTGGTATGGAGATTCCTGAAACCAGAAAAATCAGCCTCACAGCAGCCGAAGAAGTCAAACCAACTTGAAAACATTTGAGCCAACTCACAAAGTTTCAGGTGCCCCAGGACAAGTATGGGTTGGGAGTAGGAGACAATTGGCATGTTCGAAGGAGGGGGAGAAGAGGATGAGCCAAAAGCCCCGGAATGCGAGGAATGTTGCTTGCTGAACTGCTCAAGTTCAGTTTGTCAAGTTTTGGGATGGTGCCAAGATGCCATTAGGGCTTCCCAAGGCCATCTTGCAACTACCGCACACCACAGAAGATGGCACGGAGAGAAGGCACAGCAGTGAACAAAGATGGTACGACCTTGGTTGGCGAGGCAGCTGTGGAGAAGATGGCCATAACACACCAAGATTCTCCACACACACACACACACAAACATACACACAACACTCCGGCACGCACACAGATACCGCTGCATACCAAACATGCAAGCCAGAGCACGCAAGGAAAGAGCGCAACAAGATCTTGCCAAGGCTCACACAGCAGGTGCAAAGCAAGTACGTCTCAGCTCTACAAATTCCAGCAGAAGAGAAAGTTGAGTTAGGGAGTTCAGTAGGCTTCCCTTCACTGGCGTTACCTAGATCAGGGGTCTCCAACCTTGGCAACTTTTAAGACTTGTGGACTTCAACAGCTTCGCTGGCTGAGGAACGCTAGGAGTTGAAGTCCACAAGTCTTAAAAGTTGCCAAGGTTGGAGACCCCTGACCTAGATCATCCGAAGCATCTGACCAAGCTCTACCGTCATCCGGTTGAAGGTGTGTGGAAAGAGAATTTCTGAATCATCCCAGTAAATGCCACACCCTGCATGGTAACCTGTTCATAAGGGCATAGTCCATTTTGCTCAAACCAGAAAAGTCCAGATCTTGCCTTTTGCTGAAGACAATAGCCCTGCTTTCTTCTCCACCTTACATGATTCTGCCAGTCTTTTCTCCTATCCAATGCCCGATGCGCTACTTCACTACAGGGTAGCCTTCCCATTACATTCAGAACATAGCATAATAGATTTGGGAGGGACCTCAAATCAAGTTTGACACCTTTGCCCTAGACCATTTCAGACAAATGGTTGTTTAGACCAGGGGGTCTCCAACCTTGGCAACGTTAAGACTCGTGGACTCCAACTTCCAGAATTCCTCAGCCAGCCATGTACATGTACAGCTGTACATTTACCAATGTACATTAATGGGGAGGAGATGGAGAGGGTTGGTAGTTTTAAATTTCTGGGCATTTATATCTCGGAGGACCTCTCATGGACTATGAATGTTAACATGCTTGTGAAGAAGGTACAGAAGAGGCTGTACTTCCTGAGAATGCTCAGGAAGATAAATCTATCTCAGCATCTCCTTCTGTCCTACTATCGCAGCACCATTGAGAGTATCCTGACATACGGCATTCTTGCATGGTATGGGAGCAGCTCTGTAGCGGACAAAAAAAGCTCTACAGAGAATCATTAAAACTGCCCAGAATATCATCGGGTTCCAGCTACCAGCTCTGGATGACATCTTCGAATCTCGCTGTTTGAGGAAGTTGCGTAACATTCTCAGAGACTCTTCCTATCCTGCTTACAATCTTTTTGGACTGTTGCCTTCCGTCAGAAGATACAAAACAACTAAAACTCAGGCCACACATCATCTGAATAGTTTTTATCCCAGAGCTATCATTGCACTCAACAGTGAACTAAAGGGCCACCATCAGTGAGCTGTTGGACAGCATTACTTGGTCTGTTGTGTGGATGTTTGGGTGGTTTAGGGGTGGGGAATTGTGGTGGGTGGGAGTATGTTTGAGGATTGTTGTGTGTGTTGGTCTTTGGGTGTTAAGTGAATTTTGTTGTATGGGTATACTGTGTATACACGTACAATGACAATAAAGTTATTATTATTATTATTATTATTATTATTATTATTATGTCATGCAAATACAGAAAACTGGATTGACGTAAACCATGACTGAGTTGTTGAGATAACATATCATGTTGACACAACCATTGAATTCACCCACTGTGCTAAGCCAGTTTGTTTTGACCATGATCTCAACAAACCAAAGAAGTCTAGTCCATACATAATGTTTGACTATTTGTTTGTTATTATTATTGCCAAGGTTGGCTATCCCTGGTTTAGACTCCTATGGGTCACCGAACTACTGCGGCTGATGCAAGAGGCCCAGGAAAGCTCCGATAGCAATCCCAGCCGATGAGACATCTTGTGCTTTGTTACTCAGACGTTCTCCTGCCCTACCTCTCCTTAAAAGGCCCTATTAGAAAGAGAGGAAATCTGGGCTCCTTCGGTCCTTTCTCCAAAACAAATATCCATTGCCGCCACCGAGACTTTGTAGAAGGACATTCGGTGTCAGCAACCAGAATGTTGGCAACCTGAGGTCTGGGTGTTGATTTGGCCTGTTGCTCCATAACAGAGAAGATCTAGCCCAACAGCTTCCCAGAAGAATACACCCTGTCCTGGAGAATGAGGTTCTCACACGCATCCTTAAGAGAAGAGAAATAAGTTGCATAAGCCAACAATGAGCTATTCCTGGTTAACCGGGGGAGAAGGGAGGTTAAGGGCCTTGATAGTACAGTGGTCTAAAGCACCCTGTTATTAAGACCAGCTGCCTGCAATTACTGCAGGTTCGAATCTCACCAAGGCTCAAGGTTTACTCAGCCTTCCATCCTTTCTAAGGTAGGTAAAATGAGGACCCAAATTGTGGGGGCAATAAGCTGACTTTGTATAAATATACAAAAGTATGAAGGCTATTGCTTAGTGCATTGTAAGCCGCCCTGAGTCTCCGGAGAAGGGCGGCATATAAATCAAATCAAAAAAAAAAAAAAAGGAAGTGGGGAAAAATGGGTTCCTTGCTTTTTATTTATTTATTTGTCAAGCATATAAGATAACAGATAAAAGTATAAACATGATTATGAATACAGGGAATGGGTATGAATAAATGGGGACAGTAGGACAGGGACGGTAGGCACGCTGGTGCGCTTATGCACGCCCCTTACAGACCTCTTAGGAATGGGGTGAGGTCAACAGTAGACAGTCTAAGGTTAAAGTTTTGGGGGTTTTGGGAAAAAACCACAGAGTCAGGTAGTGCATTCCAGGCACTGACCACTCTGTTGCTGAAGTCGCATTTTCTGCAATCGAATTTGGAACGGTTTACCATGAGTTTGTATCTATTATTTGCTTGTGTATTGTTGCGGTTGAAGCTGAAGTAGTCATTGACAGGAAGGACATTGTGGCAGATAATTTTATGTGCTACGCTTAGGTCAGACCAAAGACGGCGTAGTTCTAAGTTGTCTTAAGCCCAAAATTTCAAGCCTGGTGGCGTAAGGGATTCTGTTGCAAGCAGAGGAGTGGAGGACTCTTCTCGTGAAATATCTCTGGACTCGCTCAATTGTATTAATGTCCGATATGCAGTGCGGATTGGAGCTCACCCTAAACACTATTTCAAGTGTGCATACATGGAAAAAAGTTAAGCTTTAGGAACGCTATCCCATCCTTTTGTGGAAAACGGCGGCTCTTCACACACATATAGAAAGTGCACAAATATTCTCACACTGGACAAAAGACAACTGAAATTAGAAAGGAGACTCAAAAACAAATCACTTTTTGACAAAGACTTTCTCTCTCTCTCTCTCTTTGCTTTTCTCTTAATAAAAATCATCCAATATAAACAGCAGAGCTCAGCGTTATTCTGGAAAAAAAATCTACCCATACTGAAATAAATGCTGTGTAATACACAATACAAGGGACGCGATGGCTCAGTGGCTGAGCATGTCAATCGAAAGATCAGTAGTTCAGCGGTTCGAATCCCTAGCGGCACGTAATGGGGTGAGCTCCCGTTACTTGTCCCAGCTTCTCCCAACCTAGTAGTTCGAAAGCATGTAAAAAATGCAAAAATAGGGACCGCCTTTGCTGGGAAGGTAACAGCGTTCCGTGCGCCTTTGGCGTTGAGTCATGCCAGCCACGTGACCATGGAGACGTCTTCGGACAGCGCTGGCTCTTTGGCTTTGAAACGGCGATGAGCACCGCCCCCTAGAGTCGGGAACAACTAGCACACATGTGCGAAGGGAACCTTTACCTTTACCTTAATACACAATACCAGGGTGGATTTGATTTAAATCGAGTTGATTTAAATCACAATTTAAATCATGATTTAAATCACTAGTAAAAAGGCTTGATTTAAATCAACTCGATTTAAATCATAATTTTGAAAGAGCAACTGTCATCTCTGCTACTCCTTTGACCCACTGTTGACTCACCAATAGTCCCAGTGTTGCAGAATATACAGCCTCATGCTACAGAACTAAGCTCCATTTCATGCTGAATAAACTAAATTATTTATGTATCTTAAACAGAAAACTGTCTTACAATAGATTTTTACCCCAAAAGTTTTTTTATTAAAATAAATTCGATAAAAATCAAAAAAATCCGATTTAAATAAAAAAAATCCAATTTAAATAAAAAAAAATCTGATTTTTTTGATTTTTTTAAAAAAAAATCATTGATTTTCATCCACCCTGCACAATACAGAGTGGCACACAACCATTTTAGTGATTGGCTTTGCCTTTCTTGGGCACATCATGTGTGAACAAGTATTAGCACATGGAAGACCCTAAACAAGGAAATGAAGTTGTTTCATCAAACTTGTAAAGGACCTTTTCCATCCAAGCAACAGTTCCCAAGTCCTCAACCCCCACATCAACAACAAGAATAAACAAGAGCACAAGCATTGGAACCAGCTGAGTGGGAAAAATGCCCAAACTGCTTCTCTTCCCAGTTAATCCACCTTGGTTCAGCTGCCTGCTGCTTTCCAAACCACCAACAGGCTCTCAGATCCAAAAAGCAGCTTACAAACACCGTGGACGGGGAAAACCCCCGATAAACAACAATACAAAAAAAGTGGCGGAGACCCTAGAAAGAGTGCAGAGAAGAGCCACAAAAATGACAAAGGGTCAGGAGGCTAAATTGTATGATGAACGGTTGAGGGAGCTAGTTTATCAAAGAACAAGACGAGGGACATGATCAGGGGTGAAATCCAGCAGGGTTCTGACAGGTTCTGCAGAACCGGTAGCGGAAATTCGGAGTCGTTCGGAGAACCGGCAAAAACCACCTCTGGGTGGGGATGGAGATTCTACAATATCCTTCCCCCAGGAGTGGGGAGGGAGTGGGGATTTTGCAGTATCCTTCCCCTGGAGTGTGGTGGGAATGGAGATTTTGCAGTATCCTTCCCCTGCCATGCCCAACAAACCAGACCACGCCCACCAAGCCACGCCCACAGAACTGGTAGTAAAAAAAATTGAATTTCACCAATGGACATGATGGCAGTCTTTCGGTACTTGAGGGGCTATCACAGAGAAGAGGTGACCCACCAGAGCAGGGGTCTCCAACCTTGGCCACTTTAAGACCTGTGGATTTCAACTCCCAGAATTCCTCGGCCCACAAAGCTGGGATTCTGGGAGTTGAAGTCCACAGATCTTAAAGTGGCCAAGGTTGGGGACCTCTGGAGAGTCTTGGAGACCTCTGAACCAGAGGACAGAACAAGAAGCAATGGATGGAACCTAATCAAGGAGAGATCCAAACCTAGAACTAAGAAGGAATTTCCTGACAGTGAGAACTGTCACTGGACAGTGGAACAGTTTGCCTCCAGAAATTGTGGATGCTCCATCACTGGAGATTTTTAAGAAGAAATTGGATAGCCATTAGTCCAGAATAGTGTAAAGGTCTCTTGCTTGAGTAGGGGGTTGGATTAGAAGACTTCCAAGGTCTTCTTCAACCTGTTATTCTATGTTCTAACTAACAGCCTCTGTCCAACACTTTTAACCTCTGAGGGTCCTTCCAAGCATAGGAAAAAATTGTGTTGGCTTTAGGACAAGGGTCTCCAACCTTGGCAACTTTAAGACTTGTGGACTGCCAACTCCCAGAATTCCTCAGCCAACATGTGCACTTGCTGGCTGAGGAATTCTGGGAGTTGAAGTCCACAAGTCTTAAAGTTGCCAAGGCTGGAGACCTCTGCTTTAGGAGGTACTTCTGGCACTTCCACAGCTCTACAGGCAACCAAAATCTTCAGCTTTACAGTAGTGCCTGTCAGCTTTCTGATTCTGCCATAAAAAGGAGACGACGAGGCTTGACTTTTCACCTACTTATTTTCTCTGTAGATAATATCCCCTAGGAGATGGGATGGGAGGGGGGACATTCCTGTGGGTTGAGGTCAGAAGCTGGGGAGACTGACTTGGACGATGGCCAATGAGAAGATGAGAATTGGGGAACAGAAAGGGAAGGGTTTGGGGGGTCAGAGGGTTAGTATCGGCTACGACAAAGTTGGGGCCAGATCTGTCATACTCAAATAAATGGAATATTTCAGCAAAGATTAATTGTATGGGAGTGCAATTTATTTGAGATGACATCGAAACCTGACAGTGCCATTGCCCAAAACAAAGTTCTTTTCTCTTCTGCCCACCTGCATCAAAAGAGACATGCAGGCCTCCTGACCACAGTTCAGCCATTGGCGAGATGATTCTCCACCAAGTCCCATCTCCCAAGTCAAAATAACGGCAGAGACCCCCTTGAGTTGAGTTGCTCCTGGCGACGATATGGACAAGTTGGTCGAGGTTTCTCAGCCAACAAGTACCGAAATGTTTGGGGCTGGCTTTCCTCCAGCATGTTCTCGTGCTTAATTTCCCAATCTAGCCTCTACCTTTGAGATTCCTTGGCGTCTCTCATCCAAGAACTAATCAAGCCTGATAGCTCAGTTTCCAAGCCCAGAAAACTTCAGAGAGAGGTTCTGAATCCTGCTGAGGCCTGCCTGCCATTCGCTGGATTTCAACTCCAGCAGTGGGAACGCCAGGGGGATCACAAGCCAAGTTTTCCATTGGAAATGGCTAATCCATCACACTACAACATCATATTGCACAAAGGATACCGCTAAGGTTGAGTTGTTTCTAAAGCAGTGGTGAAATTCAGCAGGCTCTGACAGGTTCTGCAGAACCGGTAGCGGAAATTTTGAGTAGTTTGGAGAACCGGCAAATGCCCCCTCTGGCTGGCCCCAGAGTGGGGTGGGAATGGGGATTTTGCAGTATCCTTCCCCCTGGAGTGGGGAGGGAATGGGGATTTTGCAGTATCCTTCCCTTGCCATGCTCATAGAACCGGTAGTAAAAAAAATGCACGAAAGGGGCTCCCGATAGCAAAATCAAGGGAAGCTATTGATGGTGAAGGAACTCTAAGTTAGCGTACATGTTTCCCTGAGAGCATATCATGGACTCTTCTTAACGAAAAATAATCCTAGAGTAAGCAGGATCGTATTTCTGGAGCTGAGGGAGAAAGCAGAGCCACTTCCACACCATTTCTACACAATTTGCTTTCTTGAAGCTCCAGTCCTTGAGAAACTACTGAAGTCCTCAGGAGAAGCCGGGCTACGAACTCTTATGGGTTTCTGTCGGTATGAATGTTATGAGAGAAATGAACAAAATAAATTAAAAAAGAGGAAGTGCCTCTGTCTCCCCTAGTCCATCTTGAAGAAAATGGCTGGTTTTCTTTCTTTCTTTTTTTTTATTGAAAAGTTTTACAAAGAAGAAATACAAAAAATTTTTTCCCCATGTTCCCCCCCCTTTCCCCCCCTTCATCCCACCCTCCCCCCCAGACTTCCCAGAGCAAAATACAAAGTATTTCATTTAATCAATCATAAACTAGATTAATCTACTTATCCTCAAAGTACTAACTCCCCCCCTGAAACCTTAACTCCACTATAGATAACCTAATACTTCTAATACTAGCATTCATTCATAAGTTATTTGATATTTTCTTGTCTGATACTTATTTTGAATATAATCAATCCATCTTCTCCATTCCGATACGTATCTTTCTTGCGTGTGGTCCTTCAAGTACGCTGAGATTTTCGCCATTTCTGCTAGGTTTATTACTTTCAATATCCACTCTTCAATAGTAGGCAAAGAGTCCTTCTTCCAATATTGAGCTACCAGCAGCCTAGCTGCTGATATTAAGTTCAAAATCAATTTAGTCTCTGAAACTGTACAGTCCATAGTTATACCCAATAGAAACAATTGAGGAGTAAATTTCAACCTTCTTTTCAAAATGTTCTGCATCACCCACCAAATTTTTATCCAAAATGCCTTGATTTTCTTACAAGTCCACCATATATGATAATAGGTTGCATCATTACATTCACATCTCCAACATTTAGCTTGCAAATTCGAGTACATACATGATAATTTTTTAGGATCTAAGTGCCATCTGTAAAACATTTTATAAAAATTCTCTCTCAAATTTTGTGCTTGCGCAAATTTAACATTTCTGACCCAAATCTTTTCTGAAAAATGGGATGGGTTGAGGGTACAATCTGGCCTCCTCTGCTTTCTTACGCGTATCATGGGTAAGATCACGTAATGCTGTGATTTTGCAGCATCCTTTCCCTGGAGTGGGGTGGGAATGGGGATTTTGCAGTATCCTTCCCCTGCCATGCCACACCACACCCACCAAGCCACGCCCACAGAACCGTAAAAAAAATTGAATTTCACCACTGTCCTAAAGTTACCTCTGGGAAAAAGAACCTGAGCACGTAGCTAGATAGGTGATTTAGTCTTTCACTTTCACTTTCACTTTCACTTATAAACTCACCTGTCCACTTGCAATCGCAGCTGCCCAGGGCTCTGCTTGATCTTGTTCTGTGCCTCCACGTTCAGCATCTCAGAAGTATTCTCCCCATTGATGGAAATTATGACATCTCCAGGTCGAAGGTCACCTAAAGCTGCTTTGCCATGCTCTATCACCTGCGGGTAGCAGAAAGCAAAGAAAGCTACAATTGAAATGTGGAAAATACATTCCTATTTTCTTAACCATATCAAAGGCAGAATGTTAAGGACGATATCGTATTTTCCAACAGCCCAGTGGTCCCTATTTTTCTACTTGCATTTTTTACGTGCTTTCGAACTGCGAGGTTGGCAGAAGCTGGGACAAGTAACGGGAGCTCACCCCGTTACACGGCACTAGGGATTCGAACCCCTGAACTGCTGGCCTTTTGATCGACAAGCTCAGCCTCTTAGCCACTACGTCCCTTTATTAATTAGTAGTATGGGCTAAATTAAGTCCTTCAAGAGTCTGTCAATGAGGACTCAATCATCCAGACTCAATCATCTAATTTTGTTAACAAAGATTGGTCCGGTTGCCATAAATCAACCTTTAGATTCCTTCAAGAGTCTGTCCAGTTGAACATATTAATGGCTTGGCCAACATTATGTTTAATTATAAATGCTAATTCTTTCTGACTGACTCCCTCCAAAAATGTCTGACTAAACGAAACCTAATTTTGTGAAGCTTCTTCTCGGTAACAATTGTATTGCTAACTAGGGCCTACAAAACCTTTGCCAGACCAATTCTCAAATACAGCTCATCTGCATGGAATCCATACTGTATATCGGACATTAATACGATACTTCACAAGAAGAGTACTCCACTCCTCTACTCAACAATAGAATTCCCTATGCCACCAGACTTGAAATTTTGGGCTTGGACAATCTGGAACTGCGCCGCCTGCAGTATGATCTAAGCACAGTACACAAAATTATCGGCTACAATGTCTTGCCTGTCAATGACTTCTTCAGCTTCAACCTCAATAATACAAGGGCAAACAATTGGTTACAAACTCAAGGTAAAGCGCTCCAAACTCGATTGCAGAAAATACGACTTCAGCAACAGAGTGGTCAACGCCTGGAATGCTCGACCCGAGTCCGTTGTTACATCTTCAAACCCTCACAGCTTCAACCTTAAAACTGTCTGCCGTAGACCTCACCCCATTCCTAAGAGGTCCGTAAAGGGGGCGTGCATAAGCGCACCAGCCTACCTACCGTCCCGGGATGGGTTCTACTTATCTTTACCACCGGTTCGCATGCGCAGATTGCTGATGACAACATCCGGGGTGATAGGCAGGGCCTCCTGCCAGTTTTACTACCGGTTCTTACGAACCGGTCCGAACCGGGGGCAACCCACCACTGCTACCGTCCCTGTCCTACAGTCCCCATGTATTTGTATTCATTTCTTTTGTTCATATCCATGTTTATATTTATATCTGCTATCTTGTACATGTTTGACAAACTCATAAATACAAAATACAAAATTTGCAAAGCATAAAACAAGAGCTCCTTTTGAAGGACTACTTAATCTTCCTGGCAACGTGCATTTTTTTTCTTCTCCTCTACATTCCCCAGCAACATAAGGAGAAACTAGCAGGCCATGCATTCATATCTGGAACCGAGAATGTGGTGCCCATATGTGCATGGCCTCTGGCTTGAAAATTCTGGGAGCTGTAGCACATCAAGAGGAGACTAGATTGGGCTTCACACAAAGCGGCTCTGTTCCTTAATACAGAATCCAAGATCAGCCTTCAAGCCAAAAAGGGAAAAATTTAATCGCCAGGTCAAGTGGCCTGGGGTGAGTCAGACCTAACCCGACTGATCTCCACAGACAAAGAGCATTTCGGAGACAACAGAGAGCAGGAAATACAAAAGGTTTTGTTGTTGTTTTTTAAAGTGTGGTCTCCTCTCTCTTTGCTGGTTTTCTAGACGCATAATTGTGCAAGCAGAAGCAGACTGTGCAAAACCGTGGGTTAAAACGCAGAGTTTTCGTCCTTCCAACAACTGTAATCGCAGGCACCACAAGGGAAGGGAGGTGGCAGGAAAAGCACAATTTCTCAAATCACCCCAGGCATGTAAAGAAGTCCTTGCCATCCGTAGCAGAAAAATGAAGAGACTACAACCAACTAGTTGTTTTTTTTTATACTGCCTTTGTTTAATTTACAAACTCAAGGAAAGGACAGAAAGAATTAGCTTGAGGAATGGGAGAGGATCACATCCAAGAAAATGGTCAGATAAAGGAAACCGGAGTTTGGGCCAGAACTGCAACCCAAGAAAGCATCTCAGATAAAAACCCTCCCTAGTTCTCACAAAGATAGGAGGGGGGGAGGCACATTCAGACTTACAAGATTCCATTATTTTTCCTTATAATAAAAGCAGTACTAGCAGGCAGGGTGTTGTGGCTCCATTACCTGAGCCTGTGTCATCAGCAGGAGAGGACTCCGAGAGTGAAGGAGAGGAGTTGCCAAGGCCTCCCTCTCCAGGACCCTCCTCTCTGGCAATGCCTTCGTTGTCCGCTGAAGGGCAAGAGATAGGGCCGGGGCCAAGCACGTCCACGCAGCCACAGATGGACAGTGATGAGGGTAATGAGTCTTGGCTGGATCCACGCCAGTGTCGCAGAGATAGGCTCTGGAGGCTGGAAACAGGCTTGTTTTCAGAGTTCCAGAACTTCCAGAGGGCCCATTTTTCCTTCTCCCTGCTCCTCTATGTGGGCCCTGCACTTATCTTGCATCCAAAATGGGCCGCATGGAGACTTCTGGGAGGGGTGTGGGGAGGGGGGAGGGGCGGGGCCAGCCAGGGGTGGGATTTGGCAGTTCACTGAACCAGCCATAACGTTAGTTATGGGTCCCGCCGAACCCGGGCAAACTCATAGCAGCCCACCGTTGTTTCACACATCAGCTTAAGCCATGGAATTGTGGTTTGCAAACTCTGCCAACTATGCTATAAATAGAAGCCATGATTTCCAACTATTAATGGCTGGAACTACACAACATATTAAGCCCCAACTAAATATGCTGTCTTATGCATGATCATGATATGTAAACCAAATGTGTATGTTGTTAAAGCAAAAAAATGATAGAACTAGTGAGTGCAAATGTTGTGGTGTCGTTACCCACAGACCTAGATTTTGGTTCGAAATCGCAGTTGGAAGCTGTAGCGAGCCTTCATCCAAGACAGGGCTGTCATATTCTCTCCAACCAACAACATTCTTTTGCTAGGAGCTCCGCATGGAATTTCCTACCGAGAGGTGAACGAGAAGAGCTTGACTAGCTTGGCAGTTCCTGCACTGAATGTTTGTGGGATTTGTGCAGGACATCCTGGAATGCTGTACATTTCTTGTGTCTCCAGGGATTCCAAATTATGTTGGGCCAAAAGATTTGTCAGAGAGGTCTATTCAGCTGGGCGTTGAGCCAAGTGTGACCTTGCAGGCTAATGGAGAGAACAGATCCTGTTCATCATCCTTTAAACGAGAAGTCCTCTTCTGGAACGGTCTCAAAGTGAGGGTATGCACGCAAGAGGAGTTTCAGAGATTTCTTTCTCTGTTTTGTTCGAAGCTCTCTTGATCAATCCCAAAGCAAGACTGAGAAAGGACCATAGAGCAGATGTGCTGCCTTAGTTGGTCTACTAATACTAATACTGGGTGCATAGCTGAAGATACCCTCAAATTTAACACCTTGTACCTTTTTATTAAGGGACACGGTGATTCAGTGGCTAAGAAGCTGAGCTTGTCACTCGAAAGGTCGGCAGTTCAGCGGTTCGAATCCCTAGCGCCACGTAACGGGGTGAGCTCCCGTTACTTGTCCCAGCTTCTGCCAACCTAGCAGTTCGAAAGCAGGTAAAAAATGCAAGTAGAAAAATAGGGACCACCTTAGGTGGGAAGGTAACAGCGTTCCATGCACCTTTGGCGTTGAGTCATGCCAGCCACATGACCACGGAGATGTCTTCGGACAGCGCTGGCTCTTCAGCTTTGAAACGGAGATGAGCACCGCCCCCTAGAGTCGGGAACAACTAGCACATATGTGTGAGGGGAACCTTTACCTTTAACCACTTCATAATGCTTTACAGCTCTCTCTAAGCAGTTTAGAGTCAGCATATGACCCCCCAACAATTTGGCTTCTTCAATTTTACCAACCTCGGAAGGATGGAAGGCTGAGTCAACCTTGAGCCAGTCAGAATCGAACTGCCAAACTACTGGCAGGCAGTCGAATGCAGGACTGCAGAATTAGCCTGCAGTACTGCATTCTAACCACTCTTGCTCAACCTTGACAAATTTAAGATATGTGGACTTCAACTCCTGTAATTTCCCAGCCACCACAATTGTATGGCTGGCTGGGGAATCCTGGACGTTGAAGTCCACACTTCTGAAAGCTGCCAAGGTTGAGAAACTCTGGGCTGGACATAAGAATTATCTTATGGCAGGAAACAAAGGGAGTTAGATTGCTACGGCTGAGTAGAAAGCTTCTTACTTCCTTTCAATCTGGGGCAAGTCATACAAACAGAATGGGGTTGGGGGTGGGGAGAAGCAGAGACAGCAGATATGGAAGATATGAATTTTCAAACAAAAGTGCATCAAGTTTAAGAATGACTCAGTGCCTGGTGTGAACCCAGAAAATGGGTTAATTAAGTTACGTGGCCAGAATTTCCCCATAGAGGATATTTCTCAGAGTTCAAAAGCTAGAAGTGTCTACATAATAGGGGTGGCCAGCAGGAGAACAGTATGGACCCCCATCAGATTTCTAATGAATTTCTAATGCAACTTGGGTGTCCTCCTGGATGCTCGGCTATCCCTAGAAGACCATCTAACGGCTGTGACCAGGGGGGCCTTCGCACAGGTTCGCCTGGTGCGCCAGTTGCGCCCTTTCCTGGACCGAGATGACCTTCGCACAGTCACTCATGCCTTGGTTACTTCCCGCTTGGATTACTGCAATTCCCTCTACATGGGCCTGCCCCTGAGATGCACCCGGAGACTCCAGCTGATCCAGAATGCAGCTGCATGGGTTGTTATGGGAGCCCGTTACTCCCATATAACACCCCTCCTGCGTGAGCTGCACTGGTTACCAGTGGTTCTCCGGGTCCGCTTCAAGGTGCTAGTCCTCACCTATAAGGCCCTGCATGACTTAGGTCCGGGATATTTGCAGGACCTTCTCCTGCCTGCCTCTCACTGTCCTGTTCGCTCACATAGGGCCGCTCTCCTCAGGGTTCCGATGGCGAGCCAATGTTGCCTTGCTGTGCCCAGGAGTAGGGCATTCTCTGTTGGTGCTCCCACCCTCCGGAATGAATTACCTACTGAGCTCCGGACGGCTCCTGATCTCTGTTCCTTCCGTCGGGACTTGAAGACTTGGCTTTTCAAACAAATAGGCTGAGACTGATTCCGGGCTTTATTATTTACTACTAATTAACTATTTGGATTAAATTATGATTTTATTGTACTTGTTTCTTAACTTGTGTTCGCCGCCCTGAGTCCTTCGGGAGAATGGCGGCATATAAATACATGTAATAAATAAATAAATAATGAACATAAGAATTCCATTTGTGTCCCAAAGTTACATACTCGGACCCTTAGAACCAGGAGTGGGCTCCTGGAGGGTTCGAGCAATCCTCTAGCCAAGGATCGCTGGGGTTCAGCAATGTTGTGGTCTGCCAGCAGCCTGCGGAGTCAGACAGCAGTGAGACTGAGGAAGAACATGGGCCAGTCCTGGAGGCTGGGGAAGGCCCAGATGAGGGCTCTGCATCGGAGGCAGAGATGGGGCCAGGGCCACCGAGGAGTAAGGTGCGGACTCCAGAGCCTCCAGAGACTGATAAGAGTGAGGCAGAGGAACAGGAGGAGCCTGTTCCTAATGCACACATGAGAAGAGCTGCCAGAAGGCAAGAGCAGCTCAAGCAAAGAGGACAACTCAGGAGTAAGGCCAAGAGATGATTGGCCCCTCCCATAAGGCTTAAAACAGACCAGCAACGGCGTTTGGACTTTGCCAGAAAACAACGTTGGTAGCTTCATCTTCTTCTTCATCTACGTCTTGTATTCATTTTTGTATCTGTGACTTCTGAACGTTTGCCAAGAAAGGCCTTTGGCAGTTTGCTTAATTGGACCAAGGTTTGGTTTGCGATAGGACTGAGGAATTTGTGTTGGGAGGAATTTGCTTTAATTTAGTTGAACGACGCTGGGAATGAAGTAATTCTCAGCTGTTCGAATAAAGTTTGTTTGTTTTTTCACTGACTGATTTTCCTACTACTTACTTGGGCCTGGGTCACAACAGGCGAACTCCCAAATGCCACTCCTGGCTGGCCATGCCCACCCCACCCATCCCCTCCCAGGAGTCTCCACGCGGCCCATTCATCATTCCAGGTAAGCGCAGGGGCTGTGCCGAGGGTCTGGGAGGGCAACAAATGGGCCTACCGGAGGTTCCGGAAGTCTGAAAACGGGCCTGTTTCTGGCCTCCAGAGCCCAGGGAAGCAGTTTTCGCCTTCCTGGAGGCTCGAAGAAAGCCTCTGAAGCCTGGGGAGGGCGAAAAATGCCCCCCACTGTGGTGGAGGTGGCCGACTAGGCCACGCCCATCATGGCCACGCCCACCCAGCAACGGGGCAGTGACCCATTGCTAAAGGATCTGAAACCCACCCCTGGTTAGGATGTTGACCGTAGGGTTGGTCTGCTTACCTTGGATACGATGATGGGCTTTCTGAAGTCTCGTCCTCCCGTAATCCGGAATCCCCAGGGAGCTGGGCCAGTCAGATTCACGCTCACCGACATGGCAGCTCCGCTAGAGGCAAGGTGACCACAGCACCCTGCAGGCCTGAAGGAAGAAAGGAAAGACATAAGAATTGAAAGCTGGAAAATATTTCTATGAAAAGCATGCAATAAAACAGGGGTGTCCAAACTCAATGTCAGCACGTCAAGATGCATTTATCCTAGTGCTGACATAAGAGGGAGAACGCAGGCGTCTGCAACGGGACGGTTGCCTTTCACCTACTTATTTCCTCTGGAGATAATGTCCCCTAGGAGATGGATGGGAGGGGGGAAATTCTTTGAATTGGAGCAGTAGATTAGGGTGAATGATTGGGAAGATGGCCAATGAATACATAGGAGTGGGGGAAGGAAGAGGAGGGGTTTTTGGGGCAGCACGTCAGTGCCGGATGCAACGAGTCGGTGTAAAAAGTGCTGTGCTTAATAAAATGAAAGTTTGTTTTATAAAAGACTTTGTTTGCGATGCAATTTATTTGAAGACAGCCTGAAAACCTGACACTCAATTTCATTGAGGGCAACATAAGGCTGTGGGTTGACCTTGGGAGGGGGGGGCGTGGGGGCATGGCTGACCAGGTGGGTGTGGCCAACTGGGTGGGCACGGCCATCTTGACGCCAGTCACTGGGCGTGGCCAACTGGATGGGTGTGGCCATCTTGACGCCACTTTCCAAACTGCTGGCCCAATGTTTCCTCTTCACACTGGGTAGACCGGGCCTAAGTTGCATTGGGTGAACCAGGTTGAAGCCGCATTGGGTGAACCAGGTTGAAGCCGCATTGGATGGACCAGACTGAAGCCGCATAGGCTGGACCAGGCCGAAACCGCACTGGGTAGACCAGGCTGAAGCGACGCGGGCCGGCCCCTTACGTTTTCCAGGACAGCCCCATGGGCTGGTTCCGACCACATCACGGGCCGGATCCAGCCCAGAGGCCTCAAGTTTGACACCCCTGCAATAAAAGAACCAGTCAATCAGGAGAGTTGCTTAGGGAAGATTCAGGCGTATTTATGCCAAAGGAGTTTCTTTTTTTTCCATATGTACAATATGGTACCGTCCATTGCAGGGGTCTCCAACCTTGGCAACTTTAAGGCTTGTGGACTTCAACTCCCAGAATTCCTCAGCCAGCTGGCTGAGGAATTCTGGGAGTTGAAGTCCACAAGCCTTAAAGTTGCCAAGGTTGGGGACCCCTGGTCTATTGGAGTTGGGAAACCATTGGCCCTCCACAATACGTTTTCTCCAAAATCAAAAGACAGCAGAAGCCAGGAGTAGAAGATAGTTTTATTGACAGACGTTACAGATTAATACAGCTAGCTTCTAATTCAGTTATACTTCTCACGAGATCAAAGCCCCCACAAAGCGAACCAACTGAGCCAAGAATATCCACCAAAACTGGATCTAGTTTGCAAGTAAGCTAACCAGAACAAAAAAAAAAGTTCAAAATCAGATCAATTCTCGCTGCCAGTTCGTTGTATTAAATATTGGAAAAATGCTTTGCAAAAAAAACAAAAACAAACCTCCATTCCACTTATAAATTCTTCATTTTTTTTTTCCTCCCCACCACATTTTTCTCTTCCGCGATACATTAACTCAATGAACAAAATAACTAGGTCTGGTAAAAAAGAAGGAAGCAACGGGCCAAGAGACTTGGAAGAGTTACAGGCAAAGCTCTCTCCTTCCTTTAATAAAAAGCAGAAAATTGCTTTTTAATGTTTTTAAAAACGTGCCACAAAATCCTCCGTCCTCCGCAAGTATTAAAATTGTGGGATACAACATACTTTCTAGTTCTAACAATTCAAGAAGAATTCTCCCCCACTCTCCCAACAAAAAGAAAGAAAAAAGAAATCCTTCAGCTGTTTTTTTTCTTTCCTCCAAAAAAATGTTGAGGCAAGCTTTTTCGAAAGCATTCTCTAGCCTTTTACATAATAAAACAAGTCCAATCTGTACCCATTTCGCCATCATGAAATTCTGCATTTCCTCCCAAGGAACCGAACCCTTCAATCTCATTCCGTCACGTTCTGCAGACGGTCTGAGACACCCCAAATCCCAGTCTTACCTTTACAATTCTGCCCCCACCCCAAATACCAAGAACCACAGGTGTACCTCTTGAGTACGTAGCTACCGTCTTGCGTACCCTCCTTAGGGTGCCTTTAAAAGGGAACTAGGAAATGAGTTGTATCCTATTAAGCCACATGGTGTGTCAAACATTTGTCTTCCTGTCACAGTTTCGCAACTGTCAATCAATGAGGGCTGCAAGTTCCTTTTTGCTAGCCGCAATCACCCAACCAGGAAACAAGCACGGTGCAAAAAGCAGCCCTAATCAGATTTTTTTAAAAAAAACATCCTCGGGACCACACCTTTGTGATGCAGCCTGTCCAGTATTTGCACCGTATCTCACTGGTTCCTGACATATAGGGCAGGGGTCTCCAACCTTAAATACTCAAAGAGCCATTTGGACCCATTTCCCACAGAAAAGAAAACACCGGGAGCCACAAAACCTGGTTGGGCGTGGCCAACTCGATGTCACTCACTTCCAACAGTCACATGACATCCCCCACCTAACCACGCCTACTCAGCCGGTCATTAGGGCAGAGAACCAGTTGTTAAAAAACACTGGGAACCACAAAACCCTTTTGACATATCTCTCTCTCCACTCCCTACCTCTCTCTTTGTATCTCTCTCTGTCTCTCTCTCTCTCCTCCTCCTCTCTCTGTCTCTCTCTGTCTCTGCCCTGGCTGCTTCTTTCTCCATCCACCGCTGTCACCCTTACCTTCTCAGCAGGCGGCAAGGAGTGACTGGAAGGGGAGGGCGAGGGGCAGGACCAGCCAATGGTGGGATCATGTGACAGGGAGCCACAGCAGAGGGTCCAAAGAGCCACATGTGGCTCTGGAGCTGCAAGTTGCTGACCCCTGATATAGGAGCATGAAAGCAAAATCTAGAAGCTATTTTGGAAAGGTAAGTCAAGACCCATCCTTGAATTGGAGAAGTGGCGGGTCCAGAATATCTCATTTGGGAACGCTGAAGCCTTATCCAGCCATGGACCAACCTCAGATTTCCTAAAATGGGATCATCTGGATATATTTGTGCTCCTAGAATTCTGGAAAGCAAAACTTTTGAGCATTCCGGAAACTTTTCTTCCCAAAATTGGGGAAGGCTGACGTACATAACGTCTTTAGAGAAAGCAGTCCTAATTTTACAGATTGTGAAGCCATAGTTCATTTTAACTAGGTTTACCAAATAAGCCACAGGCTAGCTACCTTGACATGATGTGCTTAATCATCGTAGCCAACCACATTTTGGTTTCACTCCACCCATGAGTGAAGTTCAATACGTATCTTCTGGCAGAAGTCGCAGAACAATTAAAACGCGGACCGCACGTTTTCTAAATAGTTTTTATCCCAGAGCTATCATTGCACTCAACAACGAACTAAAGGGCCACCATCCGTGAGCTGTTGGACAGCATTACTTGGTCTGTTGTGTGGATGTTTGGGTGGTTTAGGGGTGGGGAATTGTGGTGGGTCGGAGTGTGTTTGGGGATTCTTATGTGTATTGGACCTGGTCTTTGAGTGCTAAGTGAATTCCATTGTAGGGGTATACTGTGTATACACGTATAATGACAATGAAGTTATTATTATTATTATGTCATGCAAATACAGAAAACTGGATTGACGTAAATCATGATTGAGTTGTTGAGATAACATATCATGTTGACACAACCATTGAATTCACCCACTGTGCTAAGCCAGTTTGTTTTGACCATGATCTCAACAAACCACAGAAGTGTAGTCCATACATAATGTTTGACTATTATCCTGATTTACAAAACCACAGTGATTGGGTTCAGGCCACATGGTACATACTGAAGCTAAAAAAAAGAAAGAAAAGAAAGAAAAAAACTTTTGTAGCTTAGTGTGATATGTGAGTGTTGTCACTATCTCAGCCTAAAAAGCTTTGTAGGGCAGTGTCATCAAATATAAGAGATTAAGAGAATTGGAAGGGATCTTGTGGCTCATCTAGTCCAACCCCCTGTCCAAGAAGACCCTACACCATTTTTGACAAATGGCAATCCAGTCTCTTCTTGAAAGCTTCCAGTGATGAAGCTCCTACAACTTCCGAAGGCAACTTCTGTTCCATGGGTTGATTGCTCTCACTGTCAGAAAATTTCTCCTTATTTCCAGGTTGAATCTCTCCTTGTTCAGGTTCCATCCATTGTTCCTTGTCTGGCCTTCGGGTGCTTTGGATAATAGCTTGACCCCCTTCCTCCTCTCTCTGGCAGCCCCTCAAATATTGGAAGACTGCTATGATGTCTCCCCTGGTCCTTCTCTTCACTAGACTAGCCATGCCCAGTTCCTGCAACCGTTCTTCATATGTTTTAGCCTCCAGTCCTCGAATCATCAATATAACAACAATGTACATTGCAGCCTTATGACAAGTTTTGGTTTGAGCCAAGTTTCTCAATTTTGGCAACTTTAAGATGCATGGACTTCAATTCCCAGAATTCCCCAAGATGTGTGGACTTCAATTCCCAGAATACCCCAAACAGCCATAACCACCATGCAGACCAGAGCATTGTGGAAATTGAAGTCCACACATCTTAAAGATGCGAAGATTGAGAAACGCTGGCTTGGAAGTACAGAAAACTTCTCCAACAATGAGTGACAAAAATCTTAGCCAATATATTTTTTCAACATACCATGTGAAGGTTTCATTGACCACAGAAATAAGCAGCAGAGCATGCTGTGATGGTTCACCCTGGAATTACGTTTTTGGGTGGATTAAGGAATGCCTACCACTCGGTGAACAATTCTTCTGAAATATAATAATGTTTAGCGAATGTGGTAGCTGTTCTGGTCTGCTTCTTTCTCTATATATTATATAGCTATGCACACAAATGATACTTCGTTATTTCAAAAGGAAATCTAAAGCCAAAAACAGAAACCACCGACCACTGCCGATCCTTTCTGAACTACAAAACCAGTTAGGAGCATCTGCCTTCTGAAGAGTAAGGTTTAGATAAACCTGCAACTCTAGCCATCCCTTCCCTTCCTCTCCCGTTGTCTGAATCAGGGGTCTCCAATCTTGGCAACTTTGAGACTTGTGGACTTCAACTCCCAGAATTGGAGTTCTTCAAGTCTTAAAGTTGCCAAGGATGGAGACCCCTGGCCTAAAATGATGGTGGGTTATTATCTAAACCAGAGATGGCTAACCTTTTTGCCATCGCGTGCCAAAAGTGGGGGGGAGTGCGAGGGGTTGCGGGCACGCGTGGCCACACCCATAATTCTATGTGCTCTGCCCGCTTGCACACATGACCACCCTCCCGCACCCCCGGCTTTTGGTTTGCCGACTTCCGGTAGAACCGGAAGGCCCATTTTTCGCTCTCCCCAGGCTCCAGAGCCCTTCTAGGAGCTTGGGGAGGACAAAAACAGCCTTCTCCACATCCCTGTAGGCCCTCCGGAGGCCGGAAACAGCCCGTCTGCTAACTTCCGATGGGACCGGAAGGTCCGTTTTTTGCTCTCCCCAGGCTCCAGAGCCTTTCTATGAGCCTGGGGAGGGCGAAAACGGCCTTCCCCACGTTTCCCGAAGGCCCTCCGGAAGCAGCGTGTTTCCTGACTTCCGGTAGGCCCAGAAGGCCCGAATATCAGCTGCCCGACACACACATGTGCGCCGGAGCTGAGCTCGCGTGCCCATCAATATGGCTCCACGTGCCACCTATAGCACGCGTGTCATAGGTTCGCAATCATGGATCTAAGCTCTGCCTTTGGGCAGGATCATCTCCCTGATTCTGAGCTACCAGGAGGTGGTGAACAACAGAGGCATGAAATGTTTAGGAAGATGCCCGAGATAGGAAAACAGAGAAAGGAAAACTAGGAGCCCTTCCTTCATTCCAATAATGTCAATCCTAATGGAAATTAATAGCGGGGCAATCAGAAACACAATGGCTGCATAAACAGACACACCCACCCAGCGAAAGCAATTGCGACATCATCTTGGCTTGGTTCAAAAGCCTTGGGCAATGCAAGACAGGCCCTTCGGAGGTTCATCCTTTGATTTTTATTTTATTTTTTTTCTACAGAACTCTCCGCAACTAAACGTGAACTCATCTCTCCAAAATGCTTTGCATCCGATGTCATAGCACTGGTTCCTCCAATGCTATTATACAATGTAACTTGAATAAGTGACTTACAACCCATCCTCGCACCTACGACGGTCAACAGCATCCCCATGACCAAAATTCATGCTTGGCAACTGAGAGGTGATTGCAGCATCCCAGGGTCATGTGATAGCCCAAGAGGTCTTCAAACTTGGCAGCTTTAAGACTTGTGGACTTCAACTCCCAGAATTCTAAGGTTCAACTCCATGGTATAGGTAGAGCAGAAGTGTCCAATCCCGGCCACCATAAGACCTATGGACGTTGACACCTAGAATTCTGTGGAATTGTGGGAGTTGAAGTCCACAAGTCTTAAAGCTGCCAAGTTTGAAGACCTCTGTGATAGCCATTTGTGACGTTCCCAGCTGGCCTCCAACAACCAAAATCAATTTGGGGGGGGGGAGAGAGAAAGCTAGGTTGACTTACCAACCACGTTTCGTTTAACAAGCGCAGTGATTCCCTTAACAAGCATAAAAGGGACATACTTCGCAACAGCCCTGATTAAGCCACAGAAATTCTGTTCCCAATTGTCGTCCTAAATCGAGAACTATCTGTAAGCTTCACGTAGTTTTGAAATACAAAAGAAGCCCTCACCAACACCCTCCCTCCATTTTGCCCCTTGGTAACATTCAGCGTTGGATTGCCAATATTATTACCACCAGTTCGCCCCCCGTGTGCACGCTCACTTCACGTGCGTGCCTTCCGCGGATTTGCCTGGCCTCCCATGCATGCGCTTTGCTCGTTCGTGCGCCTTTCGCGCATGTGCCCGGCCTCGAAAATGTCATCCTAAATAGGATGGCATAGAGCTGGGGCAGGTGAGCGGGCCCACCTGCGATCTCCGCTACCAATTCGCCCGAACCGGTACGAACCAGCTGAATACCACCTCTGGTAACATTCTCTGGGATTCCCAATATCCCAACAGTCAGGCAGGGAGAACCCCCCCTCCCAAAATAGGCTGAAAATTAGGGGTACAAAACAAGGGTGGGTTCTAAAGATTTTTACTACCGGTTCTGTGGGTGTGGCTTATTTTGTGGGCGTGGCTTGATGGTCATGTGACAATTCCTTAGGATTTAGCAGAGGTACTGGTCTACCAGACTTTTAACTGCTTGCAGAGCCGTACCGGTCTACCCATTTGTTTTTGGAGCGTTCCGGTCTACTCGTTTATTTTTGGAGTGTTACGGTCTACCCATTTGTTTTTGGAGAGAACTGGTCTACCACCACACTGCCTTTTACTGCTGATCAGCTGTAGGGCGGCCCTTTGAAGTGCCGCGGCAGGAGTTTAAACAGGTTTTTTTCCTTCTAGCCGATCAGCTGGGACTCGGGAGGCAGCGAATAGATTGGGGGCGTGGCCAGGCAGAGGTGGTATTTACCGGTTCTCCGAACTACTCAAAATTTCCACTACCAGTTTGCAAGAACCGGGGAGAACTGGTAGCAACCCACCACTGATGCAAAATCATGTCTAAGGATCCCGTCTCCCAAATCTCAGCTTCAAGCCTGAATCAAGGGGTTGTCCACTCCTGCAGAAAAAGATGCAGCAGGAATGTCATAGCAAAAAAATAAATAAATATGCATCTAAGAAAACCAGACATTTCCGAGAACCCAGAACATCAGCAAAGAGCAAGAATGGTTAAATAGAAAATCAAGATGCTTCTTTAATTAGAAGAGCGAAGAAGGGACTCATTGAAAGGCACAATAGTTACTGATTCAGGGAGGAGAAGCGAGGTCTCTAGAGACATGTCAGCACCAGACAGTTGGTGCCCCAGGCCATCTCCTATGACTTCCCGCTCATCAGGAAGATATTTTGGGGGTGGGGGAGTGAGGGGCAGGGATGGAAAAGGACGACAAAAGTTTAAGACTAGCCCAGGGACTCCACAGCTACACGTTTGGTTTCTACATTTGTTTCGCAGCTCAGTGTGAAAGATTCACTCAGCTGTCCCATTCTCCCAGGAGAACAGTCTATAGCAGGGGTCTCCAACCTTGGCAACTTTAAGACTTGTGGACTTCAACTCCCAGATTTCTAAGGTTCAACTCCAGGGTATAGAGCAGAAATGTCCAATCCTGGCCACCGTAAGGCCTATGGACGTCGACTCCTAGAATTCTGGGGAATTCTGGGAGTTGAAGTCCACAAGTCATAAAGTTGCCAAGGTTGGAGACCTCTAGTCTACAGGGCTGACATCTTGCAGATCAAGCTACGCCTAACCCATTTCATGGAAACAATGGAAAAATCTAGCAAAAGCGGGACCTTTGAAGTCAACCATCAATAGAGAGACTCTACACCAAGGGGTGTCCGACCATGGCAATTGTTAAGACTTGTGGACTTCAATTCCCAGAATTCCGCAGAATTCTATGAGTCGATGTCCACAGGCCTTATGGTGGCCAGGTTTGGACACTTTTGCTCTACACCCTGGAGTTGAACCTTAGTGTCATGAAAGCAAAGCGGAGATTGGCAATTTCACCTTTATTTCTGCATGTAGTCTCCAGTGAGTTGTAATGTTTTGACAACTAGGAACCACCTGCTGGAACGCCTCCTCTTACTCACAGGTGAGTTGATTAGATGGAAATTAAGGACACTAACAGGCAGTGTGGTCAAGAACCACAGAGGCTTTGAATAGAGAAAACCAGATGAACGGTTGCAGGAACTGGGTATGTCTAGTCCGATGAAGAGAAGGACTAGGGGAGACATGATAGCAGTCTTCCAATATCTCAGAGGTTGCCCCAAAGAAGAGGGAGTCAAGCTATTCTCCAAAGCACCTGAGGGTAGAACAAGAAGCAATGGGTGGAAACTAATCAAGGAGAGAAGCAACTTAGAATTAAGGAGAAATTTCATGACAGTGAGAACAATTAACCAGTTAGAAACAACTTGCCTTCAGATGTTGTGAATGCTCCAACACTGGAAGTTTTTAAGATGTTGGATAACCACTTGTCTGAAGTGGTGTAGGGTTTCCTGCCTAAGCAGGGGGTTGGACTAGAAGACCTCCAAGGTCCCTTCCAACTCTGTTATTCTATTCTAGACAAGAAAATATCTAGAGATGTGGGAGTTCCTGAATCTGATGAAGTTGACGACAACCCCTTGGTCTACAAGGTCCTGCAAGTTGCTTAGTTGTGGGTTGTTGAGTTTTGTTTTGGTTTTTTTTAAGAAAAGAGCAACAGAGCAGCTTCCCCAAAACTGTTTCCAGCTGCAGGATCTCTCCCGTAACGGCCAGCCAGAAATGAGCTTGACACAAAGACAGCCTTCAAGGGAGAATTTCCTGAAGTTACATGTTTTCTGCCAGCAGGAAACTGTCCCCCAGCCCGGCCAAGAATACAAATAACCTCTGTCTCTAATGGGGGTGGGAGGGAGGAGAGAGGAATATCTCCCCCCACCCAAACCTGAGGGGGACAAAAATAGGAGGGCAAATGATGGACTTTAGTTGCAACACAAAGTACACCAGTGTTTTAAGTCTCTGTGGCCATAAGCCCTTCCTCCAGGAGAAGACCAAGCGCTGAGTTAAAGAGCGCAAACTCAAGAGATGTACTTGATTGAAATGGTACACACACATCTACAACAGCTTAATAATTAATAATTAACAAATAATTAGTAAAGAAGTGTTAATACCACTTTATCATGCCTTGCTAAGGCCACACTTGGAAGACTGCATTCAGTTTTGGTCGCCACGATGTTAAAAAAAAAAGATGTGGAGACTCTAGAAAGAGTGCAGAGAAGAACAACGAAGATGATTAGAGGACTGGAGGCTAAAATATATGGAGAACAACTGCAGGAATTGGGTATGTCTACTTTGATGAAAAGAAGGACTAGGGGAGACATGATAGCAGTCTTCCGATCTCTCAGGGGCTGCCCCAAAGAAGAGGGAGTCAAGCTATTCTCCAAAGCACCTGAGAGCAGGACAAGAAGCAACAGGTGGAAACTCATCAAGGAGAGAAGCAACCTTAGAACTAAGGAGAAATATCCTGACAGTGAGAACAATGAATCAGTGGAACAACTTGCCACCAGAAGTTGTGAATGCTCCAACACTGGAAGTTTTTAAGATGATGTTGGGTAACCATTTGTCTGAAGTGGTGTAAGGTTTCCTGCCTGGGCAGGGGGTTGGACTAGAAGACCTCCAAGGTCCCTCTGCTCTGCTCTGCTATTCCTTTAGAAGTGTCCAGTGTTGTCATAAGCAAGTTTTTTAAAAAAATTTGTTTTAAGTTTTTTATTTTTTACAAACATATCAAGTGTGGCACCTGAGTGTCAATCAGGGTGGATAAATATCAATGATTTTTTAAAAAAATAAATTAAAAAAAATCAGATTTTTTTTTAATTTAAATCGGATTTTTTTGATTTAAATCGGATTTTTTTTTATTTTTATCGAATTTATTTTAATAAAAAACTTTTGGGGTAAAAATCTATCGTAAGATAGTTTTCTATTTAAGATACATAAATCATTTAGTTTATTCAGCATGAAATGGAGCTTAGTTATGTAGCATGAGGCTGTATATTCTGCAACACTGGGACTATCGGTGAGTCAACAGCGGGTCAAAGGAGTAGCAGAGATGACAGTTGCTCTTTAAAAATTATGATTTAAATCGAGTTGATTTAAATCAAGCCTTTTTACTAGTGACTTAAATCATGATTTAAATTGTGATTTAAATCAACTCGATGGTGTCAATCATTTTAATACAAATAAAATAGTATTAATATTTATTTCATTTAACAAGCTTATATAGACCTTGTAATACACATATTTTTATTAAATTATCTTTCATTATTTAACCATTCAATATTTCAATGTGTCGTTTCTATGCCAATCCCCCTCTTCTAAGTGTCATACCTTTTAATGCAAATAGAATATTTATTAATCATATTTATTATGTTTAACAAGCTTATATAATAGTACAAACACTTATGCTCAATTAAAATTTTCCATTATTTGCTTGTTCAATTATAATCCTTATTTAGTTATTCAATATTTCAGTATGTTATTTTCATGTCAATCGCCATATTCTGCATGTCATACATTTTAATACAAATAAAGTATTTTGATCACATTTCTTACGTTTAGTAAATGTACACCTATTCATATTGAATTATCATCTTTCATTATTTATTTAATCAATAGCTCGATATATTATTTTTATGCCAGTCACCATATTATTTAAGTATACTCAGTAATGCCATCATTCAAATTCTAATTTCCCCTCTTACTATCAGTTCTCATTATGTAAGCAAGGTTTATGAGTAGCAGTGAAGTCACGTAGATCCTTCAGAAAAACTCGGGCAAGGACAGGCAGAACTGGTGGCTTCCATTTGGGCATTCGGGATCTGAGTGAGTAGCGTTGGTATGCAGGGGTGCAGGGAGATACCAAGAAAGAAAATAGAGGTAGTCCTTGGCTTACAACAGTTCATTTAGTGACCATTCCATGTTACGACAGCACTGAAAAAAGTGATTTATGGCCATTTTTCACACTCACTTTGGTCAATTATCTCGCCAATGGAAAACTGTCGATTAGAAAGGTCGGCAGTTTGGCAGTTCGAATCCCTAGTATAGATCTCTTGCGTGAGCACGGGGTTGGAATAGATGACCTCCAAGCTCCCTTCCAACTCTGTTACTGTTAACTTGCAATGGACGCTGCAAGAAATGTACTCCTTTGTCTGGTAAGGTGGGAGGAGGACTGGATTTACAGCAGCTCAGCCACAAGTCTTAGTTTTATGCTAACAGAAGCATAAGCTTAGTTTTATGCTAACAAAACGTAGACTTTGCGCTTCTCGTTACTTTGGGTCAAATACAAGCCTGCCTACACAATGCTTGTGGCAGCCAGTCCAGAGTTTAATTTCTCCCTATTTTGGGGAGTACTTTCCAAAGCGTAGATAAGGGCAGACTGAAGAGACAAAGGAAGATGTGCATGGAGAGGATTTGGATAGACTCCGAATTGTATAATTCTTCAGACAGAGAGGAATTCTGAAAGTTGTTTAATGTCATGGGAATTTAGGACTTTTTTACTCATCTGCTTATTCTGCATAATTCAGACTGCTTTAACAGCAAGGCGAGACAAAGGATCTTGCAAGGACTTGAGCAGTCAACGTTTGATTAAAGCAGAGGTCTTCAAATTTGGCAGCTTTAAGACTTGTGGACTTCAACTCCCAGAATTCTCCAGCCAGCATAGCTGGCTGGAGAATTCTGGGAATTGAAATCCATAAGTCTTAAAGCTGCCAAGTTTGAAGACCTCTGGATTAAAGCAACGTAGACAATATTCTGATGGTTAAAGACAGCCTTAATGATTTTAGCTAGTTCTTTGTACCCCCTTGGCTTTGCAAAAAAGTTAAGCCTACGAAATTAGGTTTAGGACTGCAGGAGGCAGGCCTGGAAGGTATGGTCAAAAAAGTCAAAATGGCAGCTGCAAGGTGTTTCGAACTCTTTATCACTATCTTGATCTTTTCAACCATAAAAAAAACCATCTTTTCAACTATAAAAAAGCTGTTGAGAATCTAGAAAGAGTGCAGAGAAGAGCAACCAAGATGATTAGGGGACTGGAGGCTAAAACAGAACTGTATATACGGCTTTACAGTGCTTTTACAGCCCTCTAAGTGGTTTGCAGAGTCAGCCTCTTACCCCCCCAACAATCTGGGTCCTCATTTTACCCACCTCGGAAAGATGGATGGCTGAGTCAACCTTGAGCCGGTCAGGATCGAACTGCTGGCAGTGGGCAGAGTTAGCCTGCAATATTGCATTCTAACCACTGCACCACCAGGAAGAAACATGAGAAAGGGAATTAAGGGAGGGAGGGAGGAAAAGGAAGGAAGGAAGGAAGGAAGGAAGGAAGGAAGGAAGGAAGGAAGGAAGGAAGGAAGGAAGGAAGGAAGGAAGGAACAATAGCACTTAGACTTATATACTGCTTCACAGTTCTTTTACAGCCCTCTCTAAGAGGTTTACAGAGTCAACCTATTGCCCCCCAACAATCTGGGTCCTCATTTTACCCATCTTCGGAAGGATGGAAGGCTGAGTCAACCTTGAGCCGGGTGAGATTCGAACTGCCAAATTGCAGGCAGCCGGTAGTCGACCGAAGCAGCCTGCAGTACTGCATTCTAACCACAGCACCACCGCGACTCCTAGAAAACTAATATAGAAAACTATCTTTCTATAGATTTTTACTCCAAAAGCATTTTATTAAAACAAATTTGATAAAAACAAAAAAAATCTGATTTAAATTTTTAAAAAATCAGCTTTACCCCCTCCTCTCTGTGGCAGCCCCTCAAACATTGGAAAACTGCTATCATGTCTCCCCCGGTCCTTCTCTTCACTAGACTAGCCATGCCCAGTTCCTGCAACCATTCATCGTACGTTGTAGTCTCCGGGCCTTTGATCATTTTAGATAGATTCAGATTAACAGAGTTGGAAGGGGCATTGTAGGTCATCTAGTCCAACCCCCCGCCCAAGCAGGAGACCCTACACCATTTCTGACAGATGGCAGTCCCGTCTCTTCTTGAAAGCTTCCAGGGATGAAGCTCCCACAACTTCTGAAGGCAACTTCTGTTCCATGGGTTGATTGTTCTCACTGTCAGAAAATTCCTCCTTATTTCCAGGCTGAATCTCTCCTTGATCAATTTCCATCCATTATTCCTTGTTTGGCCTTCAGTTGCCCTGGAAAATAGCTTGACCCCCTTCCTCCTCTCTGTGGTAGCCCCTCAAATATTGGATGACTGCTCTCATGTCTCCCTTGGTCCTCTTCTTCACTAGACTAGCCATGCCCAATTCCAACAACCATTCTTCATACTGTAAGTCTAAGTGCTATTGCTATTTAAGATATATTAATAATTTAGTTTATTCAGCATGAAATGGAGTTTAGTTCTGTAGCATGAGGCTGTATATTCTGAAATATTGGGACTTTCGGTGAGTCAACAGCAGGTCAGAGGAAGAGCTGCTGCGGGGCAGAGATGACAGCTGCTCTTTAAAAATTACGATTTAAACGGAGTTAATTTAAATCGAGCCTTTCCACTCGTGATTGAAATCATGATTGAAATCGACTTGATTTAAATCAAATCTGGAAGAGAAACCAGGATCACAAAGGTCAACTTTGGGGCTGAAGGAGGGGGCTTCATCTGAACATGACATAACATGAAAGCACTATACAAGCCAGTCTTTGCAACACGGTGGGGAAAAAAATCAACGTTTTTCAAAGCAGAGTTCCATCCTAAAGTGGAACCTTAGAGTACATACCCAGGACCTAAACAAGAAAAGCAACAAGAAAAAGTACGACCAGTACGTTCCCATAGAGAGGGGCTCCTTCGGGTGCCATCGGCCAAACAATATTGACTGGCGGCCCCCAGGGGGGGAGCCTTCTCTGTGGGGGCACCTACTATCTGGAACGAGCTCCCCCCGGAGATACGGAGGATCCCGGATCTGCGTACCTTCCGTCGCGCGCTCAAGACTTTTTTATTTCATCAAGCTGGCCTGACCTAAGTTTTTCCCCTTTTTAAATGGAAAATTTAAATTTGGTTTTAAATTATTGGGGTTTTAAATTTGTTCAGCCAAATTATTTAATTCGTTTTTATTCTATTTTAAATTTTGTATTTATATGTTTTATTCTATGGCTGTTCACCGCCCTGAGTCCTTCGGGAGTAGGGCAGTATACAAATTCAATTAAAAAAAAAAAAAAAGAGAGAGAATGTGTGTCCAAAAACGGGAGCTTCCTGGAGGCATCAGCCGGGCTGAATTTGTTTTTACCCAATTGGCAAAGGAAAGTTTACACCCTTATCTTTAACCAGCCCTGAACTTCTGAAGCACGCAAGCAAACGTGCCTCATACTTTTTCTGACTGTGGAAAAAGCTGGCAAGCTCCGAAGGCTGCCAGGAACACTCCCTGGGCGCGTATGAAGCAAGGCACATGCAGGAGAATCACCAGCCTCCCCACCCCTCGAAGGGAGCTGGCGGCACCCCAAATGCCATCCTTCCCAACCGCATCGTGGCTGTAGCCCTTTGCCGCGATGCCCATCCTGCCAAGCTCCAGACTCCTGTCATTACCTCACAGCATAAAGATCAGCCTATGATGGTCAAACCGTGGGGGTCAGAGTCTGGAAATTAAAGGTAACTGGACCTTAATAGCCTGTTGTCTTCCACAAGAACCTGTACTTATTTCCAAAGTAAGGTTTTTGTTTGGTGAGGCAGGCTCTTGTTACATTATCATTAGGCCCAGAGTAGGTGCACTCTGCCTATACTCCAAAGTAGACCTAGGCACAACAAAAACTCTCAAGGTAGAAGGAAACCTATCTTCCCTAGCTTTCTGGAGTCACCTCTCATCTAAAATGGCCACTTCTTATGGTCTAGCCTCTTGCTGAAGAAACCCTCTCTATGGGAGCCAGTACACTCCCATAGAGAGGGGCTCCTCCGGGTGCCGTCAGCCAAACAATGTCGACTGGCAGCCCCCAGGGGGAGAGCCTTCTCTGTGGGGGCACCTACGATCTGGAACGAGCTCCCCCCGGAGATACGGAGGATCCCGGATCTGCGCACCTTCCGTCGCGCGCTCAAGACTTTCTTATTTCATCAAGCTGGCCTGGCCTAAATCTTTTCCCCTTTTTAAATGTAAATTTTAGTTTGTTTTTAAGTTATGGGGTATTTTAAATTTGTCTCAGCCAAATTATTTAATTCGCTTTTATTCTATTTTAAATTTTGGTATTTATGTGTTTTATTCTGTGGCTGTTCACCGCCCTGAGTCCTTCGGGAGTAGGGCGGTATATAAATCCAATAAATAAATAAATAAAATAAATAAACCCAAGGGAGTCTTACAAGACGATTGTTGTTCGTTGCAAAGTCGCATCTGACCCATCGCGACCCCCATGGACCACATTCCTCCAGGCCTTCCTGTCCTCTACCATCCTCTGGAGTCCATTGAAGCTCATGCCTACTGCTTCAGTGACTCCATCCAGCCACCTCGTTCTCTGCCGTCCCCTTCTTCTTTTGCCCTCCATCGTTCCCAGCTCTTCTCCAAGGAGTCCTTCCTTCTCGTTAGGAAGGCGTTGCAAGACAATACACATGGCATAACCTCACAGGGTTGTTGTTGGGGGGTGTGTGAACTGGAAGAGGAAGGGGTATTAGGGATGTTCACTGCTTTACTTATGAAGTAACAAAGGTGGGAGAAATAATTAAGTGACTGGTTCTATCACCTTAAAGCAGGGGTCTCCAACCTTGGCCCCTTTAAGCCTGGCGGACTTCAACTCCCAGAATTCCCCAGCCAGCTGGCTGGGGAATTCTGGGAGTTGAAGTCCGCCAGGCTTAAAGGGGCCAAGGTTGGAGATCCCTGCCTTAAAGGACCTACAAAAATCACAAGGGATGTTTCCTTACCCAAATAGAAACCAGAAAATAAATCAGAAAGGTGCACAAAATGATGGGGGAAGAACACAAGAAACCTAGGCAAATTTCCCCATCCCCCCCCCCGCCCCCCATCAGTATTCACTGGCTAGCTGGCTCAGTGGCTAAGACGCTGAGTCCGTCAATCAGAAAAATATTATAAGAGACGGGATTTATTTTATCAATGGCTAGATAATAAAACATGGACATGAGACATGAAACATGAAATGGATGTTATCATACAATATATGGAAATGATTTTAACGGGATGAAAATGCCATTTTTTTTATTTTTATTTTTCTAAATTTTTATTTATTTTTATATGCCGCCCTTCTCCGGAGACTCAGGGCGGCTTACAATGCGTTAAGCAATAGCCTTCATACTTTTGTATATTTTATACAAAGTCAGCTTATTGCCCCCACAAACCGGGTCCTCATTTTACCCACCTTAGGAAGGGTGGAAGGCTGAGTCAACCTTGAGCCTGGTGAGAATTGAACTCGCAGTAATTGCAGGCAGCTGGATGTTAAATGCTGCCTTAGTAGGCGGCATTAGCCTCCTACGCCACTCAGGCTCCTAAACGAATGACCAAATGAGAATAACGATATATAGATTATTAGATTGATCATATGAGAAATTAAGAGAATTAGTAAATGATGGATAGGAGATGAAGCACAAAAGATTTGTAACTGACCGACACACTACTTGCAATTGGAATAGATGATGGATGTTTTTATGTTTTGTTTAAAAAAATCATATTTTTATTTATTTATTTATTTATTTATTTATTTATTTATTTATTTATTTATTTATTTTGTATACCGCCCTTCTCCCCAAGGACTCGGGGCAGTAAACAGCCAGCAGATAAAATACAGAAAATACAAAAATTAAAACAATATTAAAAACCAATTAAATTTATTTGGCCCACAGTTAAACCACCCCCATATTCAAAACCCATAAATTAGCAATTTAAAATTAAAACAATTTAAAAATATGGTCAGGTCAGGTCAGCCCAGCTTGATGAAACAAACGTCTTTTAAAGAATTTTAAGAAAAATTGGCAACTTCAGTGGTTCGAATCCCTAGTAGAGGTCTTCTGTGTGAGTAGGGGGTTGGACTAGATTACCTCCGAGGTCCCTTCCAACTCCGTTACAGTTAAAAGTATCAATTGGCATTTGTTTGACATTTCAAGAACACTTTTGTTTGTCTAAGCGTCATTCACAAACAGATTCGCAAGCAGTTCCCTAAAACGATGGATACACAATGTCTTTTAAAAGAAAGGGGGAAAAAACTCCCTAGTAAAACGCGAGTCTAAATATAAGCCTTAGAAGCGGTCAAGAAACAAGACGAGATTGACATACAACCTTCTTCCCTACCCCAAAAAAAAAAAAAAAAAACCTGGCAATTAAAATCAGGTGCAAAAATATCAGAAACCAGGTGCAAAAAATACAAATTTCAGGTGCGCCTGAAAGCAAAGACGGAAAAGCGAAGTTTCCCCCCCAAACTTTTGAACGAACTTCAAAAGTTTGTTCCCATCGTGTTCCGACGACCAAGACTTACTATCGGGCGAGAAGAACGAGCGCACAGCCCAAAATTTTGTCCCTTCGGACAGGCAAAAAAGAGAAGACCCCCCCCCCACCCCTTGTAACATACATCGCCGTTACTCTTTCCTTATCCAAAGTCAAAAAAAAGACAAAACGCGGAGAGCGGAGAAGAAAGGAGAACGTTTCTCTCGCTTTCTTTAAAAAAAGAAAGTTGGAAATGCAATCCGTAAAGTGGTCCCCACCTTACTCCAAGGAGTAAAAAAAAAAAAAAAAGCCGCTCTGGACGCCGAGCCCGGACCCCAAAGTTCCTTCCAACCCTCCCGGCAAAGACAGCGAGAGAATAACACTTACTCCGCCGAAATCTCGAAGCTGCCTCTGGACTACTCCGAAGTTACTCGCGGGAGGAGAGGAGGGGGGGGTGTCGTGGAGATGCCACCGGCAACGCGGAGGACAGAGCTTCTCCGCTGCTTCTCGCCCAGCGCAACGCTAGTCCTAAACCTATAGTCTTAGCCACCCCCCTCCCTACTCCTCCTCCTCCTCCTCCTCCTAAGGGGCCGGCGGTTCCCTCGTAGGGTTCTTATAGGATCAGCTTGGGACAGCCAGGTGTCGCCCGAGCGCCCTCTACAGGCTCACCGGCGCCCCTGCAGGCTCCAGCGCTTCACCTCCACCGAGGGAGGGGAAGGGTCCGCTGGGGAATTTTCCTCCTCCTCCTCTCCCCTCCTTGCACTTTGCGGGGTTTTCAGCTGCTGGTGGGTTGGCAAAGCAAGGCAGGCGCAAGCCGGGATCGGGAGTTCTAGCACGTGCCTCGCTCCAGCCTGCCAGCCTGGAGGGTTTGGGGGCAAGGGTGAAATCCAATTTTATTTTATTTTTTACTACTGGCTTGGTGGACATGGCAGGGGAAGGTTACTGCAAAATCTCCATTCCCACCCTACTCCAGGGGAAGGATACTGCAAAATTTCCATTCCCACCCTACTCCAGGGGAAGGATACTGCAAAATCTCCATTCCCACCCTACTCCAGGGGAAGGATACTGCAAAATTTCCATTCCCACCTTACTCTAGGGGAAGGATACTGCAAAATCTCCATTCCCACCTTACTCCAGGGGAAGGATACTGCAAAATCTCCATTCCCACCTTACTCCAGGGGAAGGATACTGCAAAATCTCCATTCCCACCTTACTCCAGGGGAAGGATACTGCAAAATCTCCATTCCCACCCTACTCCAGGGGAAGGATACTGCAAAATCTCCATTGCCATCCTACTCCAGGGGAAGGATACTGCAAAATCTCCATTGCCATCCTACTCCAGGGGAAGGATACTGCAAAATCTCCATTCCCACCCTACTCCGGGGGAAGGATACTGCAAAATTTCCATTCCCACCCTACTCCAGGGGAAGGATACTGCAAAATCTCCATTCCCACCCTACTCCAGGGGAAGGATACTGCAAAATCTCCATTCCCACCCTACTCCAGGGGAAGGATACTGGAAGGATGCAGGTTTATTGCAGTGTAAGTCCTCAAAAGAGTTTAACCAGGTTAGTTGCCGAGGTGGCAAGATGCTGCTGGAAGGATGCAGGTTTATTGCAGTGTAAGTCCTCAAAAGGGTTTAACCAGGTTTCTTATTTATCCTAATACAGGCAGTCCTCCAGTTACATCGACGATTGAGCCCAAAATCATATGTGCGAGGGGAACCTTTACCTTTAAGAGTGGGAGAGCTCATCTGATGGGAGCCTTGCACTTAAATTATTACCCTAAAAGTTATAGTTTTTGACAAGCAGAACCTACAAACTGCACGCTTTCCAGGTGTATTAAGACTTCAGGTAGTCCTCAAATTACAACCACAATTGAGAACCATTTTTTTTTTTGTTGTGAAGCAAGACGGGTTCTTCAGTGAGGCGTGCCAAAATTTAGGACTTCGTTTGCCAGTTAAGTGAATCCCTGCACTTAAAATAAATCATGTGGTCATTACACAAACCGGACTTCCCCTTTTGGTTCTGCTCATTGGAAGCTGCCTGGGGAGGTTGCAAATGTGACTCTGGGACATTGCAACACTCATAAACACACACCAATTGTCAAGCAGCTGAATTCTAATCATGCGGGGTTTCTGTGAAGGTCATCAGTGACCATAAGTGCTGTAACTTTGGTCGCTAAATGAACGATAGTGCTCAAAATTCTCGGTATGGATAACTTAGAACTATGTCACTTGCGATCAGACCTAGGTATTGCATACAAAATTATACGTAGTAATGTTTTACCTGTAAATGACGTTTTTTGTTTCAATCGCCATAATACACGCGATAACAGCCGCTTTAAACTCAATGTAAATCTTTCTAAACTTTTATTTATTTTATTATTAGACATATTTCTATGCCGCCCACTCTCCGAGGACTCTGGGCGGCTTACACCAAAGACAGTATGCTAAATAGCATATTGCCCCTTAACAATCTGGGTACTCATTTTACCCACCTCGGAAGGATGGAAGGCTGAGTCAACCTTGAGCCGGTTAGATTTGATCCACTGATCTGCTGAATTAGCAGTCAGCTGAAGTAGCTGAAGTAGCTGCAGTACTGCACCCTAACCACTGCGCCATCTCGGCTCTTGACTGTAAAAAATAGGATTTCTGTAATAGAATTGTCAAAGTCTGGAATGCCCTACCTGATCCAGTTGTCTCAGCTACACATTCTCACAGTTTCAGTCACAAATTGACTTCCATGGACCTTATTTCACACTTAAGTGGTCAGTAGAGGGGGGGCATGCATAAGTGCACTAATATGCCTATCGTCCCTGCCATTGTATTTTTATTCTCCTATTCTTATTCTCGTTTTTGTTTGACAAATTCTAATAAATAGTAAATCAAGGACCACCTCAGTGGTGGGTTCCAGCCGGTGTTATCACTGGTTCTCTTCGCGCACGCGCTTTGCGTGCGATCGCCATGCGCATGCTCGCTTCACTCACACGTGCGCCGAACTTGCACTCTGCACAAGCACGTTAGGCTTCTGCCCAGCTGAGGTGCAGTAATCCACTCTGCCGCGCCTATCAGCTGGGCTAAAAAACAAGAAATAAAGATAGGAATAAAGTGGGGGCGGATGGGAAGGCCAAGCTCCTAATCAAAGAGAACCGATTCAGTGATGTCACATCACCACCACTACTGGCTCAGCTGAACCGGAAGCAACCCACCACTGGACTACCTGTACTATTTCTGTTGGTCATAGAATAACAGGAACTGGTGCTCAACACATGTAAAGGACTGGTTGTTGTGAAAGTTGAACATGATTAACAAACTTAAAAAGGGGCAATGAAGGTTGGGTAACCCAGGAATTGGAAGAGGGCTCCCATGTAGTAAAGGTAAAGGTTCCCCTCACACATATGTGCTAGTTGTTCCTGACTCTAGGGGGCAATGCTCATCTCTGTTTCAAAGCCGAAGAGCCAGGGCTGTCCGAAAACATCTCCGTGGTCATGTGGCCGGCATGACTCAATGCCAAAGGCGCACGGAACACTGTTACCTTCCCACCAAAGGTGGTCCCTATTTTTCTACTTGCATTTTTTACGTGCTTTTGAACTGCTAGGTTGGCAGAAGCTGGGACAAGTAATGGGAGCTCACCCTGTTACGCGGCACTAGGGATTCGAACCGCTGAACTGCCGACCTTCTGATCGACAAGCTCAGTGTTTTAGCCACTGAGCCACCGCGACCCTTGTAGAACAGGTGCCAATTCTGGATACAAGCTCTTTTCCATTATATACAGGTAGTTCTCTGACTTAGGAGCACAATTCATCCCAAAATTTAAGTTGCTAAGTGAGACATTTCTTAAGTGAGTTTTGCCCCATTTTACGATCTTTCTTACCACAGTTGTTAAGTGAATCACTGCAGCTGTTAAGTTAGTAACGCAGTTGTTCAGTGAATGTGGCTTCCCCGTTGATTTTGCTTGACAAGGTCGCAAAAGGGGATCATATGATCCCAGGACACTGCAACCGTCATAAATATGAGTCAATTGCCAAGTGTCTGAATTTTAATCACATGACCATGGGGATATCGCAATGGTTGTAAGTGTGAAAAACGACCATAAGTCACTTTTTTCACTGCCGTTGTAACTTTGAATGGTCACTAAAAGAACTGTTGCAAGTCGATTCGTCAGCCGGGGTTTTCGGAGCCCGCTAAGTCCCCGACTGTCTCGCCGAGTCGCCAAACCGGAAGTTCGAAACTCATTTTTGGCTTGCAAAATTCATCCTTCATCGAACGTGTCCTCCGTTCATTTTTATCTTACAAGACTTCTAACATTGTGTAAAGCAACCACGAGAAATTAGATTGCACGATTTTGTGCATCTTCCCAAAAATTGCTGAAGAGGCTTCTTGGATGAGAAATGAAACATCTTCAAAGAAAGCCCAGTTGCCTCTTGAAAAAGCACCTTTGGGACAACCATGACCTGGAGGACTGAGAATCTCCCTAGAGTTCCCAAAAGATGTGTCTTTTCTGAGTCAGTAGGTAGCACTAACCTCAAAGGACCTTACAGCATCTTAAAGACTAATGTATTCTAGCAGGTTATTAATGGCCCTTACTTCCTTGTAAGTTTTCAGCAATACACCTTTAGAAACTACCTGAAAGATTGGAGTAGATAAAGGACAGAGAAGGTATTCTGTCTCCTACTAAATTTAATCACTTACTGCAATGCTAAAATGCTTGCGTGTTACAAATTAAGGTGTAAATCTCGTTATAGCTGTTTCATTCCCTCACTCTGAAATCCATTACGCTTCAGACTTAGAATTGTCAACAAGTTTCAGAGGGTAAAAGGATTTGTTTTAAAAAATCCTTTTAAAAGAGTGTAAGTATTCACTACTAAGCATAACAAGTTTTTTTTTTTTAGTGCCAGCTGATGTCTCCCATTTTCCTATTGCAGGACCTGAAGTGACATTAACGGTGTCCTTTGCAAAACTGATTTTTATCTGCTGACAATAAATCACATTGCAGCATTTTAAGTGTAGGAAAACAAATGTGTATGGACTTTAACATTTGCACAGTTTGTTTATATATGTTTGGAAATTAACCTGGAACCAACTTTCAACCAGGAGAGGTCAGTCGGAACTGATGACGGCGAAAGAGCTAAATTAAAAATTTCAATGGGATTAAAATGCTTTGAAATTTTCAAATGGAAAAAATGAATCAAAGTATATGCTGATCGTATTAACATTTTTAAAAAAGATCTGCTGTTTTTAATGAGATTTTTTTCTCTCCAAGGAAGAATGCTTAAAGTTGGAGCTTTCCATTTGAAAGAAGCAAGGATCTAATTCCAAAGGTTGAACTCTTGATAAAACTTTATCCGTTGCGTATATGTCAACACAATCACAGCCGCAAACATGGAGTATCTACACATCAAAGCAAAGATGTCTCCATTTAAAGAGAGCAAGAGAACTCAACTGCTTTCACTTTTACAGTAATCTGTTCTGTTCTGTTCTGTTCTGTTCTGTTCTGTTCTGTTCTGTTCTATTCTATTCTATTCTATTCTATTCTATTCTATTCTATTCTATTCTATTCTATTCTATTCTATTCTATTCTATTCTATTCTATTCTATTCCTCTACTCTACTCTACTCTACTCTACTCTACTCTACTCTACTCTACTCTACTCTACTCTACTCCTATTTTTTTTTAAATTTTAAATTTTGATTTATATGCCGCCGTTCTCCGGAGACTCAGGGCGGCTTACAGTGCGTTAAGCAATAGCCTTCATGCTTTTGTATATTTTATACAAAGTCAGCTTATTGCCCCCACAAACTGGGTCCTCAATTTATCTACCTTAGAAAGGATGGAAGGCTGAGTCAACCTTGAGCCTGGCAAGATTCGAACTTACTTTAATTGCAGACAGGTGGTGTTAAATTACAGTGCTTTTAGTCTGCAGAGCTATCCAGGCTCCTATCCTATCCTATCCTATCCTATCCTATCCTATCCTATCCTATCCTATCCTATCCTATCCTATCCTATCCTATCCTAACATAAATATAAATACTGATTTCCCCCCCCCTTTCCTCTTTCCACGTTTACCTGTCCCTGTTTAATTTCTTTTACAGCACAATTCGTTTTTCCACGATTGTGTTTCTCTGCAGTATTGTACGCTAGAAACAGGACAAATGGGGGGGGGGGGCAGGAGTCCAAATAAATTACAGTGATCATTCTAGGCTCTTGTTTTTAACTTCAATATTCATGTTACCTTGTGTGGCCGAATTTCTGCTTCCCTGGACCGAACAGCCCTGTTGACTGTGCAAAAGACGTTTGGTCATCCTTGGGAGATAATGCGGCAGTTTGAGCTGAAAAACCTGCAGACAGTGTTCAAGACTCGATAGAGCCTTCTCCTTGAACGGCTTTCAAAGATCCAAGGGCAGAGATTTGGGCTTGGCCCCTTGTTGATAAGGATATCTCAGCCCTCCTGTCTCAAACCCTTAATGCAGGGGTTTCAAACTCAAGGCCCAGGGCGAGATCTGGCCCGTGGGGCACTTAGATATGGCCCGCGGAGCTGCCCTTGGAAACAGCGAAGACCAGCCCGCGATGCCTCTGCCAGGAAAAGCAGGCTCCCAATCTCTGTTTTCGGCTGGGATGGCCTCCTGCAACCCTCTGCCAGTGAAAACGGAGCTCGGGAGGGCCGCATACGGCCTCTTGAGTTTTCTTGATCCCTTCTCTGCGGATACCACGGTCGCAGGTTTAATTCATGTCAATGGCGGACATTTCCTTGATACAGCATACACTTTAGACCAGGGGTATAAAAAACTCGATTTCATCAGGGTTGTGTTTGACCTGGGGGGGGGTGTGGGGGGGGGGGGCATGGCCAGCTCGACATCACTCCTGTCGGGGGCACCTGTGGTGGCCTGAGCGCTCTTGCCAGCGAAAACGGGCTCCCGAGTTCCGTTTTTGGCTGCCAAGACCTCCTGCAAACCTCTGCCAGTGAAAACGGAGCTCTGCCATTTTCACTGGCAGAGGGTTGCAGGAGTCCCTGGCAGCTGAAAATGGAGCTTGGGAGCCCATTTTAGCTGGCAGAAGCACCGCGTCCGATCCTTTACTGTTTCCAGGGCGGCCAATTCTAAGTACCCCCCCCCCCGGCAAGGGTGAAATCCAGCAGGTTCTGACAGGTTCTGGAGAACCGGTAGCGGAAATTTTGAGTAGTTTGGAGAACTGGCAAATAAACCGGCCACTGGCAGAGGGTTGCAGGAGGCCGTCCCAGCTGAAAACGGAGCTCTGGAGCCCGCTTTCCCTGGCAGAGCACTCAGGTGCCCCGACAGTGACGTTGAGCTGGCCATGCCCCCCCTGGCCACACCAGCCCCCCCCCCCCAGGTCAAACACAACCCCGATCAGCAGTGAAATGTACTTACCTTCGCTACCAGTTCGGGAGTGTGAGCATGCGCACCTCTTCAGAGGGTCAAAAACGGGACGTAATGACGTCCTGGCGGGTGGGCAGAGCCTCCCACCACCGGCGCTATCGGTTTGCGCGAACCGGATAGTTCCGGCTGGATTTCACCACTTACCCTGATGCAGCCCTCAATGAAATCGAATTTGACACCCCTGCCCTGGTGAAGAGAAATTTCATGCTGGCCCCTAACATAGGGAATCCAGTTTACAAGTAGCCCTCAACTTACAACTCAATCGTTTTGCAACCGGGTGAAGTTACAACAGCACAGGGGGAAAAAAGTGACTTACAACCATTTCTTGCATTTAACGACTGTCATGGCATCCCCAAAGTCGCATGATCAGAATTTGGGCTCTTGGCAACAGGCAAGCATTTACGTTGGTTGCAAAATTCTGGGGTCCTGCGATCGTCATTTGCAACTTTCCCAGATGGCTGCCAACAGGCAAAGTCAATGGGGGAAACCGGATTTGTTTAACGACAGCATGATTCACTTAACAACTGCAGGGATTGGCTTAACCAACGCCGCAAAAAAAGGTCGTACAATCTGGTGCGACTTGCTTAACGACCTTGGTTAGCAATGGAAATTCTGATCCGAGTTAGGATCGTAAGCCGAGCGCTACCTGTGTTACAGTGGTGGGTTTCAAATTTTTTTACTACTGGTTAACCCTGTGGGTGTGGCTTGGTGAGTGTGGCTTGGTGGGCATGGCAGGGCAAGGATACTTTAAAATCTCCATTCCCTCCCCACTCCAGGGGAAGGATACTGCAAAATCCCCATTCCCTCCCGATCAGCTGGGACTCGGGAGGCAGAGAATAGAAGGGGGCGGGGCCAGTCAGAATTTTTACTACCGGTTCTCTGAACTACTCAAAATTTCCGCTACCGGTTCTCCAGAACTGGTCAGAACCTGCTGAAACCCACCTCTGCTGTGTTGTCTTTCAAAAATCAACACGCACACCAGAGACGGTATTCAGCCAGTTTGCACCAGTTCAGGAAAAGCGGTAGCGCTGATTGTGGGTCCGCCCACCTTCCCCGGCTCCAAGTCGTGCTATTTATCACGTTTTCAAGGCCGGGCGCATGCGCGGAAGGCCGGGCGAATGCACAGAGAGTGCACGTGTGGAGAACCAGTGGTAACGATAAGTAAAACCCACCCGTGACACACACCCCCAATTCCGCAGAAGATTTCTAGTGTGCCACTGCAATGGACAGGAGCGGCAATGTTGTGTAAGAGAATTGCCTGTGGCTTTGTACACCAGAGGTCGGCCTACCAACCTCCGACCCAGCACTGCCACATTAGACAACAGTTTCTTCAGGATCTGTGGCACAACCGCTCCTGTCTTTGTGGGCTCGTGAGACTCTGCATATTCAAAGGCAAGAAAAGAAAACGCCACACCGGACGGCAGCTTTAGCTCGGTGAGGATTTTATTGGCAGGACAAGCCATAGGGACAATTGTAGATACGGACCTCTTTTTTCCAGAATTAACAACTAAACGCCTTTTCAAACAACTCTAGTGAAGCTAGGCAGTTTCAGGAGAACAAACATCCTGCAAAATGGCCAGGCCGGGGACCCCCCAATTTTTATTTCAGAGGCTTAATCGGTAGCTTTCGAACCAGAAAAAAACAACGGCTGCTTAGAAACCCGTTTGTGATTGTGGGCAAGATAAAACTTCTTGCCACTTCAGTCTCTCCCTCACAAATGAGCAGCCCACCCAGGACTGACAGACCCACTCAGGCTTTCCCAGTGGTAAAATTCAAATTTTTTTACTACCGGTTCTGTGGGCATGGCTTGGTGGGCGTGGTGTGGCTTGGTGGGCGTGGCAGGGGAAGGATATTGCAAAATCTCCATTCCCACCCCACTCTGGGGCCAGCCAGAGGTGGTATTTGCCAGTTCTCTGAACTACTCAAAATTTCCGCTACTGGTTCTCTGAACTACTCAAAATTTCCGCTACCGGTTCTCTGAACTACTCAAAATTTCCGCTACCAGTTCTCCAGAACCTGTCAGAACCTTCTGGATTTCACTCCTGGGTTTTCCTCCACTGAGTAAGCTAGGCAGGATTCTGGGTGATTGGTGCACCAGCTGAGAATAGGGTTATATTATTATATCACCATTCACACAGAGTCCAAAGCCAGCTTACTTTTTTATTACTTTGCGTCAGCTGAGCATAAAATTGTGATGAAAAGCAAGAGGCGCTTGAAGGAAGAGAGTCTACTGAGGCAGGATGCTGAGCCCAAATCTGCCAGATGCTGCTAGGTTGTTACTTACCCACAAAGGACAATTTCTATTGTTCACACTAGGAAGAGAAACTGGCTTATATTGGACTGGCTCCAATGTGCAAGTTTTGACATGAGTTTGTGTCTATCCACGCAACAGCACTGCGAAAGGACACTGAGGCTGCAGGAGGCCTAAATGTCTCAGTATCCTGACACACAAACCATTTCCATCCCTTCCTTTTTATCACAACTTTGCATCCATCAAGATGTAATCAGTATTCTCAATAATTTGAGCAAAGGGGGCTTGGAGAAATATCCATCTCTAGATGTTTCCTGGATCTTGGCTGCTGTCTCTAGAGGTGAAAGAAATCACTGGATTGGGAAGAGCCGGGAGACGAAGACCGAAAATAAGAAACATCTGGTATGGAGACCACAATTATTTATGACAAGGAGATGCCACCAACAATGTTTTTGATCCTTTTTTTCTGCTTCTGGAGACGGGAACAAGATTTTGGAGAAGATTTTGGGAACAACATGGACCTTAATGAAAAATTGAGAAGAAGGAATTGCTGGTGCTCTTTTTAATATGAGGCGAGCATCATCGGGAACAATATTTTCATTCCTTATCGTGAATACAGGTAGTCTTCAACTTACAACAGTTCATTTAGTGACCCTCCGAAGTTATAATGGCACTGAAAAAAAGTGACTTATGACCGTTTTTCATTGCCACGTCCTCATGATCACATGATCGTGTGCCTGATGCTGTGAAGAAATCTTCGCTTCCGGGTTTCTTCAGAGGAGTAACACAGCTGATTCACATGGCAATCGGATCTGCCGCGCGAATCAGCTAAGGAGATAAAGCAGTGGTGAAATGGAAAATTTGTTACTACCGGTTCTGTGGGCGTGGCTTGGTGGGGAGGGGTAATGTGACTGGGTGAGAGTGGCCAACTTTTTTTTTTTCTTTTAAAAGCATTTTTTCCTACAACCTCTTCGGCTGAAGAGGTTGTAGAAAAAAATGCTTTTAAAAGGCTCTGACGATCCAAGCTGAGCCGCACGATCATCAGAGGCTTTTTTTTTTTACTTTTAAAAGCATTTTTTTTTCAGCCAAAGAGGTTGTTAAAAAATGCTTTTAAAAGGCTCTGACGATCAGGCAACTCAGCTGGGATCCTCAGAGCCTTTTAAAAGCATTTTTTGGCTGAAGAGGTTGTAGAAAAAAATGCTTTTAAAAGGCTCTGACGATCCCAGCTGAGCCACGTTTTTTGGCTGAAGAAAAAATGCTTTTAAAAGTAAAAAAAAAACCCTCTTATGAACGTGCGGCTCAGCTGGGCATGGAGGGGGGGGGCAAGGATTTTTACTAACGGTTCTTCGAATAAAGGTAGATAAAGGTAAAGGAGATAAAGGTAGGAAAATAGCGTGGGTGGGTGGATCTGATTGTTGGGACAAACCGGTTTGTTCTTAGCTGATCATCGGAGCTACCGGTTTGCCAGAACCGGTCTAAACCAGTAGAATCCCACCACTTCATGTGACCCCTTTGCGACCTTCCGACAAGCGAAGTCAACGGGGAAGCCAGATTTGCTGAACCACCGTGTTACTAACTGCAGTGGCAAGAAAGGTGTCGTGACATGGGGCAAAACTTTCACTTAACAACTTTCTCTCGTTAGCAATAAGAAATTTTGGGCTCGTAATTTTGCAGTCGTAAGTCAAGGAGTACCTATACTCAAGTTTTGATTGAACTTTTCAAGCAGGAAGGGAAGGATAGCTCACTCAGGAACATCCCCAAGTATTCTGTTCACTCTTCAGCCGATTGCTCTTAGCTTGTGTCAACCCAAAATCACCGAAAGTGCATCCCGCCTGGAGGGTTGAACATGAAAGAGGACGGCTGTTAAGTTATTATTTAGATCAAAGTCCTACACGAGTCTTTGTATGGAAGAGTTCTTTAGATCAAAGATCAGCCACAAAGCTTGCTGAAGTTGCTGAGCGGTTTTGAGAGAGGTTAGGCAAGATACAAAAATGTTAATGCTGGTAAACCCTCCATCTTATCTGTCTGTGTTAAGTAAATTCAGTCAGAACTGAAGAAGCTTCATGGAGGAAAAAGCAAAACATCTTCAAGGGGGAAAAAAAACCCCAAGAAAGTTGCCTTTTGAAAGGGGACAACCATGATTTGCGATGACTGAGAATCTCAGTCATGGACATTAAAACAAAGGGCACAATCTCCTGGTGGAAAGGCCCAGAGATTCCTATGAGGCGCACACCGAAGTTGTATACTCAGGTAACCCGGTCAGCTCATTCGTTGTGTGAGATTTTTGGTTATAGGGCAAGTCTTCCAACAATGGTACTTTCAAGAAAAAAAAAATGGATTTTTCTGGAGGGAAGAACTAGTGTAGGCTCAACAGGACTGCTCATCTTCACCTTCCAATGCTGTTATAAGAACTGGCAAAAATACGGGATCCCAGATTAAGAGAAAAAAGAGGCCGGTACAGTCCACTCTGTTCAACCCACATCTGGCATGGGGATGCTGAAATTAGTGATGCTGTTGTGGCCCGCCAGCGGCCTGCGCAGATCGTGGCTGATCCTGATGAAGAGGAGGCTGGTGTGGTGTCGCGCCAGCAGCTTGCACAGCCAGCGCTCGCGTCGGACAGCGAGGAGGCCGAAGAGGATGTGATGCCAGAGGCAGAGACTCAGCCAGGGCCTTCAGAACCTCCAGAGGCTCCTTCAAGTGGAGAGAGCGAAGTGGAGGAGCCTCTCCTCAATGCTCGGGCACGCAGGGCTGCCAAAAGGCAGGAGTGTCTACTCAGGAGGAGGAGGTCTGCTCGAGAGTAGGGCTTGAGGATAATTGGCCACTCCCTTAGCCTATTTAAGTCGCACTCAGCTAGTGCGTTCTTGCTGGAAACAACTTGTATTATTATCAGCGTATTTTGGTTTATCATATCTTGTTTTCTGGGCTGGTTGCCAACCTTTGCCGGTCTTGTTTATTCTTGTTACTTAATAAATTTGATAAGGACCGTTGGTGTGTGTCAATATCCTCGGAAATCCGGAGCTGGGGCAGAACAGATACTTCATAAATCCTGGGAAAAGAAACTTAGGTTGTAATCGTCTTCTCCGAGGAAGCCAAGGTGCAGAAATGAAAGATAACAAATCAAGGAATACAAACTCCAGCTGGCAAACAAGACATATCTTGGGGGGGGCATATTAGTTTTCAGACCATGTCTTTTACTCTTTCCTTTCGTGTCCGTTGACCGTTGGGCACTTCTCCAAGAAGGCAAGATCCTAGGAGCAGAAGATTCTGCTTCAGTTGCGTGGGGGAGGCTGCTGGTCACACGGGAGCAACGTAATTCCCAGGGAAAGTGCCAAATTTCTGCGTCCTTCTGGAGACCCCTAGTGCAGGGGGGAAAAAACGCAAAAGAGACCCATGAAGAGAGAATAGAAGTTCAAGGTTCAGAGGGTTTTTTTTTCCTTGGAAGATTCTGGACCGGCCACTTGAAATTAAAAAAAAAAAAAAGAAATCTCTAAAGAAGATAATATTTTACTCTGCTACCTCTTGTGCCCCAGCTTCAAAGTTTTTGGCAATATTCCTCTCTCCATCTATATTGCCCATATACTGGTACTATAGTATAGATCTATTTCAAGCTATTTAGCTCTCATCAGCTAGCCATACCCTAACTCGGATTCGAACTTGGGCTGCCTGAATATTGTATTAACTGCCTGCAGTTGTATTAACCTCAGAGCCACAAGTTCTCCTCCCTTTATCAGCTTGAGCCAGGGGAGAGATTAAGTGTTTTTCTATCGAAACACCTGATCTACCCCAATATGGGAGGGAGCATACTGCTTCCCTTTCGCCTTTTAGCTCCAATCCAGGAGCCCTCAAGCAGTCGCATTCACGACAAACCATTTTATACCAAATTTATATTTTGCTGATAAAGAAATAAAATAATACTCGAATCCGAGTAAGGGTATGGCTAGCTGATGAGAGCTAAATAGCTTGAAATAGATATATACTAGTCTCCCTTTATTTCTTTAACCCCTAAGCGGTGTTCTTTTTTATACAAAGTCAGTTTATTGCCCCCACAATCCAGGTCCTCATTTTACCTACCTCGAAAGGATGGAAGGCTGAGTCAACCTCAATATGAGTGATCGCATGGCCTCTGTAGATGCCATATGCTAAATAAATAATAGAATCTGTTTGAGTGGTTTTCTTCAGGCCATGATCCAGATGGCAGGAGATCTTCTCCATTCATTCAGATCCTGGATCAGGAATAGGCAGCCCAGTAATGAGGAGCACCAGTTTGTTTACAACTCTCTCTTTTGGAGACTGTCACTTAATACTACTTACCACGCCTATCTTTTAATGAGCCGAGGTGGCGCAGTGGTTAGAGTGCAGTACTGCAGCTACTCCAGCTGACTGCTAGTTCAGCAGATCAGCAGATCAAATCTCACCGGCTCAAGGTTGACTCAGCCTTCCATCCTTCCGAGGTGGGTAAAATGAGGACCCAGATTGTTAGGGGGCAATATGCTATTTAGTATACTGTCTTTGGTGTAAGCCGCCCAGAGTCCTCGGAGAGTGGGCGGCATAGAAATATGAATAATAAAAAATAAGAATTAATACTATTCTTCAGATGCCTTCAATTAAAACTAAATGCAAAGTTGGCCAGTGGCATGCCTTCAAAGGTCTACCTTAGATCTTCTCCACCTCCAACACTGGAGGTTTTTAAGAAGAGATTGGTCAACCTTTTGTCTGAAATGGTACAGGGCCGTGATGGTGAACCTATGGCACGCGTGCCACAGGTGGCACGTGGAGCCATATCCATGGGCACGTGACTGTTGCCCTAGCTCAGCTCCAACGTGCATGTGTGCACCAGCCTGCTGATTTTCGGGCCTTCCGGGCCCACCAGAAGTCGGGAAACGGGCCATTTCTGGCCTCCAGAGGGCCTCCGGCTCGTTGGGTGGGGAAGGCTGTTTTGGGCCCCCCCAGGCTCCAAGAAAGCCTCTGGAGCTTGGGGAGGGCGAAAAACGGGCCTACCGGGCCCACCGGTAACCTTTTTGCTATCGCGTGTCAAAAGTGGGGCGAGCACGGGGGGGGGGGTCATGCACGCATGTGTGGGGGTGTGGGGTGGGCATTGAATTACGGGTGTGGGCATGTGCGCGCACAACCCCCCCCCCACATTCCCCCCCCCCTTTTGGCACGCGACGGCAAAAAGGTTAGCCATCACTGATATAGGGTTTCCTCTTTGAGCATTGGGGTTGGACTAGAAGACCTCCAAGGTCCCTTCCAACTTCACTTTTCTGTTTGTTTGTTTGTTTGTTTGTTTGTGTTTGTTTGTTTGTTTGTTTGTTTGTTTGTTTGTTTATTTATTTATTTATTTATTGGTTCGATTTATATGCCGCCCTTCTCCGGAGACTCAGGGCGGCTTACAATGCGTTAAGCAATAGCCTTCATACTTTTGTATATACCTGCTTAGTAGGGCTTTCGCCCCCCCCCCCCAAGCGGTGTTCTTTTTTATACAAAGTCAGCTTATTGCCCCCCACAATCCGGGTCCTCATTTTACCTACCTCAAAAGGACGGAAGGCTGAGTCAACCTTGAGCCTGGTGGGATTCGAACTTGCAGTAATTGCAGGCAGCTGGTGCTAGTTAACAGCACTTTAGTCTGCTGCGCCACCAAGGCAGTGGTGCCTCACTTGAGGCTACAGGATCTGTGTAGACCTCAAAAGCCTTGGATGCAGCCCTTAGAAACCCTCAGATGTTACTCAAGTCTTACTATGAAGAAAACACATCGCTGGAGGATAAACCATATGCATTATGCCTACGTTTAATCAAACTGGAATGTAAATCAAATGTAGATTTTATGCCAGTCCTGCCCACTCCTTCGGGAGGGCAGCCTCCAAGTCCAAAGGCAACTCAAGGTGTGGAAGAAATTGCAAGTTACTAAAACCTGCCACCGCCCTGCTTTGAAGTGCCCGTCAACACAAATCTTGACCTACCCACAAACCAGCCATCGTCACACTGTTGCATAACATCTACTCGGTCACCTTCCTGAAGTTCCAACTCATCTTCATTCTGAGGTCGGTACTGGTAGATGGCCTGGTACCTGGAACACACAAGCTATGGATGAGGACGTCTCCTCCTCATTTATTGACCAGTGTACGAGTAGTCCTTAACTGATGATGGGTTGCTCAGTGACCATTTGAACTACAACAGAAACTCCCTTCCCCAAAAGTTTGGAATAAGACTTAAGGAAATGTATGGTATAAAATGTTTATTACCTTGATATGAAATGAATGATTGTAATATTAGGAATTATGTTAAATGAGATTTCAAATTTAAGGGGTTTAACACAGGGGTGAAATGCTCCCGGTTCAGACCGGATTGCCCGATCCGGTAGCAATGGTGGCGGGTGGTTCAGAGAACCGCTAGCAAAAATCCTTCCCCACCCCCATGCCCAGCTGAGCCGCACGATCATCAGAGGCTTTTTTTTTAATATTTTTAAAAGCATTTTTTCTACAACCTCTTCGGCCGAAAAAAATGCTTTTAAAAGTAAAAACAAAGCCTCTGCCGATCAGGCAAGTCAGCTGGGATCGTCAGAGGCTTTAAAAAAAGATGAAAAGCCTCTGCCGATCAGGCAAGTCAGCTGGGATCGTCAGAGGCTTTAAAAAAAGATGAAAAGCCTCTGCCGATCAGGCAAGTCAGCTGGGATCGTCAGAGGCTTTAAAAAAAGAAGAAAAGCCTCTGCCGATCAGGCAAGTCAGCTGGGATCGTCAGAGGCTTTTTTAAAAAAAGAAGAAAAGCCTCTGCCGATCAGGCAAGTCAGCTGGGATCGTCAGAGGCTTTTTTAAAAAAAGAAGAAAAGCCTCTGCCAATCAGGAAAGTCAGCTGGGATCGTCAGAGGCTTTTAAAAGCATTTTTTTACAACCTCTTCAGCCGAAGAGGTTGTAGAAAAAATGGTTTTAAAAGTTGGCCACGCCCACTCAGTCATATTACCACCACCACCAAGCCACGCCCACAAAGCCGGTAGTAACAAATTTTACATTTCACCACTGGTTTAATATAGAGATGAAGGGAAAAATGGAATTTGGTTCAGATTAGAATTAGGATGAATGGGTAATATTGATTTAAAAAAAAGAGAGAGAGAAAGAAAAATAAAGAGAATAAATACTATGGCAAAAAGGGAATATATTGTATAAATTGTGTTGAAATGATTAAAAATTGTTTAAATTTGTGAACCGGCCAATACTTTGTTCAGAAAAAATACATTGTATGTGTGTCTGTCTGTGTGTGTGTGTCAAAAAATAAAAAAAACTTTTTTAAAAAAAGAAAAAAAAAAGTACAGCGATACCTTGGTACTCAACTGCTTCGAAACTCATCGAATTTGGTACTCAGCACGTTTTGACGTGAAAATATTGTCCCGGTACTCATCGTTTGTTTAGTACTCAACACAAGCTAGAACTTGTCGGTGTCGACTGCCTTATGACTCACCACATTATTCCTTATGGGAAATATTTGTTTCGTACTCTTCACTTCTGGTACTCATCATGCCTTCTGAATTAACAATGAGTACTAAGGTACCACTGTACTTACAACCCAGTTCTGAAGTTCTGATAGCCATCCTTCCACCCCAACGATCACGTGGCTGCATTTTGGTGATTGACAACTGCAGTGCTCACTTTAATGATTACCATGAAAAAAGAAAAGATCGTAAAATGGGGTCAGTCATGACCTGCTTTACGACCATCATGACTTACGAAATTATGGTCATAAGTCAAGAACTACCTGTGTAGTTTTTCCGTATACTCCAATTAAAACATATTTTTTTTCTCCTAAGGGAATCCCAAAGATGTCTTTTCAGGAGGCAACTGAACTTTCTTGTTTTTTTCTTTGAAAGCGTTTCGCTTCTCATCCAAGAAGCTTCTCCAGTTCTGACTGGATGGTGGGGAATGGAAGGAGTTATATTCCTTGCAGACAACTAGTCATCTGAACACTACTCAGGTGACCCTGAGGACACAGATAAACCTCCAAGTGCTTCAAGGATCCTCTAGTAAAGGTAAAGGTTCCCCTCGCACATATGTGCTAGTCGTTCCCGACTCTAGGGGGCAGTGCTCATCTCCGTTTCAAAGCCGAAGAGCCAGCGCTGTCCGAAGACGTCTCCGTGGTCATGTGGCCAACATGACTAAATGCTAAAGGCGCACGGAATGCTGTTACCTTCCCACCAAAGGTGGTCCCTATTTTTCTACTTGCATTTTTTACATGCTTTCAAACTGCAAGGTTGGCAGAAGCTGGGACAAGTGACGGGAGCTCACCCCGTTAACACAGCACTAGGGATTCGAACCGCTGAACTGCCGACCTTTCAATCGACAAGCTCAGCGTCTTAGCCACCGAGCCACCACTCAGTGACCCTCTAAAAGAACGCAAAGGACCAGCTGTCTGCAAGGAATATAAATCCTTCCATTCCCCACTATCGTGTCAGAGCTGAAGAAGCTTCTTGGATGAGAAAAAACCAGAAAATCCAGCTGAAAAAGGCATCTTTGGGACAACCACGACCTGGATGATTGAGAATCTCTACAGACTTTTTCCTAAGGGAAATAAACTTTTAAGTCCCTTCTGCAGGCAGGACAGAAATGTTTCATGCGTGGAAAAGAAATGTGCAAAGGCAAGCAATCTGCCTGCTCCCCCCACTCCCCAAATATTTGGGTTGGGGGGGGGAAAGGGGTGGAGAGATATACACCCTGCAGCTCGGAAACCTTGAGCTGTCCTCAGCCTTTCCAGCAGGCATTTGCAATGCTTGGCACCGGTGAAGCAGCCGGCGGCTTCTGTCCCCCTAGGCGGTGAGCAGGCCCCTCTGAAAAAGGCCCCCTTGTTTTGAACAATCCAGACACTGTCCAAGCCTGGCACTCCGGGGGGGGGGCGGGGTTGTCTACAGCCCCCCTCCTCCTTCCTCCCCTCTTTTATGGGTCACTTCACACAGGGATGGTGGGGCTGGCCAGCTGCCAGCAGGAGCCCAGCTCTCCCTTCCCCGCCACTGCGAATCTGCCTGACTTACGGAGTCCACTGGATGCCGGAGGGGGAGTCTCTGGCGGCGTGCGGGGGGCTCTGCGGCTTTGGAGTTGGGGAAAACACTGTCTCGAGGGCAGAATTCTGCAGTCACAAGAGCAAGAAAAAGGAAGGGCGATGAGAACACGGCATACCGGAAAGTAATAAACACAGGTGGGAGGAAAAGAAAATTTACCTAATCCTGGCAGAAGTGCCCAGGAAAATTCAACGCAGAATACAGGTAGTCCTGGACTTACGACCACAGTCAAACAGTGGTGGGTTTCTACCAGTTCGCCCCGGTTCGGGAAAACTGGTAGCGGCGGTGGCAGGAGGCTCCGCCCACCCGCCTGGATGTCATCATGGACGCTCTGCGCAGAAGCGCCGCACGCTCACAGTTCCGAACCGGTAGCGAAGGTTAGTGAAACCCACTACTGCAATCGAGCCCAACCTTTCCGTCGCTAAGGAAGACCATTGTTAAGTGAGTTTTGCCTCATTGTACGACCTTCCTTGCTGCCTTTGTTAAGTGAATCACTGCAGTTATTAAGTTAGTAACACGATTGTCAAGTAAATCGAGCTTCCCCACTGACTTTTGTTTGTCGGACGGTCGCAAAAGGGGATCACCTGACACTGCGACTGTCATAAATAAGAGTCAGCTGCCAATCGTCCGAATTTTGACCCCGTGACCGTGGGGATGCTACCGCGGTTGTAAGTGCTAAAAATGGTCGCAAGCCGCCACATTTTTCAGTGCCGTTGTAACTTTGAATGATCACTAAATGTTCTAAATTCACTATGTTTTTGGAGAAGCAACAGAGGACAAAACGGCCCTTATAAATGGCCCAGAAAGAAAATAGATGAAAATCTTTGCTAATTCCTAGAAGGGTGAAAATCCTGCTAGAAATCACAATACATTGTGTTTATCACAAGTGCCACAAGCATGATAATCAGGAGAAACAGCATGAAATGAATAGCTCTGCATATACCAAATATTTGTGATCATAAATTATCTTTATTTCTGTGTCATGTAAGATTTGCCTGCCAATGACCAGACCAAAATGCACTGAGAACTGCTGCTGATGTTAGCAGAGGTGAAATTGGAACATTTTGTTCCTTTTTTTAAAAAAAAACCACTATTCAATTCTTTTCATTTTACTCCAATTACAAGTTCACGTTTGAAATATTTTGTTCACACAACATGGCTACCGCCTTATTACTATATTGTGTATATATCCTTCCAGGTTTAGTACAATTGGGATTCGGTGTCTTGGGCATTAAAGATTGTAATGCTGTGATGTTTATGTTTTTTTTCCAGCTGCGACTACCCTATTTCCCCCAAAATAAGACATCCCCTGATAATAAGCCCAATCGGGCTTTTGAGCGCATGGCAATAAGGCCAAGCGCTTATTTCAGGAATCAAAAAAATATAAAACAGGGTCTTATTTTCGGGGAAACACGGTATAGACTTTGCCTTTAAATGTTAGCAACTCTTCAGTTGTTGTTTTTTTTTAAATTTTTATTTTTAAACATGACAAAACATAAAACCACCATCATCCATTACAATCACAGAAAGTGTGTCGATCGGTTAAAATTCTTTTGTGCTTAATTCCATATCCAACATTTACAAGTTATTTAATTTCTCTTATTTAACAATTTTATATATCCCTTTATATCATTATTCTCATTTTTATTTTTATTTTTCAGATTTCTATACTGCCCTTCTCCTTTCGGACTCAGGGCGGTGAACAGCCAAATATAAAACATTCATACCCAAAAGTTAAAATAGATTTAAAATAATTAAATAAAATTTGGCCCATAATTTAAAACATTTCAATTAAAATCAATATCAATTTTAAAACCAACCATAAAATCAGGACAGCCCATTAAATTATTGTTCAAATAATTTAACAATTATTTAACAAAGGCTTAACTCCCTTAAGAAATCACTTCGTATATTTTATCATCACATTAATTTCATATTTCATACTTCATTTCCATGCCTTATTATCTAGCCATTGATAAAATAGATCCCATATCAAATAATATTATCTTCCTGTTCTTGAATTTCAAATGTCAATTTACTCATTTCAGCACATTCCATAATTTTCTTAATAACTTCATCTTATTAATAACTTCAGCAACTCTTTATTTGTTAATTGTCTAACCAAGTTGGGCTTTTGTGGAAACTAAGGCACATCCATTATAGGTGCAAGGAAATGGAAGGGGGATCCGGTTTTCCTCATTTGATGTTCTGAAATCGTGTCTAGACTTTCTGTGAGCAGTTCAGTTATTCAGACCCCCCCCCCATATTTGTCATTTTTAATATGTTCCTTTTTATACCCTTGCATTTGTTGTAAGCCGCACAGCGCCTTTGAAGGCGTGGGTTTTAAAAAGTGGAAATACAGAAATATTCATTTTAAGTTGTCTCTAAACCAGAAGCAAAGGACTGAATCAGAAGAAACTCATCAGGGTTGGGGTACAAATGCTTGGCTTTGTTAAGCTACTGGAAGACCCCACTAAGGTTAGAAGGTCCCAAAAATGCTTTTTCGAAGTTTCAAGGTTTTCCTTGAAGACATTTCGCTTCTCATCCAAGAAGCTTCTTCAGTTCTGTAAAGGGCACTTCTTCAGAATTGAGGTCACGTGATCAAAATTCAGACCCTTGTCCCATATTTATGACCGTCGCCGTATCCTGGGGTGGGTTCTAAATTTTTTACTACCGGTTCTGTGGGCGTGGCTTATTTTGTGGGTGTGGCTTGGAGGTCAAGTGACTAGGTGGGTGTGGCTAGCTGGTCAGAGTCATTTCTGGAAGGTCCTTGCCCTTACAACCAGTCCTCGCACTTACAACCCAACTCATTTGTTTGCTTTTAACACTGATCAGCTATAGGGCGGCCCTTTGAAGCCCCGCGGCAAGAGTTTAAACAGTTTTTTTCCCTCTAGTCATCAGCTGGGACTCAGGAGGCAGCAATAGATTGGGGGTGGGACCAAATAAAAGGTAAGAATAACGTGGGGGGGGTGGGAGGACGGGAGGGGGGGAGAACTGGTTCAGTGACATCATATCGTCACAGCTACCGGCTCGGCCGAACCGGACCGAACCAGGAGGAACCCACCACTGCTGGGGTCAGGAAATCACTTTCTGCGACCTTCTGACAAGCCAAGTCAATGAGGAAGCCAGATTTATTTAACAATCGTGTTACTAACTTAACAAGTGCAGTGATTCCCTTAAACAACTGCGGCAAGAAAAGTCGTAAAATGAGGCAAAGCTCACTGCACGACGGTCTCACTTCGCCAGAGAAATTTTGCGCTCCATTGTGGTCGTACGTTGAGGACTATATTAAGCACGAGTATCCTTCTAGTTTCCATTAGTCATTTCAAAGCAGAACTAGAATCTTTTCCGGATTGGCTTGGCTTTCCTGGGGAAGAAGCTCACCCCCACATCCACCGAAAGGAATGCAAACTTTGTCCCCTGCTAAGAGTTGCTGTTGCTGGTTTTTGTGTTGTTTTGTCCGCTCTTCCCGTTGCTTTGGGGCTGCTGCCAAGCCCTACAACAGGATATTAATTTCCCACAGGGTCTAAAGCAGAGGTGTCAAACTCAAGGCCCGGGGCTCAGATCCGGCCTATGGGGTACTTAGATCTGGCCCACGGGGCTGTTCTGGAAACAGCAAAGGACTGGCCCGTGATGCTTCTGCCGGCAAAAACGGGCTCCCGAGTTCCGTTTTTGGCTTCCAGGTCCTCCTGCAATCCTCTGCCAGTGAAAACAGAGCTCGGGAGGGCCGCAAGCGGTATTGTGGTATTTGCCGGTTCTCCAAACTACTCAAAATTTCCGCTACTGGTTCGCTGAACCGCTCAAAATTTCCGCTACCGGTTCTCCAGAACTTGTCAGAACCTGCTGAATTTCACCTTGGCCTGGGGGGTACTTAGAAGTGGCCGCCCTGTTTCCGCGGTGCTTCTGCCAGCTAAAATGGGCTCCCAAGCTCCATTTTCAGCTGCCAGGGACTCCTGCAACCCTCTGCCAGTGAAAATGGCAGAGCTCCGTTTTCACTGGCAGAGGTTTGCAGGAGGTCCTGGCAGCCAAAAACGGAACACGGGAACCCGTTTTCACTGGCAAGAGCGCTCAGGCCACCACAGGTGCCCCCGACAGGAATGACGTCGAGCTGGCCATGCCCCCCCCCCCGTGCCCCCCCAGGTCAAACACAACCCTGATGAAATCGAGTTTTTTATACCCCTGGTCTAAAGTGTATGCTGTATCAAGGAAATGTCTACCATTGCCATGAATTAAACCTGCGACGGTGGGATCCGCAGAGAAGGGATCAAGAAAACTCAAGAGGGATGCCAGCCAGTGGCACCGTGCCAGCCCCATCCCCTTTTTTAAAAAAAAATTTGCATCATTATTTTGCATGCACGCCCCACGTTATGAAAGTGGCAAGTCTGCTTTTGTAATTCAGAGGAGGATGCTAAGCGGCCAGACACAGGCCAGAAAGTAGCTCCTTATTATATTTAAGCCCCGGGGTAAGAAATTATGCTCAGTCTCTTACACCAGACATGAGAAATGTGAAGGGGGGGGGGAGGAAAGAACAGCATCTCACCTGCGGCGGAATGGAAGTCCGTGGTTGGGAAGTCAATACAGGAGGAAGAGGTCGTGGTGGGTCCTTCATCTGGACAGACGTGAGAGGCTGCGGGCTACCACCGGACCTTTTCCCTGGGCTTTGACTCTGGGGACTGAAAGAGCCAGCTCTGGGTGCATCCTGGATTCTGTGAATCGGGGTCTCAGGGGTTTCAAATTTTGGAGACACGGGAAATGTGAATCCAGAGGGGGCAGAGGAGGAGAAGGAGGAAGAGGAGGAGAGCAGGTCTGGTGCCAGGGCGCTTGGCAGGCTTGAAGGGGAAGTCTCAGACTGCCACCTACTGCCCAGATTGGGTGTATGTGCCTGGGGGGATGAGCTGGCATGGGTTGGGAGGCCCGGAGAGGAAGGATATTCCTCCGAATTCTTCACTCTTGGCTCTTTCACCACCTGGACATAGTTGGCTGGGAAAATACCCTGGCGGTTTGTGCCAGAGATGCGACCTTCATACCAGTTCTCGTCTACCCTACGGACGAGGCAGATACGCTCACCCTGGCAACAAAGAAGAAAAAAAAAAAAGAACAAAAGTTAGCATACCGTGGGAGTAAGTAAGGAGAGTCCCGAGGCTGAAATACACACCCAAGAAGAGATTGTCTGCCCTTCACAACAACCACTTTGAAGCTAAGGGCCACCTAGCTTGTTCCAGGCACAATAGGTCCATCTTGATATTTATTTGTTTGTTTGTTGTGTGTGTGGGTGCGTATGTGCATTTCTAGGGCCTCCATATCAGCAGTGGGATATGGAATGTAGGATGAGAACAGCATCTCGCAGCAGTAACTTTGGGTGGTGTACAACACCACCAGCGACTCCTTAATTCACACAACATCCTGAATATATCTGAAAGATCTATGAAGCAGGCCACCTGTTACCCTACCATACTTGTCTCTAAGGCCTCTTGACTGATTGAGTAACAGCAACCAGTTTATTTATTTACTCCCAGTTATTTATTTACTTTTTCACCACATTTTCTTTCGCCATGGTGGCGCAGTGGTTAGACTGCAGTACTGCAGGCTCCTTCTGCTGACTGCCGGCTGCCTGCAATTTGGCAGTTCAAATCTCACCAGGCTCAAGGTTGACTCAGCTTTCCATCCTTCCGAGGTGGGTAAAATGAGGATCCAGATTATTGGGGGCAAGAGGCTGACTCTGTAAACCGTTTAGAGAGGGCTGTAAAGCACTGTGAAGCGGTATATAAATCTAACTGCTATTGTCCTTCCTTCCTTCCTTCCTTCCTTCCTTCCTTCCTTCCTTCCTTCCTTCCTTCCTTCCTTCCTTTCTTTCCTTCCTTCTGCCCACTGCCAGCAATTCGATCCTGACTGGCTCAAGCTTGACTCAGCCTTCCTTCCGAGGTGGGTAAAATGAGGACCCAGCTTGCTGGGGGCCATATGCTGACTCTGTAAACCGCTTAGAGAGGGCTGGAAAGCACTGTAAAGCGGTATATAAGTCTAAGTGCTATTGCTATTTGCTCCATTTATTTATTTACTTTTTCACCACATTTCCTTTTCTCCAAAAGGTCAACCATGGCCCAGATCCCCCAGCGGTGGGGGAAGAGAATGCCCCTCTCAAATATCATTGTTATAAATGTTCTTAAGGTTTATAAAATCATAAATTCTGTGGAGTGAAACATTTGTTCAACAACAACCAAGCTGATTTTGCAAATACACGTCCTTCTGTTCTTTCTCCAGAAGCTACTAATTGCTATGTCGCTCTTTGAATTAAACATGAACTCAGAACAAAGCGTTTAAACTGAGCAAGGGCATCGCCCAATTGATCTCGGTCAAACAAAGCAACAAAAAGGAATTGTAATCTCCGGATGATTGGAGCTACCTTGTCTGATATCCCTGCCCACCAAAAACAGATTAATAAATGCACAGGAAAGCTGTACAGTAATCCAAACCATCTGCAAGGCTCATCTTTAGCAAAATATATATATATATATATTTTCTGGTGGAGAGTTTTCCAAGAGTGATGAGATGGCACAGGATGATCAAAACTCAGGAAAGCCGGCTCTGCCGTTGGCTGGGTACAACCCAGCTTCTTTCAGGCAGTGGTGAAATCCTCCCCAGATTGCCACCGGTTCGCTGCCTGTGTATGCACGGGGTGCGCTAAATACACGCTGCACGCACGCCTTCACAGAGCATACAAAAAGGACCAAACACATGCTTTGCGTGGAAAAACTTGACTTGACTTGACAAGGTAAGTAGAACAGCGAGGGGAGGAAACAGCTGTGCTGCACGATTTAGATGTCAGGTTCCAGAACGATAAAACAGGAAACAAACAAAACAAACCTGGTTTGATGCTGATGCCTTTTATTCCTGGCACTCACTGACCACTTAAAAGAAATTATTGTTAGGGCTGACTGCCCTGGATTCCCATCACCTTTTATACAATACATCAGTGAACGCAGCTCTCATTATCCAATCCCCAACTCAGGGGTGAAATGCTCCTGGTTCGGACCAGATCGCCCGATCCGGTAGCGATGGCGGCGGGTGGTTCGGAGAACCGGTAGCAAAAATCCCTGCGCCCCCCCCACATGCCCAGCTGAGCTGCAGGATCATCAGAGGCTTTTTTTTTTTTTACTTTTAAAAGCATTTTTTCTACAACTACTTCTGATGAAAAAATGCTTTTAAAAGTAAAAAAAAAAAGCCTCTGATGATCGCGCGGCTCAGCTGGGATCGTCAGAGGCTTTTCAAAGCATTTTTTTCTGCAACCTCTTGGCCGAAGAGGTGGTAAAAAAAAATGCTTTGAAAAGTCTCTGACGATCCCAGCTGAGTTGCCTGATGGGCAGAAGATTTTCAAAGCATTAAAAAAAAGTTTTGAAAAGTTAAAAAAAAAAAAAAGTTGGCCACGCCCACCCAGTCACATTACCCCCCACCCCACCAAGCCACGCCCACAGAACCGGTAGTAACAAATTTTACATTTCACCCCTGCCCCAATGCCTACCCTGCCCATGTGACTCAGAAGTATGGTTAATGTGTTTTACTCTAACTGTAATGATTAAAATCAGTCCCTTAAGGGGGAAGTGTTTTTGTGGGTTTCCTTGGAACATGCTGCTCAATCTGAAAGTGCTATTACTCCCTTCCTGACGTCATCACCGTGCAGCCGCCTCACAGTTGTTTGGCGGCCGCCCGGCTTCCCGGCAACGCGGCGACCATCCCAGATGATGGAACGTCTCCTCGCCCTCCGTCCCAAGTCCTCAGCAGCTGGCAAGGTAGCGTGCAGGGCCCCTGTCCTCCACGGCTGTAGCGACGGCCCTTCTCCCCCAAATGGCAGCTCCGGGCCATTGGGCACACCGGACCTGACGTTAGATTCGCTAGAAAGCAGGATTTCCTGCTTTCTAAGGAATATAAACCGTGCGGCACAGCTGATCGTTGGAAATACCGGTTCAAAAGAACCGGTAGCTTTTTTAACTACCGGTTCGCCTGAATCGGTAGCTTTTTTTTTTCTACCTGTTTGCCTGAATTGGTAGTTTTTATCACTACCAGTTTACCCGAACCCGTAGCATTTCACCCCTGCTTTCAGGTGGCACTGATGTTCAAAAGTGGCAGGACATTATTTATGACATGGTTCCATCGCCACAGGAGGTGCCCCTTGCATATTTTCCTACAGGCACTAAAAATATTACTGGCTGCCTCGGAGCTCCATTATGAGAAGCGGAGACAGCCAACCAAACCCCACATCTGTTGGAGGGGAATGAACTGGCCTGGAGCCCAGACGCACCATGGAAAAGAGGCCCTGAAGCCATTTTGTTGCAAGAATGTATGTTTCAGTAGTGGGTTTCAATTTCGATCGCTACTGGTTTGCTCGCGGGTGCGTGTGTACTCGCGGGCGCTCTCACACATGCGCAGAACCTTCTGCGCATACGCAGAGACATCCGGGCGGGTGGGCGGACCCTCCCACCACTGCCGCTACCAGTTTGCCCGATTCGGTGCGAACTGGTAGCAACCCACCACTGGTATGTTTCTGCTAATATGTGGACTTCGATACCTTTCGGAAGGACAGCTCTACTGCCAGGTCTCCTTTGAAGTTGTACTGGGCCACTGCTTCCCCATACTCCAAGACTTGGATGGAGGGCACTTTGATGGGCTTGGGAATTTCGGTTGGAGGCAGGACCTGTGTTGAAAAAAGGAAGCAGCAGCACAACAACAGGGTTATGGCTTTAATCTGGGATACAGGTTCCTAGAGAAAGAGCTCACCTGACCACCAAACATCTTTACTGGAACACATCATTGGCAGTGAAAGTATGAAGGAGGAAAATGCCTCCGTGTGCCACACTCTTGTTATTCGTGCAGGACATGGGCCTGCTCCGATTCTTTCCCTGAACATCAGAACAATGCCTCTTTTAAAGGGGCATTGTTACGGGACCGCCTTCTGCCACCAATAGCCTCCCACCGGCCGGTTCGCTCCCACAGAGAGGGCCTCCTCAGGGTGCCGTCAGCCAGACAATGTCGGCTGGCGACCCCCAGGGGGAGAGCCTTCTCTGTGGTGGCACCTGCCCTCTGGAACGATCTACCTCCAGAGATAGGAGTGATCTCAGACCTCCGGACTTTTCGTCGGGCCCTTAAAACTTACTTTTTTCAGCTAGCCGGGCTGGCCTGATTCCATGTTGGTTTTAACATTTGATATTGATTTTAATTGATATGTTTTAAATTATGGGCCAAATTCTATTTAATTAGTTTTAAATAATTATTTTAACTTTTGTGTACAAATGTTTTTATTTTGGCTGTTCACCGCCCTGAGTCCGAAAGGAGAAGGGCGCTATACAAATTTTATTATTATTATTATTATTATTATTATTATTATTATTATTAATAATAATAATAATAATAATAATAATAATAATAATAATAATAAACAGGGAAATAAGATTAGGAGAGAGGGTTAGTAAGAGAGGAAGAGGGGAGGAGTGGGGGAAAGGAAGAGGAAGGAGAGAAGGGGAAGGAGAGGAGGAAACAAGAAAGTTGAAACGAATAGAAGAAGGGAGAGAAGGGTAAGAGGGGAGAAGGAGAGGAATGGTTGTCGTGGAAGAAGAGAGGTATGGAATGGTAGAAGAACAGGGTTGTGCCTGACCTCAGGGGGCCGGAGTGGGTGTGGCCAGGGTGGGCGTGGCCAGCTCGACGTCACTCGTATTGGGGGCACCTGTGATGGCCCTAGCGTTCTGCCAAAGAAAACAGGCTCCCGAGCTCCGTTTTTGGCTGTGATGGCCTCCTGCAATCCTCAGCCAGTGAAAACGGAGCTCGGGAGGGCCACGTGCAGCTCTCCCGAGCTCTGTTTTCGCTGGCAGAGGCATCACAGGCTAGTCCTTCGCTGTTTCCAGGGCGGCCCCATGGGCCAGAGCTAAGCACCCCGCAGGCCGGATCCAGCCCCCGAGCCTTAAGTTTGACACCCCTGGTCTGGAGGAATAATAGAATGGAAACATAAAAGTAGAAAGTATGTCCGTCAACATCCAGCATGGCACAATGAAACAAGATTTTTACTAAATTTGCCCTTTAGCAAGTGGGGAATCCTGAATTCTTAAAAAGTGATCCCCTTCCCTCAATTTCTGCTACCTCCTCTCCAGGGGTGAGTTCTACTTACCGTATTTTTCGGAATATAAGATGCACCGGACTATAAGACGTACCTACCTTTTTTGGTGAGGAAAACAAGAAAAAGAAATCTACCTCTGCCTCCCAGCAATTTTGCCTCATTGCAGCAAACAGCAAACAGCCTGCTTTACTTTCAGTTTCGTTTTCAGCATAGCTTGATTAGCACAAGAAAAAAAAAAATCTGCTCCCAGCAATTTACTTCCTTGCAGCAAGGAGCAGAGCCCCGCATAAAACAGCTGAGAGCCAAACAGCTGAGAGTTGGGAGGCCGATCTAATCAACTTGTGCTAATTAGGCTGTGCTGAAGCTGAAAGGAGCTGTTTCTTCTTGCTGCTTGCTCCAAGGAGGTAAATTGCTGGGAGGCAGAGGCCAAATGCCAGTCTGTGGGCGGGGCTACATTCAGTGTATAAGATGCACCCAAATTTTCACCCCCTTTTAGGGGGGAAAAAGGTGCGTCTTATACTCCGAAAAATACGGTACCTTTACTACTGGTTTGCAACAGGACCACGTGCACACACTTCTGCACATGCGCAGATCACCCATGATGACGTCATGGCGGGTGGGCGGAGCCTCCTGCCGGTTTTACTACCGGTTCTATAGAACCGGACAGAACCGGGGGCAACCCATCACCGCTCCTCTCTCTTCTGTATAGGTATACAAAATCTATTTCAAGTTTAGTTGGGCAGCCAAAAAGTCCCCAATGGCCTCAGAAGCTTACCTCCACGTAATTAGCAGGGAAAATGCCCACCCTGCCGTGATGTTCTCCTTCAAGCCAGTTTTTGTCTACTTCTTTGTGGATGTAGACAATGTCACCTTTCTGTAAGGTCAGTTCTCTGAAAGACAAGCAGGTAAAATAAGGACCGCTTGATGGGCTGTAGGCTAAAATAAAGCCAGGTCATAAGACACACTTGAAAGTAAATCAGGAAGCTTGTAATTGGGGAGTGTGTCTGGCAAGAACATAGAATGCTTATCTACAGGAAATACGTATGTGTAAAACTTGTAGCAATTCTGGGCAGATAGAAAGCTGATAAAAGCAACAAGAGTTAGACAACTTGCAGGCCTCAGCTAAAAATTAGGAATACAGATGGCCTGCAGCCAATAAAATGTGCATTAGATAACTCCTGGGGCAGGGGTGGGTTCTAAATTTTTTTACTACCGGTTCTGTGGGCGTGGCTTATTTTGTGGGCATGGCTTGATGATCATGTGACAATTCTTTAGGATTTAGCAGAGGTACGGGTCTACCAAGCTTTTAACTTCTTGCAGAGCTGTACCGGTCTACTTATTTTGTTTTTGGAGGCACTGGTCTACCCATTTGTTTTTGCAGGCACTGGTCTACGTATTTATTTTTGCAGGCACCAGTCTACTCATTTGCTTTCTTTTACCACTGATCAGCTGTAGGGCGGCCCTTTGAAGCCCCACGGCAAGAGTTTAAACAGTTTTTTTCCCTCTAGCCGATAGCTGGGACTCAGGAGGCAGCAATAGATTGGGGGTGGGGCCAAATAAAAGGTAAGAATAATGCAGGGGTGGGAGGGCAGGGGTGGGGGGCAGAACTGGTTCGGTGACGTCATATCGTCACCGCTACCGGCTCAGCCGAACCGGGCCAAACCGGGAGGAACCCACCATTGTCCTGAGGTATTCATTAGCCAAGGTTTAGGAATAGGGACAGCTAGAGACCAATAGAACGAATTGTAGAATGATTACTAAAATGTTTATTAGATGATATTTCTCTCCTTGTCCCGCCTTCTCCTTTAGTGAAAATGTATAAAGCTTACTTAATCCTTTTTTTAAAAAAAATTTGATTTATATGCCGCCGTTCTCCGGAGACTCAGGGCGGCTTACAACGCGTTAAGCAATAGCCTTCATCCTTTTGTATATTTTATACAAAGTCAGCTTATTGCCCCCACAAACTGGGTCCTCAATTTACCCACCTTAGAAAGGATGGAAGGCTGAGTCGACCTTGAGCCTGGTGAGAATTGAATCTGCAGTAATTGCAGGCAGCTGGATGTTAAATGCTGCCTTAGGAGGCATTAGCCTTCTATGCCACTCAGGCTCCTTTGTTCTTGGTTCTTGGCATTTTGGCTAGGAGGACCCCTTTTCCTTGCAGTACTCCAATAAAAAGCAAACAGAAAACCTCCACCTCGTGTCTAGCGTCCAACATTGGCTTCGGCATCAGGCTCAGACCCGAAATTGGGGACAACACACTGTTAAAAATTCTTTCAGAGCGAACCTCCTTCAAGGGTCTTTTCAAGTCACTTCTCTGGGTTTGTACAAGCCACCTCCTGCTCAGGTTAAATAGCTTAATGCCACGATTGAGATAAATTGAACCCTTTCGCGTCGATCCTTTCGTGGCGTCCAAAGAATGTAGCTGTGGTTTTTCTAAAGCTATGTTGCTCCAGGAAATATTTTGTGCAGGACAGTGGGGTGTGTTCTAGGGTACATTCTCCACCCAAGCAGAAAAACAGTGAGAGCTGAAGAACTTGGGCAAAGCTTCACACAAGCAACTCATGTGATGTAGAAATGGGGGTGAGGAATCTTGTTGCACTTGGAAAGCACACTGGCTTTCCCCCCCCCCCCCCATTTAGTTTATATTCGATTTCAATCCTGCCTTTCTCCTCTGAATCGCTAACGCTATTTATTTATTTTTTAAAAAAAAAAAACTAAACTTTTCAATATTATTGCTTTTGTTTTTCAACTTGCGTTATCTGCTTTTGGTACTTTGTTAGAGTAGAAAGGCAGGATTCACACTGAAAGTCACGCTAAACTTCTTTTTCACAATTGAGAGCCTGTAAAAGGAGATGGTAGATTTTTTTGCTAAATGTTGAGACTACAAGGCAGAAAGTTTGTGGAGATTCTCAGTCATCCGGGCCTCGTGGTTGTCTCAAAGGTGCTTTTTTTAAAAAGGCAACTGAAGTATTTTTTTTTCCTTGCGGAAGAAGAAGTTTTGCTTCTCATCCAAGAAGCTTCATCAATTCTGACTGATGTTCTGATTGAAAGTTCTGACTGAGTTCTGATCAGTGAGTGGAAGAACTTTTGCTTCTCATCCAAGAAGCTTCATCCGTGCTGACTGAGGATCTGACTGACAGTTCTGACTGAGTTCTGATCAGTAAGTGGAAGAACTTTTGCTTCTCATCCAAGAAGCTTCATCAGTTCTGACTGATGTTCTGACTGACAGTTCTGATCAGTGAGTGGAAGAACTTTTGCTTCTCATCCAAGAAGCTTCATCAGTTCTGACTGATGTTCTGACTGACAGTTCTGATCAGTGAGTGGAAGAACTTTTGCTTCTCATCCAAGAAGCTTCATCAGTTCTGACTGATGTTCTGATTGAAAGTTCTGACTGAGTTCTGATCAGTAAGTGGAAGAACTTTTGCTTCTCATCCAAGAAGCTTCATCCGTGCTGACTGATGTTCTGACTGACAGTTCTGACTGAGTTCTGATCAGTAAGTGGAAGAACTTTTGCTTCTCATCCAAGAAGCTTCATCAGTTCTGACTGATGTTCTGACTGACAGTTCTGATCAGTGAGTGGAAGAACTTTTGCTTCTCATCCAAGAAGCTTCATCCGTTCTGACTGATGTTCTGACTGACAGCTCTGACTGAGTTCTGATCAGTGAGTGGAAGAACTTTTGCTTCTCATCCAAGAAGCTTCATCAGTTCTGACTGATGTTCTGACTGACAGTTTTGACTGACAGTTCTGTCTAGTGAGTGGATGAAGCCATGGTTAGTCTCTGTCAAATCCAATGGATCAAGAATGTTGCAGCTGGGGAACCAAGTGTATCTGGGTTGAGGTTCTTTGGAGCAGGTCACTATGACACTACCTAAATTTTCAATCCATGGCATAACAAGAGTTAAACATTCAACATGGTAAAACATTCTATATGTGGGTTAGAGCCATATGTTCCAACAGTACAGCATATGTTTTGCGTTCTAAACTGGCTAACTTCACATATGGCACTTCTAATGAAATTGAGATGTCCTCCCAAAATTCTGGCACTCGTAAGCTGGTTGGGAAAGGCTAGCAAAGATAATATGGGTCTAAATATATTATCGTAGCTGAATATTATCGACAGCACTGGAATTTCCTTTCGTGCATTATCCATAATACCTTCGTGTATACCAGATGACAGTCTAACATAGTCACTTTGCTGAAGCATAGTATTTTTGGGTGTAGTCAGTAGTTATTGGGGAAATTACTCAGGCACTTAATTGCATTTCATCATGGGGGAAAAAAAGGATAAGGCAGACGTATTGCAAAAACAGTATATTTGCATTTAACCTTCACTCAACTGAGTTTTAATAGGTTTTACTCTCAAGAACATGGTAAAAAACAAACAAACAGACAGAGTATTTCAACTCCCATCATCACTCAAAAGACTGCCCTGCTGGGATTTTGATCTCTTTGATATTGTTTCTGGCATATCCAGGTGTGGTCGCATTAAAGTGCATGGGAAAAGGAATTAACATTTCTGCTAGATTCCATATGCTGTATTTTTCGGACACTCCGGAGTATAAGATGCACCTACCTTTTTTGGTGAGGAAAACAAGAAAAAGAAGTCTGCCTCTACCTCCCAGCAATTTTGCCTCATTGCAGCAAACAGCAAACATCCTGCTTTACTTTCATTTTCATTTTCAGCATAGCTTGACTAGCACAAAAAAAAAAAATCTGCTCTCCGCAATTTACCTCTTTGCAGCAAGCAGCAGAGGCCCCCGCAAAACAGCTGAGAGCAAATCAGCTGAGAGTGGGGAGGCCGATCCAATCAACTTGTGCTAATTAGGCTGTGCTGAAGCTGAAATGAGCTGTTTCTTCTTGCTGCAAGGAGGTAACTGCTGTGAGGCAGAGGCCAAAGGGTGGGTGACAGTGGCAGGGCGGGGCTACATTCAGTGTATAAGATGCACCTATATTTTCACCCCCTTTTAGGGGGGAAAAGGTGTGTCTTATACTCTGAAAAATACGGTAGTAAGTACGGTGGGCTACCCTGATGTACCACTAGCTGACTGTGAGGAGAGAACGCAGTCAGACTTTGCAAGAGATGTGGTAAGGAGGAGGAGCAAGTGCAGTTGACAATAACAGAAGAACAAATTTGGAAGGGGTGGGGAAGGCTGTTTTCACCCTCCCCAGATGCATAGAGAGGATCTGGAGCCAGGGAGAAAGAAAAACGGGCCTTCCCCCCCCCCAGGCCCTCTTCTGGTGGGCCCAAAAGGGCCGAAAATCAGCTGACAGAGCTGAGCTGGCGTGCCAGGCAACATGACTCCGCGTGCCACCCATGGCATGCGTGCCATAGGTTCGCCATCACGGACCTATAAGATCCCTCCCAACTCTGTTAATCTGTTAAGTGGTTGCTGGAGCAGAACCAAAGAAATCAACTTCCTTTACCAAGTTTTTAAATGTCAATATAATTCATAGTGTTCGGTCCTATATTTGAAAGCGATATCTAATTATATCAAATGCTATAATTTAGTAACCACCTCTCGTGGCCATGCCAAAGGCTTTCAAGAGCTCAGAAAGACCTTGGGCCTCAATTCTGCGCTACAACAATCACAATTCACCCGCGTGGCAACAGCGCCAAGGCATTAAAATATTATATGGCTGCTAAAGGCTGCCAGATATTGCTACTTACTTTGGCGATTCTGCTTGGAAATCAAATTTGAGCCGGGCAGCTTTCATCTGGCAGGGGTGGGGGAAGAGAAATAAGTTAAAAGCAGACCCAGAGTCCAAAGCCGAATTAAAGGGCACTCAATTATTATTATTTATTATTTATTAGTCGCATTTCTATGCCGCCCAACTCCCTAGGAACTCTGGGCGGCTTACAGCAAAAAAACAATGTGAACAATATCCCATAAAACAATATCCCATGAAAAATTTTTAAAAGAACATTAAAAACTCATACACTCCAATTATAAAGAGAAACCGGGCACAGTAAAACATAAAAGAAAACCAGCCAAGAACACAACTACAAGTAGTCCTCAACTTATAACCACAACTGGGCCCGACATTTCTGTTGCTAAGTGAAACAGTCGTGAAGTCAGTTTGCTCCATTTTACAACCTTCCTTGCCACAGTTAAGTGAATCGCTGCGGTTAGTAATAAGCCGTCATTAAGTGAATCTGGGTCTCCAAACTTGGCAAATTTTAAGACTTGTGGACTTCATGCTGGCTGGGGAATTCTGGGAGTTGAAGTCCTCAAGTCTTAAAATTTGCCAAGGTTGGAGACGCCTGAGCTAGGAGAAGCCAAGTTGAGAAAGACTGACAGCCCACATAAATCCAATCTGCCTCCTTTTTGGTAGAAAATTGCACCTCACCTTCTTCTCATCTCTCTTGGGAGGACTATCTAGAAGGATTTCTGAAGAATCAAGGAAGGGACTTTGCCCAGGAAGTCTCAGAGGATCTGGATGAAGAAAAGAAGGGAAAGAGTGAATCTTTTGAACCGAAAGGAAAAAAAAGGAGAGCTAACTTTCAACCGATCATATAAACCGAATTTCAATAATACACTTTGCAAGAAACAGCAAATCCACATATATGCTGAGTAGAGATATTCATCTCCAACCATCTACAATACTTCCCTTGGAGCAAACTGTTCCTTACCCCATTTCTCTTATTTTACACATTCCTTTAATTTGAACATATATACACATAGACAACACAGCTACCCAGGTGAGCAAAATTAAGATTGGTGGATGGTTCAGTTCATTAGCCTAGAAAAGGGGGGGGGGGGAAACTGGAAGTAAAATGAAATGGAACAGAGCATGTTGGCATTCAGGACCTAAAAGGATTACTGTATTTTTCGGAGTATAAGACGCACCTTTTTCTCCCCAAAAAAGAGGGTGAAAATCTGGATGTGTCTTATACTCCGAATGTAGCCTGGCCCAGCTTCTCAAACGGAGGTTTCAGAGGCTGAAAAAAGCATCAGAAACGAAGCTTCAGAAAAAAAAGCCTCCAAACAGAGCTTCAGAAAAAAAGCCTCCAAACAGAGCTTCAGAAAAAAAGCCTCCAAACAGAGCTTTAGAGGCTTTTTTTCTGAAACAGAGTTTCAGAAGTTTCAGAGGCAGAAAAAAAAGCAAAAAAAAAAAAAAAGCAAGGCACACAGCTCACAACCAAGGAATCTGTTACTAAAATTCTAGGAACAGCTGATTGGGGGTATTCCGGGAGGCTGATCCACCTGCCAATCAGCTTTTTTCTTATTTTCCTCCCTAAAAACTAAGGTGCGTCTAATACTCCAAAAAATATGGTAATTGGGAGCAATTTTACTATTTGTCTTCTTCTGAGAGATGAGTGACTTGGGACTGGCTACAGCTCCCCAAACAGCAACAGAAAGGGAGTACATATATATGATTGCTCTCCAAAATCCCACTTGGTTCCCTAGCATCAAAAAAAAAAATTATCCATCTGGTCAAAATGCTTTTGTGTCACTACACTTCATCTATATTGAATAAGGAACAAAGGAAAACATTTTAGGAGACTGTTTTCATCTTTCTTAACAAGAATGGTCCGCAGCTCAACAAAATAGCTGACCACCCACTGAATTATGGCAAATTTCCAGAGTTAGATGCTTCAGCCCATGTATTCGCTGACTTGGCTGCAATTTGCATCATATTAGCATTAATATGTGAATCAAACTGTAATGAGGAGGGGGTGGAGGAAAGGACAATCTTCAGCCCAAAAGGAAAAAAGAAAAGTGGGGGGGGGTTATTCTTAGTTTGACATATCCTTCAGGAAATAACGTTCCATGTCTGTATCTCTAAAGAGATTGCAACTCATAGAAAAATATATATAGCGCATTATTTTAGAAGGGAGATGAAGAAAGAATATATATATACGATAAACGTTCTCAGAAGTGTTTTTTTTAAAAAAAAACATACAGTAAGAAACCTAGCAAGAAAGATTCTAAAGTATTTTTCATTGTCCACTTACAAGGATGGGATTTAACTGTCACCGAGTCTCTTTTCTGTTCAGAAGCTGAGAAACATGAACCACCAATCCTATATGAGATCTGAGAAGATCTACCGTGTTTCCCCGAAAATAAGACCCTGTCTTATGTTTTTTGAACCCCGAAATAAGCGCTTGGCCTTATTTTCAGGTAGGTCTTATTATTTTGGGGTGCGTGGAGCAAGATGGGGCTCCTCTTGCTGTCTTACCTGATTTCCAGCTCTGCACTTAAATATTTTCAGGGAGGGCTTATTTTCGGGCAGGAGGCTTATTTTAGCACATGCGCTCACAAGCCAGATTGGGCTTATTATCGGGGGATGTCTTATTTTCGAGGAAACAGGGTATTTTACCTCCTGCCTTTTCTAGGGCCTCTTTTCTTCCAAATTGGCACTTGATTACAGAAGGCGGCAAAGCATGCTCACTTTCCAAAAAATATGCTGTTTTTCCGAAAATAAGACCCAACCCCAAAATAAGCCCTAGCATGATTTTTCAGAATGCTCGTAATATAAACCTTACCCCAAAAATAAGCCCCAGTTAAGATCGTCAGCCAGACGGATGCATTTAGTGCCGTATTTCCCTGAAAATAAACCCTAACTGGAAAATAAGCCCTAATGTGTCTTTTGGAGCAAAAATTAATATAAGACCTGGTCTTATTTTCAGAGAAACACGGGTATATTTATCCCCTTGAATTGTTGAGTTGAATTACATGCCCACATTGTTCCATATAAACCCTGAGTCATACCGTTCCTGGGTAGAGAGTTGCTCCAGGTACTTCTGGTAACACCTGGGCTTCCTTTCTCCATTCTTGGGCTGGCTGGTATGTGGCCCGGGGCTACAGGATGGACACCAGAACTGGGCAATGGGCTGCCAAGTAAGAGAAGTTGGGGACACAGTGAAAGCAAGCTCAATCCAGCCAATGTAGGCAGTAAAATCAGATCTGTTTAATGACTAACTCACTGACACTTGACTTACAGATAGTATCTTGGACTCCATCATATCTCTGCGCATTTCATATCTACAATCTGACTAGGACCAACTCCATACAAGAGAGCCATGATGGCGCAGTGGTTAGAATGCAGTATTGCAGGCTAACTCTGCCCAGAGCCAGAAGTTCGATCCTGATGGGACTCCAGGTTGACTCAGCCTTCCATCCTTCTGAGGTCAGTAAAATGAGGAGCCAGATTGTTGGAGGCAAATATACTGACACTGTAAACCACTTAGAAAGGGCTGAAAAGTGCAATTACTATTGCTAATCTTATCATGCCCCTTCAATAAAAGGAGAAGCATGCCACGTAGAAAAGAGGCCTTTGCATCTTGAAGATGGGAATACAGTCAATAATCCACGAACAAGCAGCACCTCTCGGTGATCCTTTCCAATAATGAAAGACTCTACCTTCCTCAACTTCCAATCTCCTCTATTTCTAAGACTAGCCTTGATCCACCCAAACCTCCTTCCCTCGTCCTTGTGGAATCAAAGCTCAGAGGTTTATCTCCAGCTCTTCTTTCCACAAATAACTAGCAGGCCTCTCTGAAGTCCTCATCCAAGCCAGGGGCCCTTGGAGATGTCTTAGCAAGTCAAGGTCAAGTTGAACAGGAAGTGTGGAGGCAACAAGAAGAACCTGGCATACAGCAAATATTTTGCTGATGTACAACTTCAGTCCTTTTAAATTGTTTTAATGCAGGAATGTCCAAGCTTGGCAACTTTTAAGACTTGTGGACTTCAACTCCCAGAACTGCCCAGCCATCAATGTTGGCTGGAGAATTCTTGGGAGTTGAAGTCCACAAATCATAAAGCTGCCAAGTTTGAAGACCTCTGGTGTATACCAATAGTATCTCTTGTTACTGCTCACTTTGTAAGTGTCTCAAAGGTTTGAGCCTTGAATGTATTTCAAAGCAGGCATCGTACCTAGAAATGAAAACTTTCACTGAGTTTTATATCCCGTGATAAGGCATGCATCAAAATTGTCAATTTTGTCAGTTACTAGTATTGAAAATTAGATACGTTTGCCTTTGTTTGTTTATATTTCTGTGTGTGTGTCTTGTTTTTTGCGTATTATGTTTCTTTTTGTACTGTGTATTTTAATCTTTGGAATGTAATAAACATTTTTTAAAAAAAAAATGTCAATTTTTGGAAGCCGACTTGCCTGTTTTGTGCAAAAGACAAATAAGAATGCAACCAGGCAGGAGGGCAAACAGCTGAGCTTCAGTGCTTACTAATTTTATTTCTGAACCACTATAAAACGGTCCCTGGCCTCGTGCATCTAAAAAGTACCACAATCTGATGGTTACGTTTTGGCTCAACAAGTTGTATGAATGCCACACTGTGGGTTGTATGTTGTGATGTACATCTTAGCGTTGCTATGTAAACCTGGCCACTAAATTAGTCAACAAGCCATTACTAAAACAATGTGTAATCCAGCCTACACACACACACACACACACACACACACATACAGTACACACACCCAGAGACTATACAGTTTCGACAAGGAACGTATCATCATTTCACCTTTCATAATCGTAAGATGTTATTAAGTTTTCGTGGAATGGATGTTGGAGGGGGGCAGGGAGGGCCCAGAATCTAAAATCCACATTCTTGCTCAACTATGAAGCACTTAAAGTAATCTTTTGAGTTCAAGTGGCTTAGTGAAGGAGGCCAATTGCCTAGGTTTGCAAACACAAACATTCCCCAATTAGCTGTCCCAACTGGGCCAACGCTATAGAGGTAGTCCTCGATTTACGACCACAATTGAAGTGAACCCCTGCAGTTGTTAAGTTAGTAACATGGTTGTTAAGTGAATCTGGCTTCCCCATTGTTTGTCAGAAGATCGCAAAAGGGGATGACATGACTCTGGGCAGCAGTGATGGGTTGCCCCCGGTTCAGACCGGTTCGCAAGAACCGGTGGGAGGCCCCGCCCTTCGTCTCAGATGTCATTGTCGTCGATCTGCGCATGCACAGAAGCTTCTCCAACCTTGGCAACTTTAAGATTTATGGACCTCAAATCCCATTCTGGGAGTTGAGGTCCACAAGTCTTAAAGTTGCCAAGGTACCGGCTGAGGAATTCTGGGAATAGAAGTCCACAAGTCTTAAAGTTGCCAAGGTGACGGCTGAGGAATTCTGGGAGTTGAAGTCCACAAGTCTTAAAGTTGCCAAGGTGACGGCTGAGGAATTCTGGGAGTTGAAGTCCACAAGTCTTAAAGTTGCCAAGGTGACGGCTGAGGAATTCTGGGGGTTGAAATCCACAAGTCTTAAAGTTGCCAAGGTGACGGCTGAGGAATTCTGGGAATTGAAGTCCACAAGTCTTAAAGTTGCCACGGTGCTGGCTGAGGAATTCTGGGAGTTGAAGCCCACAAGTCTTAAGACCCCTGCTATTTATGTAACCGTCATAAATATGAACCAGTTGCAAAGCATCTGAATTTTGATTGTGTGATTAAGGGGATGTTGCAGCAGTCATAAGTGTGAAAAATGACCATGTCACTTTTTTCAATGCCGTCGTGACTTTGGTCACTAAACGAACTGTTGTAAGTCGAGGACTAACTGTAGTTACCAAACCACATTTGAACCTAGAGTATTCTGTGAACAGCCACTGTCTCTCAACTTGAATTATTTTACAGGATTATCAGACAGACAAAAAGGAGGGAACGAATCAGGCATTCCATCCTAAAGTCATCATATGACAGTTAATAACTCTATAATGAATCTTGAAAATATTCAAGATGAAGGAATTGCAGTGGCAAAAATACTAATTTCGGGATATGGTACAAATTGATATAGTGATATCTTTACACAGATATAGTCCTTGAGTTACAACCATTCATTTAGAGACCATTTGAAGTGAACCATTGATCGGCCCCTGCAAAAAAGTGACTTATGACCGTTTTTCACACTTACAACCGTTGCAGCATCCCCCACAGTCATGTGATCAAAATTCAGATGCTTGACAACTGACTCATTTGTGACGGTTATAATGTGACCCCCCCCTTTTGTGACTTTCTGACGAGCAAAATCAATTGGAAAGGAGGAGCCTGGATAGCTCAACAGACAGAGCACTGTAATTTAACACCAGCTGTCTGCAATTAAAGTAAGATCGAATCTTGCCAGGCTCAAGGTTGACTCAGCCTTCCATCCTTTCTAAGGTAGGTAAATTGAGGACCCAGTTTGTGGGGGTAATAAGCTGACTTTGTATAAATATACAAAAGTATGAAGGCTATTGCTTCACGCATTGTAAGCCACCCTGAGTCTCCGGAGAAGGGCGGCATATAAATCAAATTAACTTTAAGCCTGGAGAACTTCAACTCCCAGAATTCCCCAGCCAGCTTTGCTCCGAGATATGGTCTGGACCAGGAGTCTCCAACTTTGGCAACTTTAAGCCTGGAGGACTTCAACTCCCAGAATTCCCCAGCCAGCTTTGCTCCGAGATATGGTCTGGACCAGGAGTCTCCAACTTTGGCAACTTTAAGCCTGGAGGACTTCACCTCCCAGAATTCCCCAGCCAGCTTTTCCAGAAGACAACATTCAGCCAGCTCTCCAAGAAGGCCATCAAAAATTAGAATCTAACTCATGTTCCCCGACACATTTTCTCTTCCCCTCTGTCGCTATAGTCCCGATAGCCAGACTGTTTTCTCTTTCGATGACTCTAAACATATCTTGCTTGCTTCTTTTGTTTTTTTTGTCTGCGTGTATGAGACAGGATGTACAAAACAGGATGAGTCCTGATAAGGAGGGCCTTGCTACTTCAGACCGAAAAGTCCACAGAGTTCACCGTCCCACGAAATACTTTACTGAGTTTCTCAATTTTGGCGACTTTAAGAAGGGTGTGTGAACTTCAGAAGGGTGTGAAGTCCACGCTCCGTAAAGTCGCTAAAGTTAAGAAACGCTGGAATAGTTTTTTTTTTCAGCGCCAGATCTTCACTGCTCTGCTCAGCTAATGCAATTAGTCCTATGCCCTGCGGTTCGCTTCCTCTCTCTGCCAACCCAAACCTTCCCAGATACATTGCTTCCAGACATGGAAGCTCTTTTTGCCAGGAGTCTGGGCGGGATGCTACAGTTCAGCAGGCAGAAAGTTCAGCTCATCTCTTCTCTTAACACATACACCCACAAACACACCACTCCCTGCAAGGGAAAAAGGAGCAGCGCTCCTGAATGAAGGAAAAACAAAAACCTTCTAACTCTCAAAACTTTTCCTCTTTCAACCCTCCAGTTACAACAAACTTTCTCCAACGTGCTGCAGATCGGAAATGCAATCCAACGCATCTGGAGACTATTTAGTGATGGGAAGCTACTCTCCTCCTCCTCCCTTCAGCATGCTGCACCCCTTTGCCTTGCCTTGCTTTCCATCCCACCTCCCTTTTGCAAATTTTTCTCCAGCCAGCCAGGCAGGCGGGCAGGCAGCAGATCCACCCCGAGATGCTTTCGGGATGACGCTACCCTTGCCAGCCAAGGTGTGGCCGGCTGGCAGCTAGAAGGAAGCAGCAAGTGGCAAGCTGGGCACTCTGCGTGCCAGCACCTAACAGTTGTGCCAGGCTCTCCCCCTCCCCGCATACCCTCCAACACCCTACCCAATTCCACATACTCACCAGCGGGCAGGGAAGGCCAGGGAAGAGGAACCAGCCGGGGAATTCTGCGTAGAGAAAGGGAAAAAAAGAGAGCTGACACAGAGAGCGGTGTGGGGAAGAGTCTGAATTCGTGTTGCAGGCGGAAACCAGCAGCCAGCAACAAAATAGTTAGCCAGCAGAGAGGGAGGGAGGGAGGGAGGGAGGAAGGGAGGGAGGGAAGCAAGTCCCAGGCAGGGTGCTGGGAAAACCAGAGGAGTGGTGGTGGGGAGGGGGGGGGAAGAAGGCAGGCAAGCAGGACACAGCAGGGTCCTAAAGGCCAACTGGTCTAAAGGAGAACAGGCAGGATGGATGGATACCCAGCTGGGCAATTGGGAGAGGCACCGCTAAAATTCTGTTTTTTGACTAATCCCATCAAATGCCCAGTGGACAAACAAACATCCCCCTTCTTTCAAAAGAATCAAATTGGAGAAATTTCTAAAAATCTACGAAGGAATTTGATGTTTATGTTTATGTTTTATTAAATTTATATACCGCCCTACTCCCGAAGGACTCAGGGCGGTGAACAGGCGCAAAATAAAATACATAAATACAAAAGTTAGAAACGTAATTAAAACCAAATTAAATAATTTAGCCCGAGACAATTAAAAATCCCAATAATTTAAAACAAATTAAAATTTCAATTTTTGGTCAATATTGGAAAAGGGATGTTTTGCCTACTATTGAAGAATGGACTTTGAAGGTGGCCAGTTTTGCAGAAATGGCGAAGATATCAGCATACTTAAAAGACCGGACTCAAGAGACTTATGCATGGGAGTGGAAGAAATGGATAGATTATGTGCAGAATAAATACCAAACTAGGAAGTACCAGATAGCTTTCAGTTGAATGTTGTGTAGAAATGTATAGTATATAGGGGGTAGAATAGTTCAATGTCATGTAGAAATGTATAGTACACAGTGGGTAGAATAGAAGGGCGGTAAAGTATGATATGATATAAAATGATTTGGATTTGGATTTCATCTTGGGGAAGTCATGGGAGGAGGGGAGGGTTAGGGAGGGTTAGGGAGGGAAAGGGGGAGGGAAATGGGGAAAAATTTGTATTTGTAAAACTTTTTCAATAAAAATAAATAAATAATAAAAAAAAAGAAAAAAATTTCAATTTAAAAAATTTAAAAGAAAGGGGAGAAAATTAGGCCAGGCCGGCTTGCTGGAATAGGAGGGTCTTAAGAGCATGGCGGAAAGTGCGCAACGATTTCCTGACGGCGAGAACAATTAAACAGCGGGAGGACGCTGACTTAAATCCAGAAGTTGAGGGATGTTCCATCAATGGAGGTTTTTAAGAAGAGAGCGGACCAGCATTTTTCTGAAATGGTACAATAGCAGTGTTTCTCAACCTTGGTAGCTTGAAGATGGGTGGACTTCAATTCCCAGAATCCCCCAGCCAGCAGCGCTGGCTGGGGGATTCTGGGAGTTGAAGTCCACCCATCTTCAAGCTTCCAAGGTTGAGAAACACTGTACTATAGGATCTCCTGTTTGAGCAGGGGTTGGACTAGATGACCTCCAAGGTCCCTTCCAACTGTATGGTCCTGTTACTGAATTCAATTTCATCTATTGTTGACGGTTCAGGTTTCTCATTTTGATGCTTGATGTTTTTAATATTTCTAACGTTTCATTGCTTACATTTTATTTATTTCTATCCCGCCTTTTTAATTATTTTTGCAAATAACGCAAGGCAACAAAGATACACAACATGCACAATACTCCTTCCTCCTCCTCTTTTCCCCACAAAACAACCCTGTGAGGTAGGTTGAGCCAAGAGAGAAGGATTGGCTCAAAGTTACCTAGCCGTCTCTCATGACGATGGTAAGACTTGTTATTTATTTGTTTGTTTGTTTATTATGTTTTATGTTTTTATGATAATATAAAATGCCCAGACTTCCTTGATAGTGAGATGGGCAGCATATAAATTTAATTAATAAATTTAAAAAATTATTTATTTATTTATTGGTTCGATTTATATGCCGATTCGATTGATATAATTTTTATTTATTAATAGCCATAAATAACAACTGTTTCCTATCTGCTTTAATTTGGGGGGGATTTTTAATTCTACTTCATTTGACATCATTTATAAAAGCAGCCTGAGATGGTGAGAAGGATAGCATAAAAATTTAATAATGAATAAATAATATTTTAATTTCAGGCATTACAGAATAATGGGGTTGCAACACTAAAGAGGTGTGGTAACAAAGATAAGCCCCACTGAAGGCAAATTCACACAGTGTGTCAGCCTCTGATTAATTAACCTTACATTACTATACTATACTTGTGTTTCCTGTATAAATATACAGAGGTTTTATTTATTATTTACTCACTTATTAAACGTACAGGCTGCCCAATCCTGTTATAAGTCTGGGAGGTATACAGTACAGCGGGAAACAATTGAAAACAATAGAGTGCAAAGCAATATTAAAACAAACATCTGGGAAATGTACTGTACTACCAAGAGCCTTGGTAGTACAGTGGTCTAAAGCACCCTGTTATTAACACAGCTGCCTGCAATTACTGCAGGTTCGAATCTTACCAGGCTCAAGGTTGACTCAGCCTTCCATCCTTTCTAAGGTAGGTTAAATGAGGACCCAGTTTGTAGGGGCAATAAGCTGACTTTGTATAAATATACAAAAAGGATGAAGGCTATTGCTTAACGCATTGTAAGCCGCCCTGAGTCTCCGGAGAAGGGCGGCATATAAATCAAATTTAAAAAAATAAAATAAAATTTGAGCCAGTTTGGCCTAGTGGTTAAAGCACCACTAGAAAGCCAGAGTTTGAACCCTGAATTCAAGTCCTGTCTTAGTCATAAAAAACAGCTGGGTGTCTTTAGTCCAGTCCAGTGGTGGGTTTCAAATTTTTTTACTACCGGTTCTGTGGGTGTGGCTTGGTGGGCGTGGCATGGCTTGGTGGGTGTGGCTTGGTGGGCGTGGCAGGGGAAGGATACTGTAAAATCTCCATTCCCTCCCCACTCCAGGGGAAGGATACTGCAAAATCTCCATTTCCACCCAATCAGCTGGGACTCGGGAGGCAGAGAATAGATGGGGGCGAGGCCGATCAGAATTTTTACTACCGGTTCTCCGAACTACTCAAAATTTCCGCTACCGGTTCTCCAGAACTGGTCAGAACCTGCTGAAACCCCATCTCTGGTCCAGTCCCTCTCTCTCTCAGCCCAAACACCTCACAGGGTTGTTGCTACAGGGAAAATAGGAAGGGGGAAGGAGGATTGTGTGTGTTCGCTGCCTTGAGTTATTGATAAAAATAATAAAGGCGGGATGTAAATAAATAAAATATATAAAAATATATTTACAGAGCAAACATTCCATCAGGAGTCCAACCCCACTCTGTCCTAAGGCTGGGAGTTCAGCCAGTTGTAAGTGTTTGTTTGAAAAGGGTTGTGGGAAGCATACAAATTTTTTTGGGGGGGGGTGATTGTTCCACCTGCTGAGATCTTGATTAATTGATGTTGATCCGATCTTATAAAATACAACAGATGATTCACAAATCAGCCGACCACATTTTATTATACCGGGCTGTGCAAACACCATCACTCAGAATTACTTCCCCGCAAACACTATCGCATCTTATTTTATTTTATTTATTCGTTCAGTGTCAATTATGGTGCTAGAAAAGACTATAGGAAGTTCTCAACCTACAACCATTCAATTAGTGACCTTTTGAAGTTATAACGGCACCGGAAAAAGTGACTTAAGGTTTTTTTTCACACTTATGACCATTGCATGATCAAAATTCAGATGCTTGGCAATTGGTTCATATTTATGACAGTTGCAGAATCCCAGGGTCATGTGATCTCCTTTTGCGACCTTTGGATAAGCCAAGTCAGTGGGGAAGCGAGACTCACTTAACAACCAGGTTATTAACTTAAGTACTGCAGTGATTCATTTAACGCCTGGGGCAAGAAAAGTCATAAAATGGGGCCAAACTCACTTAACAACTGTTTAACTTAGCAATGGAAATATTGTGGTCGTACAGTGAGAAAAAATTAATTAGTGCGAATGGCTTACTTCCAAAAGTTGTGGAGTATCTGTCCTGAAAATACCAGTGGATAGCCAATAAAACATACAACATACAACATGCTGTCTGGCTGGGGAACTCTGGGAGTTGAAGTTCACTCAGTGGTGGGATTCAAATAATTTAACAATCGGTTCTCTGCCCTAATGATTTCTTCCAACAACCAGTTCATCAAACTGCTCAGAAAGTTAACAACCGGTTCTCCCGAAGGGGTGCGAACCGGCTGAATCCCATCACGGAGTTCACTCATTTGGAAATTGACGTTTTTGAAAAAAAATGCTGATATAGAAGCCACTGTGTAAAATCCACTAACAGAAACAATATACAAGAAACCAGAATAACCTGCTTTCTGGTTTTTTCCCCCCCTCCTTGAATGTTACAATCTCTACGAACTGATTGTGACTGATCCTTCTCTGCTACAGCTGTGGAATATGGAATAAACATCAATATCTGACTGCATTATATAAATACAGGTGGAGGAGAGACACAAAGGGGAGACTAGACCAACCGAAGTCTATAAATAGCTACTGTTGTCAACCTTTTACTTAAGGGCTCCATTTATGTTTATGCGTGTCCTAAAAAAAACTTTCGTTTGTTTTCCTTTAGCCTTTTACATGCAGAGTTAAGCTGATCGTTTCAGGAACAGGCATGCCAGAATGAGAGTTTTTGGGTAGACTCCAGTTAAAGGCATGAAAGTACAGCCAACGAAATAGATTATGTGGTTTTTCAACGTGATTACAGGTAGTCCTCGGCTTACGACAGTTTGGCAGTTCGAATCTCACCAGGCTCAAGGTTGACTCAGCCTTCCGTCCTTCCGAGGTGGGTAAAATGAGGACCCAGATTGTTGGGGGCAAGAGGCTGACTCTGTAAAACCGCTTAGAGAGGGCTGTAAAAGCACTGTGAAGCGGTATATAAGTCTAAGTGCTATTGCTATTGTCCTTCCTTCCTTCTTTCCTCCCTCCCTCCCTCCCTCCCTCCTTCCTTCCTTCCCAGTGATTAGAATGCAGCATTGCAGGCTAACTCTGCCCACAGCCAGGGCTTCAATCCTGACCGGCTCAAGGTTGACTCAGCCTTCCATCCTTCCGAGGTGGGTAAAATGAGGACCCAGATTGTTGGGGGCAAGAGGCTGACTCTGTAAACAGCTTAGAGAGGGCTGTAAAGCACTGTGAAGCGGTATATAAATCTAAGTTCTAATCCTTCCTTCCTTCTTTCCTCCCTTCCCTTCCCTTCCCTTCCCTCTGCCTACTGCCAGCAGTTTGATCCTGACTGGCTCAAGGTTGACTCAGCCTTCCATCCTTCCGAGGTGGGTAAAATGAGGATACAGATTGTTGGGGGGACAATATGCTGACTCTGTAGACTGCTTAAAGAGTGCTGTAAAACACTGTGAAGCGGTATATAAGTCTAAGGGCTATTGCTATTGCAACAGCGTTGGGAAAAAATAACTTATGACCATTTTTCACACTTACGACCATTGCAGCATTCCCAGGATCATGTGATCAAAATTTGAATGCTTGGCTCATATAAATATGAATGCCTGGTTCATATTTATGATGGTTGCAGTGTCCCAGGGCCCATGTGATTCCCCTTTTTCCAACTTCTGACAAGCAAAGTCAACGGGGAAGCTAGATTCACTTAACGACTGTGTTACTAACTTGACAAATGCAGTCATTTGCTTAACAACGATGGCAAGATAGTTCATAAAATGAGGCAAAACTCCCTTAACCACCACCGTCTCACTTAGCAACAGAGATTTTGGGCTCCGTTGTGGTTGTAAGTCGAGGACTACCTATATATCTGAGTATCGCGAGTCCTCTAAAGCCAATAATAATCTGAAATGAAACAGATAAATTTAGAAAGCACTGAGAGCCAAGGTCACAAGGGAGATGAAAGCATGGGTTCTAAAATAGAACAAAAACTTTATTGTCACTTTAAATGCACACTAATCAGCATAGATAGATGATAGATAGATAGATAGATAGATAGATAGATAGATAGATAGATAGATAGATAGATAGATAGATAGATAGATAAAATATGTGGGTATATGCATAATTTTGTATTTATTTGTTTGTCATGTTTATGAAGTCTATATTGTAGATGGAGACCCTTAAGAGAGCTGTATGAAACAAAATTTTACTGTAATGTATGTGGCTAAGATGCTGAGCTTGTCAATCGAAAGGTCGGCAGTTCAGCGGTTCGAATCCCGAGTGGCGTGTAACGGGGTGAGCTCCAGTAGTGGATTGCCCCCGGTTCGTACCAGTTCACAAGAACTGGTAGTAAAACTAGCGGGAGGCTCTGCCCACCGCCCCAGATGTCATCATCAGCAATCTGCGCATGCGCAGAAGTTTCCCGTTGCAAACCGGTAGTAAAGGTAAGTAGAACCCACCCCTGGTGAGCTCCCGTGACTTGTCCCAGCTTCTGCCAACCTAGCAGTTCGAAAGCCCGTAAAAAATGCAAGTAGAAAAAATAGGGACCACCTTTGGTGGGAAGGTAACAGCATTCCGTGCGCCTTTGGCGTTGAGTCATGCCGGCCACATGACCACGGAGACGTCTTCGGACAGCGCTGGCTCTTCGGCTTTGAAACGGAGATGAGCACCGCCCCCTAGAGTCAGGAACGACTAGCACATATGTGCGTGGGGAACCTTTACCTTTACTGCCGATTAGTGTACATTCAAAGTGACCATAAAGTTAGTCCAAGCCTAACACATTAAAATGAAATTTCGTTGCATTGCACTCTCAAAAGGTAACTGTTATGCATACAAACGATACAGGGAAACATCACAGTCTAGTTCGAATGTACACATATACATGGAAACTTCTAATCAAGGAGAGAAGCAACCTAGACCTAAGAAGAAATTTCCTGACAGTCAGAACAATTAATCAGTGGAAAAACTTGCCTCCAGAAGTTGCGAATGCTCCAACACTGGAAGTTTTTAAGATGTTGGATAACCATTTGTCTGAAGTGGTGTAGGGTTTCCTGCCTAAGCAGGGGGTTGGACTAGAAGACCTCCAAGGTCCCTTCCAACTCTGATTCTATTCTATTCTATTCTATTCTATTCTATTCTATTCTATTCTATTCTATTCTATTCTATTCTATTCTATTCTATTCTATTCTATTCTATTCTATTCTATTCTATTCAATCCTCTCCTCTCCTCTCCCCTCCATTTCATTCCATTCCATTCTGAAAATAAGAATCCTGAGAGTTTACAAGACAGGTGGCATAAGGAACCAAGCTATTACAAAATCTACTAGTCCTGCTAGAAATACTTCAAAACCTCCTCCCAGAGGGGAGCAACAGAAAACAGACTGTGGAGTGGGTATGTGGTGGCCTCTCACAACTCCATCATAACGCTGTGTTGGCATTACTAAGGCCTACAAAAACAACAACTGAGTTTTTCAAATTTCAATTTCATAAGATACATTGGAAAAATAGCATTTCCCCCCCCCCTCCTTGCATTTAATAATGCTCCTTCCCTCTCCTTTTTTTTTTTTTTTAAAAAAAATTAGATTTCAACAATATTTGGAAGGGCTCTTGAAGGCCACGCTGGAGGCTATTGGTTTTGAGTCCAAGCCATTTTAGGAATGCGTTGTCTGTGCTATGCCACTGGGGGAGGAAGCAAATTGGGGGGTGGGGGGGAGAGGGGAAGCTTTACCTTACAGATAAGTTGCTGTTGCTCCAGGTTTCTAATATCCTTGTCCAACTCTTCGCTGAGCTGCCGCAGTTCCTTCTCCAGTAACTCCTGGCAGAGGAGAAAGAAACACGTAGCTTTAGGAGTGTAGCGGCTGGGTTGCGGAGACCACGGAAAGAAAGACGAGTAGCCCACGGCTGCCTGGTTGAGTCAAGAGGGAAGCGTGCCCAGGCTGAAGTGGTGCCCACCGCGGTGCCAGAGGGCCAAGCTCTGGTCCTGCCAACACGGGTGGAGTCAGTCTGTACTCCCTGCTACC